>NC_091468.1:68632135-68951777 GCF_027789765.1 Dendropsophus ebraccatus | reverse complement strand
AAAATTCATTAGGCGCTTCATCGGTGAGAAAACAAAACAATGCACTGGGGCATGTAGCCAGACTCCAGGACTATTTTACATCGTATATGTCTAATGCACGCAGCAAATTGATTGTGTACAAAGCCTTACAGGGACAATCATGTACATTTTTATTGAAGTATTGTGATTGTGTACGCATTGTTTTCTCAACAGTTCCTTGAATCCATGTACATGAAGTATGACAGGCAGGCAGCAGACAACGGGGTGTATGTTGTTGGCAGCAGCGGCTTTGACTCCATTCCTGCTGATATGGGGGTTTTATTTACCAGGAACAGCATACAAGGTAATGATATGTTACAGTGTTAGTTTCATAAAGTAACTGATGACTGATTTTTTTTTTTTATGATTTGTTTTTAGTAAAATCATGAATTTTTGTGATATATTGTTGCATTTCTAAAATTAAAGTTAAAGCATACCTGTCACCAAAACTAACTTTTGATATATATATATATATATATATATATATATATATATATATATATATATATATATAAAACTACAACTACATCGCCTAACTACAACTCCCATCATGTATGGACAGCCAAAGCTTTGGCTGTCCAGGCATGATAGGGGTTGTAGTTTTGCAACAGCTGGAGATCCAGGGTTTCCTACCCCTGAGATATAGTGTGAACAGTGGTATTGGAGTGCTGGACATTTTTTTTTTTATTAGGTCATCAGACATGTTAGGATTTATTGATCAGAGGGGGTTTCACTGCTTACATCTGCTGTGATCAGGAGATATAGCAAGGGAAAGAGTGTGGCAGCGCAGTATAATCCCTAACCTGCCCGCAGTCTTTTAATATTCACCATAGAATAGAAGTCTATGAAAAATTATTGCCTTGTGCAGGGCCAGCCGGGGAGAGGATCACCATCTTTCCCAACCTATCTCCTGATGACATGTCAAAAATTAGTTTTAGGGACAGCTCTCATTTAATAGGGATAGGGACTAGCAAGTTGATCATCAGGGTTCTGACCACCGGGACCCCCGCTCATCCTGAAAAAGTCGGACAATTGTCCCCCCAAGTAATGGAACGTTCAGCTAGCACTTAATTGAATTTTTATGGGGCATTCTCATCATTTACAAGTGCTGAGCATATAAATTAAGATTGTTAGTAGAAATAATACATTGGTTTACAGTTTACCATGAGTGAAACATTGATGATTCTAAGGAAATTTAAATAAAAGACTTCTTTTTTCCCCCCCCCTCAGGAACCTTGACAGCTGTGGAAAGTTTTCTGTCTTTCAAGTCTGGACCAGAGGTTAGTTTTAGAAGGGAGAAAAAAAAAACATAAACTGACATTGTTACATCTAAAATTCACACTAGACTTCAAGCTCACTGGTCACAGAGAAACTAGGCTTCTGGCCAAATGGCGACACTATTTACTCTAGACCTGCATTTTTCATCTCCCGTCCTCAAGTACTCCCAACAGGTCATGATTTAATGCTACGTTTACACGAAACGATAATTCGCCCGATCTTACAATTAACGATGGTGGAGTAACGATTTTTTTTCATAACAATCAGCTTTTAGATTGTTATGAAAATACGCTATATTGTATGGGAAATTCTTTTTGCGATCGCTTAAAGGGAACCTGTCACCCCCTGTGCCAGGGTGACAGGCTCCCGACCCCCCATTAGAGCACCCTATACTCACCTAATCCCGCTAGGTCCCGCTTCTGGACATGGTCGGGTCACGGAGATATCAGCCGCTGCAGCCCGGCGCGCGCGCTCCTCAGATGAGTCCAACTCTCATAGAGAATGACGGAGCGCTGGACTCTCCTGTCATTCTCCATCAGTGTTGGACATCTGAGGAGCGCACGCGCCGGGCTTCGGGCGCTGATATCTCCGTGACCCGACCATGTCCAGAAGCAGGACCCGGCGGGATCACGTGAGTATAGGGGGCTCTAACGGGGGGTCAGGAGCCTGTCACCCCGTCACCGGGGGTGACAGGTCCTCTTTAAGCCTATCTCACACATTGGTTAAATTGGCGAACGACTGTTCACACAGAACAATCTGCGAATTTTTTGCGAACGATCAATGACGATTTGAGAAGTTGTTGAAAGATCTAAATGAACGATTTCTCGTTCGTCGTTTGATCATTCGCTGCGCTTACACGTATGATTATCGTTCGAATTTGATAATCGTTCCGTGTAGACGCAGCATAAGGGTATCCGATAAAGAGAACAGCTGTGGTCACACCTGATAAACTGACTATAATTATATCACCTAAATAATACTATGACCTGTCGAGAGCACTTAAGGACTCGAGTTGAAAAACAATACTCCATATCTCAGGCTCACTGGTGGGAGTATTACAGAAGGCTAATCAAATCACTTTGGACTATTTTACTCACTATTTTTATTCCAGCGATATAATGCTTATGAAAGAGCCAATAAGATAAGCTATAGTAATAAAACAGAATGATGTCTCCAGTTTGCAAGAGTAATTCCTGTAGCTTCAGCAAAATTATATATAAACATGTATGTGTATGTGTATGCAAGCATTCTGTTTAGAAATAGGGATAACTCTTTGGGTGGGCAACAGTAGAAGAGACCTGTCCCCTTAAATTGAATGTGAAAAATTAGAAAAAAAATGCACCATTAAGTCTTTAAAAAAAACAAAAAACGTTTAACATAAAAAACTTGATTTAAACAATAGGTCTTTACTGATGACACAACTTTTATAAGTTGTCATGCGTGCCTATACAGAAATTTAGATATAGACATACATGTTCTAAAATGAAGTCCTATTAGTAGGGTTGAAGGGATGACAAAATAAGGCCAGGACCCAGTAGTGAAGTTCCGGTCTGAATCTTTCTGATTGTTATAGCACTTCTTTCTTTTAGGGAAGCATTGATGTTACCTGTAACCTATGTCTGTTGTGAAAACAAAAGTTGTTGTGGAGCTTTAGTAATAATTGTACCTAGCGTTATAGTAGTTTATTCACCTCACCATACAAATTCTGCTGTATTATGTGTTGTATAGGGTGTTTGTATTCACGATGGGACCTGGCAGTCTGCTATTAATGGAATTAAAGATCAAGGAGCTCTAAGGAGTCTTAGAAAGAAATTAGGCTTCAAGCCACTTCCAGTTGTTGGTCAAAAGTTAAAAAGAAGGTAAGATTTAGCTTTGTATTACATCGCCTGAGCTGCGGAGCACCTGTCTGCTAGATTGGCTGTTGCTTAAGGGCCTTTTACACGGGCCACTTATTGGCTAAAAGCGTTGCTAGAAACACTCTTGCAGCCGATAATCGGCCCATGTAAAAGTGACCGTGATTAGACGTTGCACGATTGTCGGCTGATCGTCTGTTTGGAACCTGCTTAAAAATGTATCTTTATCAGCCGCACATCGCCCAGTGTAAACAAAGTTTGTGCGGCCTTGAAAGATAAAGGGAAACTGACAGCCCAGACATGTATATGTCTATTTGTGCTGTCAGTTTCCAGATTGTAAGCAGTCTATACCTACCAGCCACGCTGTCATGCTGTAGCCCTGCCCCCTGTGTTCCAAACTGCTTGATTAGCATAAGGATCTAACTACTTACTGCACGGGAACAGCGCAGAGGATGCGCCTGTGCACATTAATGTAGTTGTGCACCGACATGTAATTCTGAAAACAAATGTGTATTGTACTTGTTTATCTTTTGCAGGGGTGCAGTATTTTACAGTAATGAAGTACAGCAGTATGCCATTCCTTTTATGGGGTCTGATGCTTCTGTCGTCAAGAGGACCCAACGTTATCTCTATGAGAATCTGCAGGAGACTCCTGTAAGTATAAAGTCTGCCAGTGTTTTCCGTATCTATAAAAACACTTTTACACACAGTGAGGATTCATTCACACATATAGGGAGGGGATTTATGAAGACCAGCTTCCAGCTGGTGTAGATTTGGATCATGATTTACGCCTGTGAGCAGGCATAAATCATGATAAATGAGGCTCCGGAGGAGGCTACGCCTTCTTCCTGCCTTGTCACGCCCCCAAGCCCCCCCAGCCTGCCTATCGGGCGAGCGGGGCGTACAGCAGGCGTACACCAGGAAGAAGGGGCAAATCTGCACTTTTTCTCTGGCATACGCCTCTGGCGGACCATTCATAAATGTCCCCTATAGTGTTCACTGCATGTTTTGACTTGGTGTCCCTGTCATTATAACGTTCAAAATCTAAATCAGCATGGGGATATGATATAAAGTCCCTAAATGCTTATATGTGTGATATAAAGCCCCTAAGGACACACTGGATTTTGAGGACAGCGCCAATTCTCATTTTATTTTTTTCCTCCTCGCCTTCTAGGAGCTAGAACACCTTTATTTCTCCATCTACAGGGTCATGTAAGGGCTTGTGTTTTTTTTTTTTTTTTTTTTTGTTAAACAATTGTTCTTTGTAATGACTCCTTTCCATCTACTATAAAATGTATTCTGAAACCAAATCTGTTATTTATGGGGTGAAATTGGAAACAAAATGCATTTCACAAATTCTGGGGGTTTCCGTTACACAGTGACCTTTACACTAAAATTGACATGGTATCTTTTTTTTTTTTTCTACGTCCAAATAGAACGATACCAATGTTCACATATCTTTTCTAATAGTTAATATTTTCTATTTTTAAAACTTATTTATGTTAACAATGTTCACCGTGTGGGAGCAATATTTTTATATTTTAATAGATTGGACGTTTGTGCATGCTACGATTCCAAATATGTTTGGGTTTTTTTTCATTATTTATTTTATCTTTTTTTTTGTAAAATGGGGAAGTGGGACAATTAAATTTTTTTTTTTTTTTATGCTTTAAGTTACTGGTTGACTTTTATGAGCACTCATCTAAAGGTTTAGGCTGGGTTCACACACTGTATACTTCAGGCAGTATTTGGTCCTCAAGTCAGGTCCTCATAGCAACCAAAACCAGGAGTGGATTGAAAACACAGAAAGGCTCTGTTCACACAATGTTGAAATTGAGTGGATGGCCGTCATATAACGGTAAATAACTGCCATTATTTCAATATAACAGCCGTTGTTTTAAAATAACAGCAAAAATTTGCCATTAAATGACGGCCATCCACTCAATTACAACATTATGTGAACAGAGCCTTTCTGTGTTTTCAATCCACTCCTGGTTTTGGTTGCAGCCTCACAAATACAGCCTCAAATATACATAGTGTGAACCCAGCCTTATACTGCTATGCCTTTGCATAGAAATGATAGTGATGTCTGTGCCTTGCTGCTGGAGTCTGTCAGAGGCAGATCACCCCCGCAGTCTCACAAACGCCAAAGGGATGAAGGGAAAAAAATCTGCCCTTTCCCTCAGTGTCACCTGGGAGAGATGTTGTACTAGTTAGTTATACATTTCCAGCAATAAATCTCTATTAAGTGGAGTTGTTTTTCTTCCAGGTGCAATATGCTGCATACGCAGCAGTGGGCGGTATCGCATCTGTCATCAAATTGATGTTTGCAGGATTCCTCTTTCTGCTCTTTACCAAATTCAGTTTTGGTCGGAAACTTTTGATTAAAGTAAGTATGATTTATTTCCCAGGGTTACCTGTAACCTTCCAGGAGCACAGTATTGGTTGATCTTCTTTGATCAGCTTTCATACCTCTCAAATCTTTGCTGCCAGCATCTTACATTAAACAAGTGATGAAAGCAAATGGGGTGGAATGGACACTGTGTTGTCTATCACTGATATTCTGTACTGTTAGGTAGTATAAAGTAAACTAAGTTGTTGACTTTACAGACATTAGATTTGCTTACCTCATACAAATTATTATTTTTGGTCCTACACCAATACATTAGGCAGTGTCATGTGTATGCATCACATTAGTCCCTGTCCATAATGATCTGCAGAATTCTCTGCTTCAAAAAGGCCCGTGACAGTTTCTTAGAGAAGATATTAGCCAGTTTGTATGGTTTTGAAATGTAACCAAAGGGAACTCTTATAACCGCAAGAACTTCAGACTTTATGCACTTGTTGGCCCTGTCGAAAAAGATGGTAAACTTGAGCATTTAACCAGGTGCCCTCTACTTGACAGAGTAAGGGTGTCTAGTTAAAGGGGTAGTGCGGCGCTAAACATTTATTCACAAAATAACACACATTACAAAGTTATACAACTTTGTAATGTGTGTTATGTAAGTGAATGGCCCCCTTCCCCGTGTTCCCCACCACCACCCCGGAAGTGTAGTGCATTATACTCACCGCATTCGTGTCAACCCCCGGCCGCCATCTTTTGACAATGACGTCATCTTCTGGAGGCTGGCCGAATCGCTCCATCCGTCCCTCATGCCGCCCCCCCTCTGCCACGTCATCAGCTGCTCAGCCGTGATTGGCTGGGCATAACTGCTCCGCCAATCGCTGACCAGAGCGGTAAGTATGATGTGTGATGTGCATTATACATTACCTGATCCGTGTCGAGGGCCGTCCGCCATTTTGTGCCAAACGTCATCTTCGGACGCACGGCCGAATCGCTGCCGCCGTCCCCCCTCCGCCGCGTCTCAACTGTGCTCAGCCGCGATTGGCTGAGCACAGTTATGCTTAGCCAATCGCGGCTGAGCACAGTTGTAATTGCGATTGCTTTTCTCCGCTATTTATGCGCTAATGCGTTCGTATCTATTGTGAACGACCGAACGATTTGCGAAACGTTTTGCGAACGAGCAACGATAAAAATCGGTCCAGGTCTTATAAAGCGATCAACGATTTCTCGTTTGGTCGTTAATCGTTAACTGCATTTCAACCGAACGATTATCGTTTAGATTCGAACGATTTAACGATAATCTGAACGATAATCGTCCGGTGGAATAGGGCCCTATGTCAAGCCTGTGTGCAAATGGCCTAAGAACAATAAGATTTATTCTTAGTTCTTTCAAAAATAAGTAAAAATCTGATTAAGGGTGCGTTCACACGTACAGGATCTGCAGCAGATTTGCTTTGAATCTAATCTGGGCCATCAAATATGCTGCGGATCCTGAACGTGTGAATGCACCCTTAATCAGATTTTTACTTACTTTTGAAAGAACTAAGGGTGCGTTCACATGTACAGAATCTGCAGCAGATTTGAAGTTTCAGATTCAATGCAAAAAAATCTGGGCCATCAAATCTGCTGCGAATCCTGTATGTGTGAACGCACCCTTAGGCTATGTTCACATTGCGTATATGTCCGGCCACATATTTTCGCGGCCGGACATATACGCGGTAAACTCCGGACGGAGATTTACGCTACTTGCCGGCTATGTACGGACCGCGAACTTATGCCCGAAGTCTACTTACGCTTCCCGAGCGCCCTACGTAGCGATCTGACAGCGGTCTTTTACTTGGAAAGCTTCGCCTAGCCCCGGACACCCCACAGAACCTTTTGGATCGGCACAAAAAGCTGCAAAAATGAAGAAATCACCATTACGTACGGGACTGCATGTAAAGCTACTTACGCCGCCGCGTACGATCCGGGCGTAAGTTCGTACGTAGTGTGAACTGTGCGGCCGTACTTCGTATACTTTCCACTATACGCAAACTACGTAAGTCTCCGGCCGCTTATTCACGGAACGCGCTACGGCCGGAAACTTACGTAGTGTGAACATAGCCTTAGGGTGCGTTCAAACGTACAGGATCTGCAGCAGATTTGATGGCGCAGATTTGAAGTTGCAGATTTAAAGCAAATCCAATCTGGCCCATGAAATCTGCTGCAGATTCTGTATGAACGCATCAATTTAAGGGGTAGTGCGGCGTTCAGCAATTATTCACAAAATAACACACATTACAAAGTTATACAACTTTGTAATGTATGTTATGTCTGTGAATGACCCCCTTCCCGGTGTTCCCTCACCCCCGCACGTGTACCCGGAAGTGTGGTGCGCTATACATACCTGATCTGTGTCGACCGACCCCATCCGCCATCTTCTTCAAAGACGTCATCTTCGGGAGGCCGGCCAACTCGCTCCTGCTATCCCGCATGCCGCCCCCCTCTGCCGAGTCATAACTGTGCTCAGCCACGATTGGCTGAGCACAGTTGTGCTCAGCCGATCGCGGCTGAGCAGCTGATGACTCATGCGGGACGGCTGCAGCGAGTCGGCCGGCCTCCCGAAGACTGCATCATTGACAGAAGACGGGGGTCGACACGCGTCAGGTATGTATATCGCACCACACTTCCGGGTACACGGGCGGGGGTGGGGGTACACGGGAAGGGGGCGATTCACAGACATAATATACATTACAAGGCTGGGTTCACACTAGGTATATTTCAGTCAGTATTGTGGTCCTCATATTGCAACCAAAACCAGGAGTGGATTGAAAACACAGAAAGGATCTGTTCACACAATGATGAAATTGAGTGGATGGCCGCCATTTAATGGCTAATATTTGCTGTTATTTTAAAACAACGGCTGTTATATTGAAATAATGGCCGTTATTTACGGTTATATGGCGGCCATCCACTTAATTTAAACATTGTGTGAACAGAGCCTTTCTGTGTTTTTAATCCACTCCTGGTTTTGGTTTCAATATGAGGACCACAATACTGACTGAAATATATGTAGTGTGAACCCAGCCCAAATTGTATAACTTTGTAATGTGTGTTATTTTGTGAATAATTGCTGAGCGCCACACTAGCCATTTAATGTTTGACACTGATTTCCCTCTAAACTTGTTTTATGTCTTCAACAGTTCCCCAAATTCTTTTCTTTTGGTTATTTCTCCAAAGAAGGACCAACACAGAAACAGGTAACTTGCCACAAAATTATTAAAAAATTTTTTTTTTCTTTCTGTGAGAAAATGTGTGATTTGCCCGCTCCCTAACTACCTTTGAGTCTCTGAGTGGGATCCAGTGCACTCTGTCATTCCCTCTCCCTTCTTTATGCCATGTTGGGCTCCCCACCGGAGCTGTTTCCAGAACACAGGTCCTTCTCCGCCACTGCTGTCTTGCTACCATCTTCCTATAGTTTTAGCTTCTTGAGCCACAGGAATGGCTCAGCACAGAGTTGAAATTGGAGAAACTTCATGATCCAGTGAGTATTGGGGGGGCTTCTCATGTCTATTTAGATTTGAAGAATAAAATTACTTCCATTATCACACCGACATGGCTGCTACAGGTTGCTGCAGTCCAGATTACCAGTCACACTGCTTCCTTAACAATGTCATACCCAAGTGCTTCAATATTTGCAAGTCACAGACGTGCCTGTAATTGCAGTGTCTCCGTGGGTGCCAATGACTTGACAGTGACACCTATCCTATAATTGTAGACAATAAACTGCTTCCATACAAATCAGTGTCCCAGTACAGGACATGCTTTTCTAACACTGATCCCCACAAGATCCAGCAACATTGTATCCTAGATTGCCACTGTATAATAATGCCAGCTTCTCTACATGCATAATAGTGGCAAAAAAAACTGTTCCCAGGTCTTTCCCTTAAAGTGTATCTGTCATTTAATTGTCACTTTTCAGAAATCAATAAATATCAATGGTACAAGTGATTTTAAGAAATTCTGTATTAGGTTTTATTAAGCAAAAGATTTTCCTTCTGTACTCAAAAAGCTGTTTTCCTACCTCCCCCTCACTTCAGAAGAAGCAGGATTTCTGTGTCCATTATGCTTTATGGAGAGGGAAGGGAACGAGGGTGATGAGTAAGCACAGAGAGGAGAAAAGGCAGCCCTGTAAAACACTACATCCTGCAATCTTCTCTCACCAAGCTCCCAGACCAGCACTGACCTTTCTAACCCGAGGATCCAGCGTTTTATGTGCCCAGACAGTCTCCAAACTGTACAGCTGCTTCTCTGCTCTCCCTGCTCACTCATCCCCCTCGGCCCCTCCCCCCTCCATAGGACGGCTTTGTCTGATAATGAGCAGATAAGAAGGGGGCGGGGGGGCTGGGAAACAGCTTTTTGAGTACATAAAGAAGCATTTTGCCTAATCACAGAGTTTCTTAAAACTGCTTATACTACTGATTTCTGCAAAAATATTTAAAATGACAAATTATAAATTATAGTTCTCTGTGTCGGTTCTTCTCCTGGTTTTGGCTAAACCTTGGCTCCACAATGAGAACTAATTGACCATGTTACCATGTGTGAGTCCAGTCTAAATGTAATTTTAAGAAAACATAATGTAGAAATATAAATGTTATATAGGAGTGAAATATTTATTACTACATTTGTTTTGACAGATGGATGAAAGTTCCTTCTCAATGACCTTCTTCGGGGAGGGTTACAGCCAGGGCCTGGACCCACAACAGGGCAAACCTAATGTAAAGATCTGCACACAGGTTACAGGACCAGGTACAGTAAGGTTTTCTTTTCTCTTGTAAAGCTACATTTCTAGTTTTGAGCTAGCTCATCTATTACATCCAGTATAATCCTATTGTTCCCTTAACAAATAGAAGACCTTGCGATAAATATTCTTTGGCTTATTACTCATTGGCCTATTAGTTGTCATTGGAGTATCTTCTGTTTTAATGTGATCCTACAATATGTACTTACTGTATCACTGTAAACACATTCATAAATCGCCACAAATGTGCTTACTGGTTCCCTTTAACGAATGACGCTAATGTGAAGTAGGCATATAGTTAAAGGGGTACTCCAGCGTGGGGGTAGTTTTTCGCTGGGACTGGGGAGGAGGTGGCCGAGGGAAAAGACGTCCACTGACGTCTCCGATTCCAGGGGCGGGTCCTGCATCACAGCGCTTCGTTGCCCGGTTTCCGGCCGCTTCCGGGTGTCTGACGCAGGCCCGAGACGTGACGTCTCAGGTCCGCTTAACCACTCAGTGAAGGAAGCGGGATCCGTTTCAAGTCCGATCAGATCCCGCCTCCTTCACTGAGTGGCTGAGTGGACCTGAGACGTCATGTCTCGGGCCCGCGTCAGACACCCGGAAGCGGCCAGGCATCGGAGCACCGCGATGCAGGACCCACCGCTGGAACCGGGGAGGTGAGTGGACATCTTTTCCCTCGCCCACTTCCTCCCCGGTCCCAGCAAAAAAGTGCCCCCACGCTTGAGTACCCCTTTAAATGTGACTAGTTAATCCATTAGCTGGTATCTGAAAGTGTTACCTTATGATAAAATATAATGCTAATAGTATTTTTTCCTACTTTACAGAAGCTGGATATATTACTACGCCAATCGCCATGGTTCAAGCTGGAGTCACTATTTTAAAGGAGCCAGAATCGCTTCCAAAAACGTATGTGCAATCCTGCAGCAGTCGATTACAGACTGTAGTTTATATCTGTTCTCTTTTTATTTAAAGAGAACCTGTCACCGGGGATGTGGGCGCAGAGCCCGCCCGACATCCCCACCCCCCCACCGGTACAGCCCCCGAATACTTACCCTTTCCTGCGAGCCCCGCTCCTGGAGCCGATCCCAGGATGAAGATATCAGTGCCGAAGCCGTGTGCGCTGCAGAGATGAGTCCGATGCCCATAGAGAATGACGGCTCCATTCATTCTCTATGGGCATCGGAGTCATCTCTGAAGCGCATGCGCATACTTTGATTTTGTTCTGCGCTGTATGCTAATTTCTCTCAAGTAGTCACGGCCGGGGCAGGGTTTGGCTGTAATCACGCCTCTATGGGCGTCATTCTCTGCCTCATCATCTGGGGGGCGGGCCTGGGACACTGACATACACAGCATAGCGGCTGCCTATCCCCCTGCACTATGTATGTGTGAACTGTCCTCTCATACAGGGAGCTGTTGCTTACACAGCGTCCCTGAATGAATGATTCTAACTCACCTGCAACCACCACACAAACCATTCCTTTACTGCTGGTTAGAGAAGGGTTAAAACGATTCATTCAGCCACGCTCTTATCCCCCCTCCCCTCTCTCCTCATGTTCTCCCCTGGCTGCCGTCGCTGCACTCCTTATCTCCAATCTGCCTCTGTGACAGCATCAGAGACAGAGCGGAGCGGCACCAGAAGCACATGGGAGAGAGAGGAGGGGGCCATACACGGAGGAGGGGGGATAAGAGCGTCCCTGAATAAATGATTTTAACCCTTCTCTAGCCAGCAGCACAGGAATAGTTTGTATGGCTGCAGGTGGATTAGAATCATTAATTCAGGGACTCTCTGTAAAGCAGCAGTTGCCTGTATGAGAGGCCAGGTCACACATACACAGGGAGCCACTGTGCTGTATCTCAGTTACACAGTTCCAGGCCCGCCGCCCTGGATGATGATGCAGTGAATGACTCCCATAGAGGCGTGATTACAGCCAAACCCCACCCCTGGCCGTGACTACTTGGCCTTAACATGACTACTTGAGAGGAATTAGCATACAGTGCGGGACAAGATCAAAGTATGATTTTGGGGTGTGTGGGGCAGAGGCAGCTGCTATAGACATGTGTGTAAAGTGTGTTAGATGGGGTATTAGCCCAGATTATTGGCCTCATTGATTTCTCAGGTGATTGGTTCCCTTTAAGCCTTCACACAACTTGATAAATCATGTGCTTAGGCTGCACAAATGATCTTCGGGTCACTGGATTGTTCATGCAGCCCTTTAATTCATAATTGTCTGCTGCACATCCCGTTTAAGCAGAGTGATGTGCAGCCAATAACAATTACTAAGATGCACTTTTAAGTAAGACAACTGTGTGTGTGAGCTACATATTCACTCTGTCTCCGCCGTGATCTCCTTCCTCCCCCCCTTTACTTACGAGACGGCTCATGGAAACAGCTTTCCTGCCTGGCTGTCTCTGCAGTCTGTGATGCCGAGAGGGTTAATCTGAGGTCAAGTTGCTGGTGACCTCATTGTGATTAAACCACCTGGCATTACAGACTGCAGAGAAAGCCGACCAAGAATGCTGTTTCCATGAGCCGTCTCGTAAGTGAGGGGGGAGGAGGGAGATCAGAGCAGCAGCTCAGAACTGGGGGAAAGAGACTGGAAAGGTAACAAGTATGAAACAAAGTGTTAGTCACCAGGAGCATGGAACGATTCAACATGTATTTTACCCGACTGTAATAACCCTTATAATGCCCCTGAAGGTGCAGTCCTGCTACAGACTTTTCAAATTTTTTTTACCCATTTTTGTTTTCCAGTGGCGGAGTATACACACCAGGAGCAGCTTTTTCCAAAACCAAGATGATTGACCGTCTTAACAAAGCCGGCATTCACTTTACTGTTCTTAGTAAGATGGAATAATGACTTGCACTAGAACTACCTGCATGACTAACTGGTATCATAAAGCACTTAAACCAATAACATTCTTTTTTTTCTTGTTTTTGCCGTTGAAAATTAATTGTGTTAAAATACATAAAATACAATGTAAAATGAGAATTGTTACTGTTTCTCATTAGCAACCGATAATAAAGTCTGTATGACCAGTCTGTTATGGATGGTTCAGCTTTAATGTTATGCAACTTATTTGGGGTTTGTATGTGGCGTACATGGTATATACTTGACTTGTGATAAGTTTTTGTTCTTACCCTTACACCCGTGACAGCATCCCTGGAGAGAGAGAGAAGACCTCCCACCGCAGGACAGGAGCCCTGAACACACTGATAAAAGATGCATACACCTCTCCACAACTCAGTTCAGGTTTCCTGTCCTGCAGATAGGAAGCCTGGGATATGTGTTCCTGCTAAGGGGGAAAGAAGTCTGGATACCTCTATAGAGGTGTCCGGTCCTGGATTTCACTTTACGCGCTTCAGTAATCCAGGTCAGGTGCGGTTTGCAGTTAAACTCCATTCACTTCAATGGAACTGAGTTAAAATCCCACCCAAACTGGAGACAAGAGCGGTGCTGTCTCTGGAGAAAAGTGGTTATGTTTTGGTAGCACTAAATAACTCCTTTAGAATTGTTTGCTAGTCTGGAGTCCAGGAAGGGAGTGAGTGCTGAAACCTGTCCTTTCAGTGCTTGGTCTGAGGTTTTTGTCTAGTCTCACTTGCAGAAAACTTCATATAAGTGGAATGGTAGGCTTCTACAGTGGATTCCATTTCCCTTAAGCAAGCTGGTGGATATAAGAAGCAACATCCTGGGCATAAAGAGCTGAGGCTTCATTAGATCAGATGTGTAAGGCTGCAATTCGGAGCCATGACCGCAACCCTGGAGGACTCAACCAGAAGGTTAGCACTTTCCCTAACAATCCATGTAATGACGGACACCCCACAATTATATGTATAGGCATGTTTATAGGTAAGTATCAACATTCTAGAAATAGGGAAGAATGTTTTTGTTTTTCTTTTTATTTGCAGAAAAGAAGTTTAATAAAAACTTGTGACACGCTTTTTATTTTTATTGCTTATCTCAATATTAAGGGAGCCTTCTCCTATGGTTTCTGCAGTGTACAGGAAATGATTGTGTATATATTCCCCATGCCACTGGGTCTCCATCATCTCTGGTTATACCACTAGAGACCAGTTATCTGGATCTGTTAGTCACAGGAATACAAGGGAATAAGCCCGGTGAGGTGACGTTTACTTAGGTTTCACAATTTTAGCTTTTGCCAGAGGAGACATCTTGCCGTTTTTTCTTCACAATGGCCGCCACATCATTTTTCAGCTTGCAGATACAAGACTCAAGTTGTTGCCAAAAGTCTTTGAACATCTGCGACTGCTTCTCTGTAAAAAGTCGCAAAAGATAAATGTTCTCTTCTTCCTGAAATAAAATTAGGTACAGGACAGCCAGGTTAGGACTGCTACCCACTGAGTAGGCCAAGGGACAACCCTCCAGGAATATCAACTCTATTGCACACTTGTGTCACCATCAAACAGATAAACCTTACCTACCAACCCTTCTCCTATGTCAATATCCTTACCTACCAAACCTTCTCCTATGTCACTATCCTTACCTACCAAACCTTTTCCTATATCACTATCCTTACCTACCAAACCTTTTCCTATGTCACTATCCTTACTTACCAAACCTTCTACAGTAAGACTCATGGACAAAGACTTGAATAGACAGACTCTGTCCCCTTGAAATGAATGTGAGACAGACTGAATAGTGTGCAATGTGTGTCTTTAGTTTCACCCTGTCTAATGCTTTATTCCTACAGGAGATAATCCAGTGCTAGAGGTGTCTGGCAACAGCTTCTTATTCCTAATCATGCATATTTAGGCTACGTTTACACAACATATTTATTATGAAAATAAGTTTGCAATTAAAACAACGGCCGTTCTTGTCATAGAGAAATGTATTGCATTGAAGTCAATGCAAACAATGGCCGTAGTTTACACAGTCGGTATGGTCAAATCTTATAGCCCCCATAGTTAAACTAAGTTCTTTATCAAAATAGTTGTCTACAATGTGGTTCTCACCGGTGGTTTGTAGTGTTTCAGCCGTAAGAAATGTCCTCTGATTGTGTTCATACTTTGGTAAAAGACTTTCAGGGCTTTCGCAAAGTCAGCGTCATAACTCGTCCTATGCCCAGACAACCTCATGTTTTCTTTTGTAGAATTTGCAGAAGAGGTGGATTTGGCCGAATGTTCCTGCCATGATCCTAGTACAGACTTGTCGTAGCCTAAAGAAAGGTAATATATAGATGAATGAGAAACTCAATAAAAATATAATTTAACCAGAAGATTTGGATTTCATTTGCTTCGTCTTGTAAATATTAATTTAGAGAAGAAGTCCGGACATTTTTAAAATCTGGAAGGAGGGAATTTGACCAGGAGTACAGATTTACTTCTCCCCGTGCCCGTGGTGAGTGGCGTCACTGGCCTCGGTAAACCCAACAGAAGGCCTTTCCCCCCAAGTTGTGAAGATGTTACGATGGGGGAAAAGGCCTGTCCCGACTGATGGACTGGCTGCTCAGCCAATCAGTGACTGGAGTGGTGTCCCGCCAAAGTCACTGACTGGCTGAGAAGCCAGTCCATCAGCCGGGTCATGACATGTCGGTGCCGGGGGTCCCGAGGCCGGTCCTGCCACCCACCGCGGGCACGGGGAGAGGTAAGAAGTCGTACTCCTGATCAAATTCCCTGCTGCTGCCAGATTTTAAAAATGTCCGGACTTCTCCTTTAAATCAAGCAAACAAGACGTACTTACCTGCTGCCAATCCCCCATCATTCCTGATCTCCACTGTTCAGTGATTCTTGCCTTTCTCTTGACACCCAGGAAATTCCAGCTAAGCCAATCACTAATGAGGCGGGTCCCTAAAGCAGTCAGAGAATGGCTAAGCGGCATTTCCTATGTGTCAGAGAGCAGAAAGCACGGCCGAATAACCAACCTCGAGCGTGGGTTAAAAAAATGTAAAATATCCAGACAGCCGCATCTTTATCATTACCAACCTTGTCGTTTCCAGGAGTCAGACTGCTTCAATGTTTCTTTAAGGAAAATATTCTCTTCTCTTAATGATCTATTTATGTCTCGTAAGAGTTCAGTTTCTTGTTCCAACTTTAACAATTTTAGGTAGAGCTCAGACACCTGACTATTTGGGTCCTGAAAAAAAAAATCATGTACAGCGGGGATGAGGAACTTTCCTCCCCCCCAGCTGTTGCAAAACTACAACTCCCATCATGCCTGGACAGTCAAGGCTTTAGCTTTAGAAAACCACAAGAAATTTTTAAAGAACTTAGAATTTTATTACTAGGTACAAAACAGCCATGCCATACCCCTCAATAAAGGCCAGGACCTCCACCCACTGGGTAGACCCCAGTTTCATATGGATAGTAATCCTAGTTAGGATTTTAACATACTGTATTATATAATATGTGCAAATAATACTATATCATAAAGGGGTTCTCTGGCCAAAACCTTTTTCTTTCAAATCAACTGGTGTCAGAAAGTTATACAGATTTGTAATTTACGTCTATTTAAAAATCTCCAATCTTCCAGTACTTATCAGCTGCTGTATGTCCTGCAGGAAGTGGTGTTTTCTTTCCAGTCTGACACAGTGCTCTCTGTTGCCACCTCTGTCCATGTCAGGAACTGTCCAGAGCAGCAGCAAATCCCCATAGAAAACCTCTCCTGCTCTGGACAGTTCCTGACATGGACAGAGGTGACAGCAGAGAGCCCTGTCAGACTAGAAAGAAAACACCACTTCCTGCTGGATATATATATAGCAAATAGAGCCCCAATACACATACACAAACAAAATCGGTCCAAAACTACTTGAGATAGGAATACTCTTTTGAAGACAGTATGATACCCCCTTTAAGTTTGATACTTACAACCAAATTGGGATTAGGAAGTAAACTTTTCATGCTGTCAATCAAGATACATCCTTCATTTGTGTAATCCATGTCAAGCAGAGACCAGTCAAGTTCAGGGCAGCCCTCTGCAAAATCAATCACAATAAAATAATGATTTTTTATTCTGAATAAAAGTTACTGTACAGTATAGCAATCAGCACGTGGTATATAATGTATAGTAACTGTATAACCCTGATAACAGCAGCTGGATATGTGATATATAAGTTACTGTACAGTATAGCAATCAGCATGTGGTGTATATTGTATAGTAACTGTATAACCCTGATAACACAGCAGCTGGATATGTGATATATAAGTTACTGTACAGTATAGCAGCATGTGTTGTATAATATATAGTAACTGTATAACCCTGATAACACAGCAGCTGGATGTGTGATATATAAGTTACTGTACAATATAGCAGCATGTGGTGTATAATGTATAGTAACTGTATAACCCTGATAACACAGCAGCAGCTGGATAAGTGATATATAAGTTACTGTACAGTATAGCAATCAGCATGTGGTATATAATGTATAGTAACTGTATAACCCTGATAACACAGCAGCTGGATATGTGATATATAAGTTACTGTACAGTATAGCAGCATGTGGTGTATAATGTATAGTAACTGTATAACCCTGATAACACAGCAGCTGGATATGTGATATATAAGTTACTGTACAGTATAGCAATCAGCACGTGGTATATAATGTATAGTAACTGTATAACCCTGATAACACAGCAGCTGGATATGTGATATATAAGTTACTGTACAGTATAGCAGCATGTGGTGTATAATGTATAGTAACTGTATAACCCTGATAACACAGCAGCTGGATATGTGATATATAAGTTACTGTACAGTATAGCAATCAGCATGTGGTATATAATGTATAGTAACTGTATAACCCTGATAACACAGCAGCTGGATATGTGATATATAAGTTACTGTACAGTATAGTATCAGCATGTGGTGTATAATGTATAGTAACTGTATAACCCTGATAACACAGCAGCTGGATATGTGATATATAAGTTACTGTACAGTATAGCAATCAGCATATGGAGTAAAATGTATAGTAACTGTATAACAACATGATGCCTCCATTGAAATGTGTTAAATATCTAGTTGGTGGCCCCCGGAGTATCTATCCAGGGGCCCCAGATAGATTAGTATTTTCCATAACTTTAGGTTGGTGTACACCCCTTTTCTAATCTATCATATTCAATCTGTCAGCTCAGTTCCTGTAGGAGGTTCCCCCTGTATCCAAAGTTTTGCAATCAGTTTATGAGCTTGATATAATATTCTACATACCTGTCTGTTCAGGTGAGGTGGATACCAGTCGGAGAACACACTGCACTGGCTCCACCTGCACGGACGCCCCATATACCTTATTAATTACAGCAAGAACCTCCCTACAGTAGCCCTACAACCGTGTACATCTCCTCAGTATGTTAACAATATGTGCATCTTCCATACCGCAACGAGGACATATGGGGAGACATATACAAAGTGCGTACAAGTTTGGCGATCTTAAATTAGGCCCCGCCCCCAGTTACCCCTTTGGATTCACTAAGAGACACAAGCCTCTTAGTGAATCCAACCTGACCTGTGCCGACTGTTTCTGTTATAATTTAAACCGCGGACCATGACTCTTTCCCAACTTCCCCCCCAACACCCACCAACCAGACAAACGGGATGCAGTTGGCGTACACGAGGGAGAGGGGGCAATTTTGTGCCTTCTTCCTGGTGTATGCCAATTCGTAACTCCCCCATACAGACCAGTGACATGTAAGAATTTTTTTTTTGTAGTGTTTTTATATGACAATCTGCAGGGGGGGAATAGGGCAAAGGACCCTAAAAATATTATCGATACTCTAATGATTTCTATTCCCATCACCTTTCAGTCTATAACCCTGTTAGTTTAGTAAATTTGGGTTTGTGGGAGCAACAAAGATAAAAAATTAAAAAAAAAAAAAACTCCCCAAAAATTAACAATGCATCCATTGTCTGAAACTGGACTTTGTGTTCTTTTGTTTATTGATTAGTTATTACTAATAACCTCTTACCTTGAATGCCCCATAGATCTACAACCAGGGCGTTTTTTTGGAGGTAGCTCAATAGGCCGTTGGAAACACTTAGTGCAAGAAAGTGCAATTTATGGTCAATCATCGGATTTATGTTTTTCCAGACTGGTTTTGTGTATACGGACTGAGGAACGTCGTAAAAGCGATATCTATGAAAGTGAATACAATATGTTAGTGCAGAGATATTCATACAGTATGTAAGGCTGGGTTCACACTCCGTTTTTGCTGACTGTTTAATGGGGGGGGGACAGATGTATTTGTGTGTATTCGTTTAGATCCGTTTATCCATTGATTTCTATTATAAAAAGACGAAAAAAACGGATCAAGACGTAGTGTGAACCCGGCCTAATACTGCAGTGTTAGTAAATCTGATCCGGCATCCTTACTACACTATTTCTTATTTACCCTATTTGAATTCCTCGCTCTGTCGCCTCCTTTAACCAGCGGACACCGAGACACTGTAGTATATGAATCTGGAAAACGATTTTTCTTCCTAATAACTCAAAAGGATCAACGACGACATCTTCTTCACTCAAGGGCCTAGAAAATAGGAAATATTACCAAAGCACATTACCAAGAATCCTCTCTTTCTTTGTGTTTTTTTCCTCCTTGTGTTTTGAAGACCATAGCGTTTGGGTTTCATCTTTATGCTTTGTGGTAAAACTGACATCTTATCTATGTTCCTCAAGTCGATACAAATATAACTAAATTTATTTTAAGTTTTATTTTATTTTACTGCTTTTAAAAAATTTTGAATAAAAAAAGTGTTAAAAATTGCTCAAGTCTGATCCTTTTAACTGTGTGTTTTTTGTTGTTTTTTTTGTCTATGGGGCAGTTAGAGGCCATGATCTGTACTTTACTGTATATCAGTACCTCACATGCATACATGAAACTTTTTGATCACTTTTTATTAATTTTTTTCTGGGATGTGATGTGACCAAAAATCAGCATTTTCGCATTCTGACTTTTTTTTTTTCTTGTGCCATTTACCGTGTGAAATCATGAATGTGATTTGTTTGGGCGATTCTGCATGTGGCGATACTAAATATGTTTTTTTTTGTTATATTTTTTATTTTTAAAAATGGGGAAAGGTTGGGTCATTTCAACTTTTAACATGGGGTACAAATTTTTATATATTAATTCGTAGTCCCCCTAGGGGAGTTCTACAAGGAATACTATGATTGCTCCTAGAGATCAATGCAGCACCTATGTACTGCATTAATCAATGTTATTTTCACTCGAATGCTAGCCTGTAGCAATCGCCAAAACGGTAACAGTGCTGGCAAACAGAAGACGACCTGGTCTGTAAGTAGAACGTGACCCGACCCCCCCCCCCCCCCCCTCCTCCATTAGATGGCATTTAGATGGTTAATTAGCAGGCACAGAGGAAGCCAGGGTCCTTTAAGGGGTTAAATTACAGGTATAACTTTGTAATTCTTGTCTTATCATATAAGATTAACCTAAACTTTAAAAAATTAGTCTAACTATGATTTTGTGCAACCAAAAATATATTTTCTCCATTTCATCCAACACATAGATGTAAAATTATTATAGGTCTGGGATAGTAATGATCTTGTTATGGTTCATATATAAGTTCTCGTATTTACCGTCCACAGCTGGAGCACGGGGTAATGTTTATCATAATGATGGCTTCCTCCACTCCTTCCGAGTCTAGAAGTTCGGTTTGTTCTTCCAGCTTCATACAATAAGCTAGGGACTGAAGCCAGATGTGAGCTGATCCTAAATGAATAGCCTCAACCGGATCCCAGAATGGATCGCTTTCACGGTCCAATGTCATATCACCATCCAGGAATTTCTGGTACAGTTCTTCCATCAAAAACTTTCTGTTAATGAACTTGGACTTTGACCATATCCATACCTTAAACCATATAAAATACAAAATATTTAGGGATGTAAAGTATATGTATACCACATAGTGTGAATTAGGTCAACTTGGGCCAAATGTTTTAAATGGTTGTATGCTTGGAACGTTAATGGCCGGGTAGGGGGTGTAAGAAGTCAACAACGTCCACTTACCTCCCTGATACCAACATTGCACTGCTCCAGTCTGCTGTGCCTGGTTGCTTCCTGGTCTATAACGCCGCTTAAGACGTGATGTTACCAGCCCGCTCAGCCATTTGGCGACAGGTGGGATCCCTCGGGGACCAGGAATCGGCCGGGCACCGCAGACCGGAGCAATGCGATTCACGACCCGGCACTGGAACCAGGGAGGTAAGTTGACATTGTTTCTTTCATCCCCGGCCATAGCCAAAAAAAGCCCTCCTGCCCAGAGTACTCCTTTTAGAGGTTTTTTTTTTTTTACCTTTATCCTCATCGCTGTTTCGGTGATATTTGGAGTTTACTTCATATGCTAATTAGTCTGTTTGGTCCACTAGGGGCGGGCTACTGCCCCAGCACGCCGATCTGCCCCAGCGACCCACTCTGCTGATGTTCATTAGAATGGGTGGACTGGCCGGAGGTGGATCGGAAACTTATTAGCATAGAGATTCAACTCCTAATATCACGGAAACAGCGCTGAGGATGAAGATAAGAGATATACAGTACCTTCATCCTCAGCGCCCCGCGCAATAGGGACATAGCAGTTGAGATTCTTCTAACCTGCTGATAGTTCCCCTTTAATTATTAAACCTATCATACTTTTCACTGTGTTAGGAATTTACCAACTTTACCTGTTGACTGCTTTTATTGGTCACTTTCACCATTATTTCTTTTTGAAGGTCATATCCCCTAGAATCGGTCAATGCTAAATTTTTCACCTTTAGTTCGAACGTCAGGTCCTGCTCAGAGATTAAAGATACGGGATTACTATCACCAGCATAAACATTGGATTACGCCACTACTGGAATGATCCATCTTGCAAAGCGAATATTTCGGATACAAAAATTTTCAACCGTGGCTTCTTTTACCTTCATAAGTTCTTCGCTCATCTGATTTGCTTCAGCAACCAGTGGCATCAATTTTATATAGTCATGGAAGACCGCCAGCACACTCGGGTCAGGTCTGCCATCTTTATTGTGCATGGCACCTGCATGGAGAAAAATATTAAATGATGGGCATTGTTTTTGATCATTTTAACATAAATACCGTTTCCCCGAAAATCAGACCTGGTAAAGGGTTTTGTTGAAATGCTAAATATAAGGCCTCTCCCGAAAGTAAGACCTAGAAAAGTTTTTGTTTGGAAGCATGTCTGCTGAGCAGAACACCAGGGCATGCAGATTTGATTCTTTCTAGCTGCCGCCATTGTCCTCTACCTTCACCGTCTGTTACAGAGCAGCCGCACGCAGAACATGTAGATCGTCACCTGCCTCCAACCCTGATGTTTCCTCCTGCCAGACGTAGAGCTGCACACATTTTGTTGATATGTGAATACATCATAGTTACGTAGATACATAGATATATACATCATTACCTTATCCATAACAAAGGGTTGCACTCTTCATGCATACAAAGTGCTATCATTCGTGCACGTTAACACAGTGAATCTTTATGTATATAGAATGTCACTATTCAGGCACGTCAGCACAGCGAATCTAAAAACAGGCACAAGGCTTACATTATGCACATTGACGTGCCTATATAGAATCTGCTCTAGGAGCGGTGTTCACACTGTGCGGCCTGGTTACTTCACATATGATAGAACTTGGCATTACATTGCATTAATATATAACTTGGCCGCCAAACACGCTCCAATGTGGATCATGTGCTATCACACTCCACTATCTATCCTCCGCAGCACATCATGATTGTTAATACATATATCAATTGGTCACGCTCAGTGAACCCATTTCTTGCAATGTGAATTGGCCGTAGTGCTAACTGAGCAGTGTTCAAGCAGGATCACATTACTGATTGCACGCACCCATCCCACTTGCATACATGTGCACTGGGAGACATCCTATTGGCCATTATTTGTTTTTAAATCTCCGGTCATACACTGACCACTAGACTATGACTAAGCGCGCATGCGCGAAACGCATCAGTCTTTCAGGCCACACAGCATGAGTTGCTCAGCTGATTTTTAGACATGATTTAATAAATTTTGATTTTTAACTCATCACTTGGAGTGCTGGATCCTAATCACTTCTAAAACTACCTATCTGCCGACGGACAGCCACCGCCAGGAACCGTGCACCCTCCTATATACGCTGGGGACCCTAACAGACACATGAGGAGGTGAGCTGATTTCCACCATTTACTTATGATCATTCTATACTTTTAATGGTAGATGTATTCTTACATGGAGAGACAGAATATTAAAAAGAAAATCCAGAAAATAAATCTAAGGAATATATATTAATTGATTTGTATTTCATGGAGTGAAATAAGTATTTGATCCCTTAGTATTCATTAGCAGTTCTGGCTTTTACAGACCAGTTAGACACTCCCAATCAACTTGTTACCTGACCTGAAGCCGCCTGTTCTCACTAATCACTTGTGTGAAAAACAACTGTCCACAGAATCAGACAGATCACACAGATTTCACGTCTCCAACATGGGTAAAACCAAAGAGCTGTCACAGGACCTCAGAGTCAGAATTGTTGACCTTCACAAAGCTGGAATGGGCTACAAAAAGATTAGTAAGGTGTTGGATGTGAAAGTAACAACTATTGGTGCAATTATCAGAAAGTTTAGAGTATAACATGACAATCAACAGACCTCGGCCTGGTGCTCCAAAGAAGATTTCGCCTCGTGGGGTGGCAATGATGCTGAGAACCACTCGGCAGGAGTTAGCAAATGACCTGAAGGCAGCTGGGACCACAGTTTGCAAGGAAACAATTGGCAACACTTTGCGCAACAATGGATTCACATCCTGCAGTGCCCGAAAGGTACCCCTGCTAAAGAGAGCACATGTGGAGGCGCGCCTCAAGTATGCCAATGAGCATTTGAAAGATGAACCAAGTTATTGGGAGAAGGTTTTGTGGTCAGATGAGACCAAAATTGAACTTTTTGGCCTCAACTCCACCCGCCATGTGTGGAGGAAGAAAAATGCTGCCTATGACCCCAAGAACACTGTGCCCACCGTCAAGCATGGAGGTGGAAGCATAATGTTTTGGGGGTGTTTTCTGCCAAGGGTACAGGGCTACTTCACCGCATCACTGGGAAGATGGATGGAGCCATGTACCGCACAATCCTAAGGGACAACCTCCTCCCCTCTGCCAGGGTTCTGAAAATGGGCCGTGGTTGGGTCTTCCAACATGATAACGACCCTAAACATATAGCAAAGGCAACAAAGGATTGGCTCAAGAAAAATCACATTAAGGTCAGAGTTGCCAAGCGACAGCCCACCAAACTTCATGACTTAGAGAGAATCTGCAAAGAAGAGTGGGCCAAGATTCCCCCTGGTGTGTGCGCTAAACGTGTGGTTAACTACAACAAACGTCTCACCGCTGTGCTTGCAAACAAAGGCTTTGCCACTAAGTATTGAGTGTGTTTGGCAAGAGGGATCAAATACTTATTTTCCTCATTGAAATACAAATTAATTAAAATATATTCTTTAAAATTATATTCTGGATTTTTTTCTTGATATTCTGTCTCTCCATGTTAGAATATATCTACCATTAAAAGTGCTGAAGGATAGTGTCTTTATTAGTGGGCAAACAAAGAAAATCAGCAAGGGATCAAATACTTCTTGGACTCACTGTATCATACGCGGTCCCTGCTGTGCTGTACGAGTGTGCTGTGTTGAGCTCCCCCTGTTGTCTGGAAGCCGCCATACTGTATGCTGTCCCTGCTGTGCTGTACGAGTGTGCTGTGGTGGCCGGAAGCCGCCATAACATACGTTCTGTTCCTGCTGTGCATGTGACATGTGAATTCTTCATCATGTAAGATGAATAATACATAAGACATCCCCTGAAAACAAGACCTAGGGACAAAAATTTATATAAGACCCTGTCTTATTTTCAAGGAGACGTAGTATATACTTGATACCTGAAGAATTTTTTATATCACTGTGATATATTCACTTGCAGAACATGTATTGCAAAAAAAGAGTGCAACTTGCAGACATCCATCCCATTCAGATGAATGGATGTGTAACTATAACCTCAGATTGGGCACACAGACAGTCCACCTGACAATACTCCCAATATTCACATTCAAGTAACAAGGAAATGAGCTGTTCTTCCATCCATTTGGTGGCATGCTATCAGGTAGGGGGAACGTACCCAGTTTATCTACACTGAATCCCTCAGCTGCTGCCAGTTCAGACTGGAAGAAGTCGTAATCAAATTTGCAGACGTCTTCACATCCACGTTCATCTGGAAATCCGATATATAGATATGCGCTGTTTGACCCAAGGATTACACGATCCTAAGTAAATAAAGGAGACCATTCACTTCCAATATTTTAGTGTCACTGTGGTGTTTTTTTTTTTTTCTTTTGCAGAAATCAATACTCCAGGTGATTGTAACAAACTTTGTAATTGGGTTTATTAGGCAAATCTGCCATTATCCGCATTCAAAAAGACTTTCCCCAGGTCCCCCCTCCCCTCTCTCTCATTCACTGCTCATTATCAGGAAATCTTGACTCTTTTACATCAGTCGGGCCCTGTGTAACCTATGGAGAGGGGAGGGGGGAGGAGGGAGATTAGTCACCAGCAGAGAGCAGAGAACAAAGGATTACACAGTGGGAGCTGTGTGAAACCCGCTATTCAGAGGTCAGAGAGGTCCGTGCTGACCTCAGAGGAGATAGCTGGTGATGTAGCTGTAAATTAACTCTTTGTTGTCCTGTTTTGGTGACTCATCTCCCTCCACCCCTCCCCTCTCCATAGAAAACAATGAAGACAGGGGGGAGAGCTTCAAATTGCTTTTTCACAATAAAAATGAGTTTTTTTTGGCTAATAAACCCGATTACAACGTTTCTTAAAATTGCCTGTACTATTGATTTCTGCAAAAAAAAAAAAAAAAAAAAATTAAATAACAGTATACTTTATATGGAGAGAACTGCTCACACACAGTTTTCTGTGTTTTTAGCAGAAAGCAGCAGCTGAGAACTGGGAGTCCCCAGCCGCTGCTACCTCTTCATACTGGCACCGGTCTCCTGACACTTTGCTGTTTTTGTGATATTTAATCTTATAAAAATATGCACCGTTCGGCCCGACCACCAGTTCAGATGCTCACACATATTGCAGCCTGCTTGCATATATATATGTGTGATCCGGTGGTCGGGCCAAACTGTGCTCTAGGGTGCCAGGAACACCAGTGCTCCTAACAAGTTAATTTGCATATTTTCATAAGATTGAATATAACAAAAACGGTGACTGCCGCCAGTAAGAGGAAATAAGCCGCCACCGGGTTTCAATATCTGTGTTAATGGAGCAATATTAGGCTAGGTTCACACTGCATTTTTGCAATCAATTTCTTTTAAAACGGATCCGTTTTTTTTGGCGGACACAAAAACGTAGCTGACACTCCTTTTGTGTCCGTCAAAACAAACGGATCTGTTTTGATCCGTTTTTTTTTTTTACAATGGAAGTCAATGGAAAAACGTATCAAAACGGATGCGCACAAATGCATCCATTTAAAAAAAAAAAAACATTGCAAAAATGTAGTGTGAACCTAGCCTTACACTTAGTAAAAGTTGATGTCAGTGACACAAATTTAGTTGGAAGTCTTTGTGTTACAAGTCAAATATTTTCAGAGAAATCTAATGTAACTATATGTAAATAGCTATAAATATCAGTATAAATAGTAATGATACCCGGGGAGTCACCGACCGCACCGTCCCTATCTAACTCACCAGATGTTGTAGTTTAGTGTTCATAAAAATGGGCACGCCGTTCACAATCACTTTGGCTTTGCCGATTGGCTTTACCAGCACCTTGTTCTCGATGTTTATAAATGTCGCATGTTTTGGTAAAATTCTGTAAAAAAAAAAAAAATCACATTGCAAAGTAATTAATCAAATGGGTGGAATAAAAAAAAAAAAAGTAAACTTCATAAACAAAGATTTTTCCATCGCGTACCCTAGACCTCTCAATGTTACTTCATTAGCGGCTGCCTGGCCAACATCAGATGTTCCTGAAACAGAAAGAACGTATAATATTATAATAAACAATATATTACTATGCTTTATGGAAATCCCTATTGTTAGTTTTACCTTAAAGGGGTACTCTAGCAAAAAAATAAATATATATATATATATATATATATATATATATATATATATATATATATACAGTGGTACCTTGGTTTAAGAGCGTTTTGGCTTAAGAGGTCAGAGTTTTTCAAAATTGTGACTTGGTTTAAGAGCATTGCTTTGGTGTAAGAGCTCCCTGAACTGGGTGGGAGGGGGAGTGGGGGAGGGGCACGGTCCGCATAGCGGGGTCTACAGCCCTGTACTCTGACCCAGGAAGTCTCCCTCACCTTCCAAATCATAGCAGATCCACACCAGGCTGGGGCTCACATCCGGGGACAGGACTGTGGAGGTGATCTCTCTATAGCTGTAACCCCTCTTTCCCCGGACAGAGAGTGCTGCATGTATGTGCCCACATCTGTCCTGCTCATTCCTTCCTGCTCCCTGCAGTCTCTGTCCGCCCTTGTGTTTCCCATCCTCTCCATTACTGTACAGTAACTTATAATATCACAGATTCTGCTGTTTCTGAATGTTTGTTTCATCTGTTTTACATGTTATTCAGAATAATAAATAATTATATTTGGGGTGTGGAACCAATTGTCTGCATATCAATGATTTCTTATGGGAAAATTTGCTTTGGTTTAAGAGTGGATTTGGATTACAAGCACAGCCCCGGAACGAATTATGCTCATAATCCAAGGCACCACTGTATATATATATATTTTTTCAAATCAACTATTACAAGAGATTTGTAATTTAATTCCATTAAAAAAAATAAGTCTTCCAGTACTTATCAGCTGCTGTATATCCTGCAGGAAGTGGTGTATTCTCTCCAGTCTGACACCTCTGTCCATATCATGTACAGTCCAGAGCAGGAGAGGGATTTGCTGACATGGACAGAGGTGGCAGCAGAGAGCACTGTGTCAGACTGGAGAGAATACACCCCTTTCTGCAGGACATACAGCAGCTGATAAGTACTGGAAAACTGGAGATTTTTTAATAGAATTAAATTACAAATCTGTATAACTTTCTGACGCCAGTTGAGTTGAAATATTTTTTTTTCCTCTGGAATACCTTATGCACATAAAAGTATTAGCTTAGATTTACTTAGATCTACTATAGTATAAGCTGAGACAACAATATACTCCATCCTGTATAATAGAAGCAATCATTGTACCTTCTTGTATAAAGTGCTTGAGAACTCCGGACAGCTGGGGGTCTTCATTAATGTTCAGCAGGTAAGGAAATGACTGCATCATGCGTCTCTCCTGGAAACAGACGTCTTAGATGAAACACTTAGTCACTTTGGACAATACCCTTTTTGACGGACGGAAACACAACCATGATCCCTACATATCAACGATAATCTGATGGGGAACCCAGCAGCAAGTGTTTGATTCCCCTGCATTGCAAATCTGTATAACTTTCTCACACCAGTTGATTTGAATACAGTTTGTTTTCACCGGAGTTCCCCTTTAAGGAGGATAAAGATTTGGCATCAGTATTACTTTTCGTGTATTAACGTTTCCATGAGCACTATAGGTACATACATATATATAGCAGTTCTGCCATTGTTTTTTAACTTCTTTTGTACACGATTTCTCTATTATGCCAAACTTATATAATGTTACTACATATAAATTTACGGAGAGAACTTTTTTTTATTCTCCAATGCCGGGAGTGGTGGATTTTTATCACTTGAGTTGTGGTTACAATTTTGAGACACAAACAATTTTTGATCACTTTTTCTTGTTTTTTTTTTTTCTTCTGGAGGGGAGAAAGCCGAAAAACTGTAATTCTGGCATTTTTTTTTTTTTTTTTTTTAAACTTCACCTTGCAGTTCAGACATTTAAAGGAGATTTTCAAAGATCTAAAAAGAACTTTCAAACAGCAGGAGAGGGAGGGGAAAAGATAAAAAACGATCATTCCTCCCCTCTCCCCGTGCCTTTACAGCGCTGGATTACCAGTACAAACCCCCACCGGGCTCCAGGATCTCCTTCACAGCTGACGTCACAACCCGGTTGATGGACTGCCCGCTCAGCCAGTCAGTGAGTGGGGCGGGACACTACTGCAGTCACTGATTGGCTGAGCAGGCAATCTATCAGCATGACATCTTTGGAACTTGAGTAGAAATGGCTTCCGGCATGGTTCCCGGAGCCTGTGACGCGGCTCTTCACAGGGAGAGGTGAGTAATGACTGGTTCTCATGTCCCCCCCCACCCCCGCAGATATGGCAATGCCTATGATTATTATTATTACATGATTTGTCCGTGGACTCGTCTGTGCCGTCACGTCACCTGGGTAATTGCCGCAAACTGTTGCTCCCACTCCTTCCTGGCCTCTTGCAGCTGAAGCTCCCAGGCCGACTGCATCGCCTGGATCCGCAGCTCATTTTCTGCTAACAAGCGTCGGAGTTCTTCTGGGATTCCAAAATAATATAAAAACACGTTTGTTATATTGTTCAGGTTTTACAGGATATTATAATACAGAATGGAGAACAAAGCTGCCATAGTGGCTGTCATGGAATGATCGCAGTCAGGTTATGGACCCCCATCCCCATCCCCCACAGCACAGGACTATAAGAACCCTGAGACATTCACATCTTCTACAGCTGACGTCTACCTGATGCTTCACATTAAATGGCAGAAAGTTAATGCAGATTTGTAAATTACTTCTTATAAAACTCATGCCTCCCAGTGCGTAACAGCTGCTGTATGCCCTGCAGGAAGTGGTGTATTCTCTCCAGTCTGACACAGTGCTCTCTGCTGCCACCTCTGTCCATGTCAGGAACTGTCCAGAGCAGCAGCAAATCCCCATAGAAAACCTCTCCTGCTCTGGACAGTTCCTGACATGGACAGAGGTGGCAGCAGAGAGCACTGTGTCAGACTGGAGAGAATACACCACTTCCTGCAGGACATATAGCAGCTGATAAGTACTGGAAGACTTGATTGTTTTGAAATGAAAAAAATTCTCTGGAGTACCCCTTTAACATAAGATGTATGTTATGTTACCACATCTAAGGAATCTACTAAATAGATAGCGGGTTTCTTTTTAACTAACGCATAGGGTATCTAAGCTATTTCCCTCCGCCTGAAGGAGACGACACCTGCTGTAGGTTACAGTCATCCCCATCTTACTTGTTTCTTGTTCCACCTTCCTCCCCGAGCTCCCGAGTCCGGCCAGCCGCGACAGCAGTTTGTTGTTTTCGGCTTTCAGCTCTTTGAGGAGACGCTCGGTGGGACTGGCATTAATAACCGCCTTGTTTTTAATTTTCTTTGCCCTAACAGTGAGAAATCACATAGACTTATATGTATCGTATACTAAGCAGTATCTATATATCCATATACAAAGACTGAGCAGTATCCATATGTCCGTATACAGAGACTGAGCAGTATCTATATATCCATATACAAAGACTGAGCAGTATCCATATATCCGTATACAGAGACTGAGCAGTATCCATATATCCGTATACAGAGACTGAGCAGTATCCATATATCTGTATACAGAGACTGAGCAGTATCTATATATCCATATACAAAGACTGAGCAGTATCCATATATCCGTATACAGAGACTGAGCAGTATCCATATATCCGTATACAGAGACTGAGCAGTATCCATATATCCGTATACAGAGACTGAGCAGTATCCATATATCTGTATACAAAGACTGAGCAGTATCCATATATCTGTATACAAAGACTGAGCAGTATCCATATATCCGTATACAGAGACTGAGCAGTATCCATATATCCATATACAGAGACTGAGCAGTATCCATATGTCCGTATACAGAGACTGAGCAGTATCCATATATCTGTATACAGAGAGACTGAGCAGTATCCATATATCTGTATACAGAGACTGAGCAGTATCCATATATCCGTATACAGAGACTGAGCAGTAACCATATATCTGTATACAAAGACTGAGCAGTATCCATATATCTGTATACAAAGACTGAGCAGTATCCATATATCCATATACAGAGACTGAGCAGTATCCATATATCTGTATACAAAGACTGAGCAGTATCCATATATCCGTATACAGAGACTGAGCAGTATCCATATATCCGTATACAGAGACTGAGCAGTATCCATATATCCGTATACAGAGACTGAGCAGTATCCATATATCCGTATACAGAGACTGAGCAGTAACCATATATCCGTATACATATCCGTATATATCCGTATACAGAGACTGAGCAGTAACCATATATCCGTATACATATCCGTATATATCCGTATACAGAGACTGAGCAGTAACCATATATCCGTATACATATCCGTATATATCCGTATACAGAGACTGAGCAGTATCCATATATCCATATGCAGAGACTGAGCAGTATCCATATATCCGTATACATATCCGTATATATCCGTATACAGAGACTGAGCAGTATCCATATATCCGTATACATATCCGTATATATCCTTATACAGAGACTGAGCAGTAACCATATATCCGTATACATATCCGTATATATCCGTATACAGAGACTGAGCAGTATCCATATATCCGTATACAGAGACTGAGCAGTATCCATATGTCCGTATACAGAGACTGAGCAGTATCCATATATCTGTATACAGAGACTGAGCAGTATCCATATGTCCGTATACAGAGACTGAGCAGTATCCATATATCTGTATACAGAGACTGAGCAGTATCCATATATCCGTATACAGAGAGACTGAGCAGTATCCATATATCCATATACAGAGACTGAGCAGTATCCATATATCCATATACAGAGAGACTGAGCAGTATCCATATATCTGTATACAGAGACTGAGCACTGAGCAGTAACCATATATCCGTAATACAGAGAGACTGAGCAGTATCCATATATCCGTATAATATATATATATATATATATATATATATATATATATATAGCAAAAAGAAAATCGCCGGACGGCACTGTGTTGGCTCAAAGGCTCAGGTGGGTGCACGAACTCAGGTAGCCAGACCCAGGCTTCCAAATCCACAAGAAAGTTTGTACGAGGCGGCACTCCAGTATATAGTGAATGAAAAAAGGTTTTTATTCACCCATCAATGTGCGACGTTTCGATCTCTCATTGCTTGAAAAAGATCTCAATGAGAGATCGAAACGTCGCACATTGATGGGTGAATAAAAACCTTTTTTCATTCACTATATACTGGAGTGCCGCCTCGTACAAACTTTCTTATATATATATCTATCTACAGAGAGACTGAGCAGTACCTTTCAGCATATCTGAGAGTAGATAGCGTCTCCTCATAGCAAATATCAGCCGGACTCACTGCAGCGACCTAACAGAGAGAGAAGTCGCAAAACACCTGGTCATACACATCTCCTTCATGTTCTACAAGATGATTTACAGTGTAGCTGTCATCATGAACGTTTGCTGAACAGAATGTTGTATCACTTACATTGTTCTGTGCAGCTGATCCAGATATATCCTCCTGAATAACATGGACAATAAGAAGTCCTCTCCATTATGTGCATGAGCCCGGTGGTCCTGGATATTCATGAGAAGCAGAAAACTCCGCCCACAAGCTGCTGATTGGCAGTTATCTATCCATGCTGTGTATAGGCAGTCAGCTGTCAATCAGCAGCTGGAGGGCGGGGGGAGGGGTTTGGCAAGATTCCTATTCTCCTGCACATTAGGAGAACGGCTGAACATAAAAACACTGATCTGTTCAGCATTTCTGTCACTAGTTTATGCTGCCATCATTTAAGGCGTCATATACCTAGTGACCTTAAAATGACGGCCATTTTTATTGAACAGCCGTCATTTAACGACCATTATTTTGACAGTGTGTGAACACAGCCTTATACTTGAATACCCACAACTATTAATATTTAGTTTCTTTATCTTATCTAATATCTAATTATGACAGCCGCGTGTGCCAGTATTTTGGTGTATACACATATATATACTGTACCATGACAGTCCTGCTATTTCCTCCCAGGGCAGATTGCAGAAGTTTTGTCAGGACGGAATCTCGATATGGAATATGTAGGATTTTCTTGCCCATCGCAGCCTCGGCGAGCGCACTGAAATACCAAGGACACGACGAATGACACAATATCGGGAGCAAGGCTTATTTCAAGTCTGTGAGCTTATAAATTACTTTGTTGCCATCTGCAAAAGATAATTTCTTATTAAATATAAAAAGTGCACATAATGCTCCTCCTGATTGTAAATACAGTGGTATGGAATATGGAGTATAATACGTTCCAGGACGGCGCTTGTAATCCAAATCCACTCTTAAACCAAAGCAAATTTTCCCATAAGAAATCACTGATATGCAGACAATTGGTTTCACACCCCAAAAATAATGATTTATTATTCTGAATAACATGTAAAACAGATGAAACATTCAGAAACAGCAGAATCTGTGATAATATAAGTTACTGTACAGTAATGGAGAGGATGGGAAACTCAAGGGCGGACAGAGACTGCAGGGAGCAGGAAGGAATGAGCAGGGAGATGTGGGCACATACATGCAGCGCTCTCTGTCCGGGGATTGAGGGGTTACAGCTATGGAGAGATTACCTCCACAGTCCTGTCCCCTGATGTAAGCCCCAGCCTTAGGTGGATCTGCTATGATTTGGAAGGTGAGGGAGACTTCCTGGGTCAGAGTACAGGGCTGTAGACCCCGCTATGCAGACCATGCCCCTCCCCCACTCCCCCTCCCACCCAGTACAGGGAGCTCTTAAACCAAAGCAATGCTCTTACACCAAGTCACAATTTTGAAAAACTGTGAGCTCTTAAACCAAAACGCTCTTAAACCAAGTTACTCTTAAACCAAGGTACCACTGTACTTCAAAATCGTTAATCGTACGATTGGGCGAATTATCGCTCCGAGTAAACGCACCATTACTTTACCTGATTACGTTTCCTAGGGTCGTCAGGCTGAGATTGACACAAGCTCCTTCTCTCAGCCGATCTCCTTCAGAACCGGATGATTTTTGTCTCTCACTTCCAGCGAGATCCACCAAGTTAATAACCGATTGTTTGGTGATATCGTCCTCTAAGAAAATCTGAGGACAGAAAAACAGGGAACAAAGAAAAATGTTAAAAATGGGAGAAAAACGCAACATATGAACAAAGGTTTTGGCGCAACAACAATCCACAGGACGCTTCTATCATTTACCTTTCTCTTTGTTTTTCGGTGTAAATGTAAAATGTTCAAATTTAAACGATAATCGTTCTGTGTGTGTGCAGGCAATGATCGAAAAATCGTGTGTGTGTTGTTGTTGATCGCATCTTTTAAGCTGACCATAAACTCATTGTTAATTGTACGCTAAATGTTTGCTGATTGTACACATCGTTCGTTCTTTAGCTGGGATCAGAAGGAGTAAATGATCGCGGTAACTAACGACTATCGTTCTGTGTATTACGGTGAATGATTGCAGGTCATTCCCAAAAGTGCTTGTTTGCAATCGTTTATCGTTAATCATTAAAAATCGCTTCGTCTAATAGGACCCTAAAGAAGGGGGAAGAGGGGAGATTACATTCTCTGTGGACATACAGTAGTAAGGACATTGGTATTTACACCTGGGACAGCTGCCTAGATCTTTATGGGTGGCCAGGGAAGCCTTGATTTACCTTTGATTCACAGTGTGGATTCTCTGACAGGCTCACAGATTGCAGGTACACAGATCAGGCTGTCTAGAATTAACTAAGCCCCTCCCCCACTTCCTGTGTTATCTCTTGGTGTGTCTGTTACTAGAGATGAGTTGAGCATAACAACAGATTCAGCCAGGGGCGTAGCTAGAATTCATGGGGGCCTCACAGTAAAAAAAAACTTTATGAGGCCCCATTATTCCCTCATGCCCCACCCCCATACTCACCTGTCCCAGAGCAGTCTCCCAGCATTCCTTAGTTCTTCCAGCTTCCCAGCACACGTGATGTCACTCGTACATCGGGGAGCTGGGAGAAAGAACGAACGCCGGAGGACTGCGCCGAGCCAGGTAAGTATTTGAATGTGGGCGGGGGGGTCACTTGTGGCTAGAGGTGTAATGCTGCCTCAAGCCACAAGAGAGACTGGCATGGCAGGATGCCAGTGGCTTTTTGCTGTGTCAGGAACAGCACTGCAGCATTTAACTGTGGGCGTTCATCACAAAAGCGCACAGCTAAAGGGCCAGAGGCCTGTGGGCCCTCTTAATGCATGGGCCCCATAGCAGTGGCGTGGTCTGCCTTTATGGTAGCTACGCCACTGGATTCAGCCTATGTCAGAATATGCATTAAATCTATGACTACACTCTTTGAAAGCATCCAGCCACATTATACCTGTTTAAAATGAATGGTGATGACCATGTGGGAGCGACTGCTGCTGGAATTCATGCTCGTTGATGCGGTTGTTCTTGTTTTTTTACCTTGTTCCATTAATTTTTCAATTTGTGCATAGCTTTCACAGGGGACACACTTCAGACCATCAACATAGAATCCTTGATGCTGATCTTCTCGCACCTTCAAACCCCCCGACTTCTTGGTTTTAGACAGCAGATCTGTGACCTGAATAAAAACATCATGTTTTATTTCCTGATCCCACCAACTTTCATCATCAGTCTGATAGAAATCCTACTATTTTACATAGGTTTGCCAAAAGGTGGGAAAAAAATAAAACATTTTCATGTTGATATATATCCTGTTTTACACTATCCTCTTCCACTTTTAGGCCATGTTCACACAGTGTGAAAATGATCCGCCCACTTGACTACTTAGCCTAGAATGAACAGAAATTTACAAAAAAAATTAAGATATTCTTAAACTTTCCCCAAAAATGATTAATCTGCTCAGCTACTCCTGCTGTATAACAACTTGGTTGTGACGTTGGCTTAGCTGGAGATCCCAGAAGTCCCGGAGCGGCAATCAAAGGCACGGGGAGAGGTGATTTGGGATAGTCTGTCATTACCCCCGCCCCCCCCCCCCCCCCCCCCCCCCCCCCTTGTGTCCTTTGAAATTATTTTTTACATGGCCAGGACCTCTCCTTTAAATTGTCAAAGTGTTCAGGAGGAAGCATGTAGATCAGGGGCGTAACTAGAAATTGCTGATCCCTATAGCAAAATTATGATTGGACCCCGCACTTCCCGACTAACCATTAAGCCGCCAACTGCACGTGCACGTCAGGAAACCTTTTAGTTATAGGAACATTTACAGATCCTGGAGGCCACCTGGTGATGCAAATGATGACAGCTCAGGGGGCCCAGTGTATAGCAGGAGCAGGCCCCGCAGCCCCTTGACGCGACAGGCCCTATAGCAGCCGCTATGGCTGCTGCAGTGGTAGTTACACAACTGATGTAGATATATAATGATAAGTTACCTGCTCATTATAAATTTCCAGCATACTGAATGTTACCTGCAAAGACATTACATTGTTACATTTACAATATGTTAGTCTACAAAACTCTACGACATTAGATAGCGGCCTGTATAAACCTGATACCTGTCTAAATATTATAATGGAAAAAAATCTAAAAATAGGATGTAATATTACAGTATAATTAATATATAAAATAAAATTGACCTCCATCCCAAATCCCAACGAGTTTCACCCCACAGTTTCATCAGGGGGATGACATATTTCTTATTAAGCATTGACAGGATTCTCAGGGGGTTCTGTTGTGCTTTCTGTAACAGCATAGCTAATGTATATATTTTGCAGAGAAGACAGACATACAAGTGAATATATATATGACCAAATATATATATCCAAACTTTCTACACTTTTGACGTCTCAGCTTGTATAGAGGACACTGACCTGAAAGCTTTTGCTATAGTCTTTTTTGGTTTCAACAGCTTTAAACAGCTCTTCACAGGAAACTGGAATTATGCCCCGATTCGCTCCGTATCCAATCATAGAGTAACTCTTTCCTGAGCCCGTCTGGCCATAGGCAAGTAAGGTGGCATTGTAGCCTTGCCAAGCATTATCCAGCACCCCCTGGCCAAGGTCACAGAATACTGTCTTCTAGAGAATTATGAAACATAAGAATATGGTAAAATGAGAAAACGGAAATATCATTCTTACAAGTACAGGAACCCTCATGTTAGAGGTGTATCTTGAGTCTGCTGGGTCCCAATGTAAACTATATATTGAGGCCCTCATCTTCCATGTATCATATACAGATTCCCTTCTTGGCATGACAGATGCCCATTGTGTAACGCGCCAAGAGAAATTATTTCTATGTTATTTAAAGAGCTATTTTAAGGCGATCTGTCACTAGGATTATACCACCTTAAATGAGGACAGCGTAAACTAGTGACAGAAATGCTAAACAGATCGGTGTATTACTTACATCATTCTGTGATTTATCATTGTGTTCAGCTTTCTCTGTCATTAGTTTATGCTACACTGACATAGGAAACAATAAAAACATCTCTAGATACTGTGTCCCCTGAATACGGAACTGCCACATAAAATGTTTGCTGAGTACAATAACGCTGTGCTGTCCCCTTTCTCCAACCATGGCCGTCTTTTCCCATCCGCGTCAGGTGGTTTCCCCACCGCTGCCCTGCTCTCCATCGCGGCCTGGGTACTTCAGGCCTAACCACATGGAGCAGCATGTGTCACCTCTCTTCACGCAGTATAGGTCCAACCACTCCCAGTTACGGGCTATGTTCACACAACGTTAGTGACCGGCCGGCTCACGGAGCGGCTGGTCTTAGAAAAGATCATCCCGGCCGGTAGTGCAGTACCAGCATCCGTGCGCACCCTCATCAGAACTCCCCACAGCACACTATGGAGCGTGCAGCCGGAGACGCTCGCTCCATAGTGTGCACCGACAGGGTTTTCTGCAGCCACTATTCAATGAATAGTGGCCGCAGAAAACTGACATGTCAGTTTTCTACGGCACCGCTAGGAATCCCGACTGGAGTGTATACTATGTGTATATACTCTGGCCGGGATTCCCTCAGAAGGCAGCACTACGTAAGTTTTGTGGGAATCATGGCCGCTGTAACAACGGCCGTGATTCCCCTGGAACTTACGTTGTGTGAACATAGCCACTTCCTGTATTTCTGCGTGTTCCTATCCTGAGTGTGAACCTGACCCGACCCGTGTTTGTATCGGCTACCCGTTCCTGCATCTGTGTCTTCGTCTCCAGCATCGGTCACCTATAACTGATGCATCCCCTGTTCTGTCTGTCTGGCAACTTGGGTGGTTACCACCCTTGTTATCTGGACTGCAAGGATCAGCTGCCATGTGTTCCCTTTTGGAGCCAGCATGTCCACTATCTCCACCATCAGGAATATCTTGGGCCCTTTGGGATAGATGGTGACATGGCACAGTGGACTCATGCCTGCTGCTCCTGCTCTATAATATGATGGTGATAGATTAGATAGCATTGTCTTGGTAACAGGTTCCCATTTGTAAAATAAAAAAAATTAAAAAAAAAAGATGTAAAAATAAGACTACCTGATCAGCGTATCGGCTCTCTTCACCATCCGGAACTAATGTTCCATCTTTGTCCTTCACAAATCCATTATGGGACCAGTAGGCGAGATCAAATTTGAACGACTTTTCGTGACCTGGATTCCGCGGATCACTAATAGTTGTGCAGTTGTCTTTCATGGATATAATACATCTACTCCCTGCTTCCCTCTCTCTCTAAATGAAAGTCCAAATAATTAATAGTGTAAATATTATACAGGATAATAAAAGCGGAGAAGCACGGATATGTTATAGCTCAGGTTACTTCATCATTACTTAGTGGCACATACTGTATATTGCTCCTCAACAGCGAGAAGGAAAAGCCATGAACCTATGAACGATCACAGCATTGTTAGCCATGGTAATGCAAATGGTTAAAAAAAATTAAACAAAATATTCTAAAGGACTCGATTTATTCAGTATCGGGTTTGGGTACGACGAGTGAAGATACACACTTATGTGCCTTGCTATTAATAAGGTCAGTAATAGTTACCTGAGGAATCTTCTGCCACGCTGAATGCACCTGAACAGGTAAATCATCAGGTAAATGCAGATTTGAAGAAATGGACGTACGACTAATTCCATGACCGAATCCATACAGAGCTGAGCTGGTAATATACCTGGAATACAGACTGGAGGGGTCCAGCTTTCATACCTTATGCCACCCAACACCATAGGACAGATTCAATTTCTTTCTAAGGTGCTGTTCCCTCTTTGTTGGAGGATGATGTAGAGATATGAGAATACTTGTGCCCGAGCACCGACCTTGGTCGGAATGAACCCCTTGGTGCCCTTCCAGTGTCGGGGGACCCGTCCTAGAGGGTGACACAAGCCCCAGACTCTGTTACCTGGGATGAGCGGAATGCTGAGGATTTCCTGCTGAAAACCACACTGCGAGATAGAGTTCATAGGCTTCTAGCAACTTTGCTCTATCCGGATCAGTTCCTAGTTTTTTGCCTTTTGTAGATACTGTCCTGCAATGTGATTTTCCTAGTCCACGGCGTGGGTTGAGATAATCTCTGAAGTGTCCTCTCCTGTAAGTGTTTTAACACTGCATAGTGCTGGGTAAGGTTACTTGAAGAGAAACTGTTAGTAGTCTCTTGTCTTGATTCCTCACCATACAGGAACCTGACAAAGACTACTATACACTTCCTCTACCCACCTGATTTCCTATGTACAGCTCCCTGTAAGGTGTGCTGTGAATGGGTGAAGAGTGCATAAAGAAGAAGTAAAGAAAGAGATGATAGGACATAAGAAGATACTCCCATAGGTTCACAGATCCATGGGACATACAGTATAAGCAAACAATAAACCTTTCTATACTTAAGCCGTGCAGCGACTGAGCACACATACCTACAATAGCGACATCTACTGGCAAAACTTTATCACTACATTACCACTTACAATAAGTACAGGCTTTTGCGAAGGGTGTAACCAATAGCAGCACCCGTGGTGGGACACCACACTTATACTTGGTACCGATTAAATCAAGATGCTTTGAATGTTTGGTTTTCTTTTTTTTAGCATTTACATATCTTTAACATCTATATTCCACACCTTTTCCTTTTTGGTGCTGTAAATTCTGTGTTGAGGAGTGTATATTGAAAGCAGGGGAGATTCTGTTTGCTTTAGTAGATAACTTAAAGATGTATCCCGGTCAGGTAAAATACATGTTGAATCATCCTCCCTCCTGGAGACTAATAATTCCTTCCATACATGTCATTAACTTTTCTGTCTCCTTCCCCCAGTTCTGAGGCTGCTCACACTGTCTCCCCCTCCCTTCTGAGTGGGCTCCCTGGCTAGCTGTCTCTGCACTCTGTAATGCTTTGAGTGTTCATCTGAAGTCACCAGCAACTTGACCATATTGTGATTAAAGGGGGTAGTTAAAAAAAAAAAAATCAAATCAACTGGTGACAAAATGTGCCAGAGATTTGATATTGACTTCTATTAAAAATTCCCAAGACCTTCCAGTACTTATCAGCTGCTGTATTTCCTGCAGGAAGTGGTATATTATTTCCAGTCTGGAGAGCAGACGGATGGGGATTTGCTGCTGCTCTGGACAGTTCCTGACATGGACAAAGGTGGCAGCAGAGAGCACTGTGTCAAACTGGAGAGAATACACCACTTCCTGCAGGACATACAGCAGCTGATAAGTACTGGAAGACATAGTATTGCCTTGTATTACCTTCAAAAGAGAAATACATAGTATAATTAAAGTAGCAGACTGAATTTCGCAGCACTACATATACAGGACAGTTTTATTAAATTTAATAGAAGTAAATTACAAATCTGTATAACTTTATGGCACCAGTTAATTTAAAAAAAAAACATTTTTTGTGAATTACCCCTTTAACCCTCCCAGGATTACAGAGTGCAGAAACAGACAGTGAAAAACTCTCCATTAAATGTCAGCCAGAAGGCATTCATAACATGGCAAACCCAAAGTACACTCCACTGATCCATACCAAAGTGCCGTATATCAGTGTCAGCGACAGTCCCAGCATATCAGTAAGTGTAAAGCTTCCTTGCACAGCCGCAGTGTTTTGTCCTTCAGGAGGAGGAAGGTACATGAGCGGTGATCAGATGGAGCATCTTCCTATGATTTTGTATGGACAGGAGAGATGCATAAGGAACATTCAAGGGGTTATCCAGCGCTACAAAAACATGGCCACTTTCCCCCTACTCGTCTCCAGTTTGGTTGCAGGTTTTGAAACTCCGTTCCATTGAACTAAATGGAGCTTAATTGCAAACTGCACCTGAACTGGAGACAACAGTAGGGGGAAAGTGGCCATGTTTTTGTAGCGCTGGATAACCCCTTTCATTACAGACGGCTGTTCCTAACCACAGTGTACAGCAGGATAATCGGTGGTAACAGTAAGTACATGCAACCAGGATTCTAGAAAGGTGGTGGGGCTGGAAGTGCATACACAAACATGATCACATAAACTATAACAGGGGGGTCAAACTCAGGCTCTCCAGCTGTTGCAAAACTACAATTCCCATCATGCCTGGGCAGCCAAAGCTTTGTCCAGGCATGATGGGAATTGTAGTTTTGCAACAGCTGGAGAGCCTGAGTTTGACACGTGTGAACCATAAGATCCCACTGTCTCCTCACCTTGCTGAACGGCCTCACCCGCACGGCCACTTTTACGCTATCGCAGTTCGGCATACTCCAGAAACTTCCAATAACTACTGTACAACCTGAGAGGTGAAGACGGTCTGGACGCTGTAATGAACATTGACGCCTTTCTCTTCTAGGACTCCCACTGAATTATTTAGCTGGGAATTCATTTAAATAGCGGCATCAGGTTCACCTCTCAGGTTACCATTACTTTCCTTTTAAGCCCCTCTCAGTATCGCTCTGCTGCAGGGCGTCCTCAGACTTTATAGACTCTGTAAACTGTAAAAACTGCAAACAAAAAATTTAGGCGCGTTTCATAGTCCATGACTAATCACATTAACTGAAATATTCCTATGGTTTTTGCTCCAATATTCTTAGCTGTAAATTATTAGCGAATCCTAACTTTTTGAATTCCCCCTCCCCCGATGTATGTGACCAAAACTCAGCAATTCTGCCATATTTTCACACCTTAAAGGTGAAGTCCGGTGGAGGGAACATAATTACCAGGGTTTATTTACCTGACCCGATGCTTCCAAGTCCTGGACCCCAGTCGGCAGTCTTCCTAGCTCACCTGCAGTTATGTCACAATCCAGCAGAGAGATGCCCTACAGGGGCGGGACACCACTGCACTCACTGATTGGATGAGCAGGCTAAATCCCACCCATATCTGTGCCATCCCCCAAAGCAGAATTGGTCAGCTTGTCTGCAGCACATCATGACTCACACCCTGAAGCTGCTGAAAATACTCACTGCCTGCTCCACTCCTCTGTCCTCCCGCTCCCTTCTGAGACAGAGGTCACATGATCTCTCTTCTGCTGCCAGGCCACACCTCATCTGTAACCCTGCACACCACTGACATCACACCAATCAGTGAGCACCTGGCCAAGGGCAGGAAACAACAGCCTCTCCTGAGTAGTATAGGGGAAATGAGACACTGTTGTTTCATCTCTCTAATATATCTATGTAGATGAATAGATGCACCATTTACTGTGCAAACAGAGGCAGATTGAACCAGCAATGGGCAGATACCACAAAGCAGGAGCAGGTACTCTGTAGTTGGTTATGAGGTGCAATGCATGCTGGGAGATGTAGTTTTCCAGCCAGGTGCCATGATGGGAACACATTTGTAAAATATTAAATCTGGGGCTAGGAGGCGCATAGACACCTGGGAAATAGGTTAAGCAATCAGTGGGGGATTGGTGAGTGCACCTATGTTATTAAAAGGGGAAAATTGTTTTCTATTAAAAGTACATTAAAAGTTATATAGATCTGTCTATACAATGTATTACTGTATCTGTACAGTTCTGCCACACTGGTAGCTGATAGAAATCCAGGAAAGAAGAAAAATGGCCAATGTGCCAATTTACATTATCTCTGCTCCTTTTGCTATCCCCCCTTAGGAGACAAATATATTCCATGCCTCTGTCTTACATTGTGTGTGTTTGCTGAGCACAGGCTGATGATGCAGACAGGGGGCATGGCTGGATCCCCAATCCTGAGTGATTCACCATCTCTAACCGGCCAGAAGCAGGTGCAGCAAGGACTGTGGACTGTGATGAACAGCTGAGGAAAAGCATTGCATTCTGGAACTAGTACTGCTCAACCAGGAAGTACAGAAACACAATACAGAACCCCCCAAACAAATGGATTATTGGTAGTTTCAAAACTGGGATAGAAAGGTAAGTAATGAGTTATGCTTTTGTAGAAGTTTAAATTTTTTTTTTTTATCCTCTACCTGGAGTTCTCCTTCAACCTCCATTTAATTAATATAAAAGTTAGGGACATGAGAACAGCTTTGGCATTTCAATACATAGCGAATGAAAAATGTTTTTTGTTTTTTTTCAACTGACACCCACAGTCGATCCTCTTACAATCAGAAGTGTTCGCAGGGGGATTATGTACCATGATCTGCTTTAACCAGCTGTAAAAATCTGGTGGAAGTTCCACAAACAGCAAGGCCCTGCTCTTCACTACTTGAACAGCATAGCTCATTGGGCTACACCAGTGATAGCTAACCGACACTCCAGCTGTTGCAAAACTAGAATTCCCATAATACTTAGGCAGCTAAAGCCATGTTAAAAGTTTTTACCAGTCTAGGTCTGAATGCTCAGACCCGCACCAATCAAGAGAATGGGCCAGGAGAACACTGTGCTAAGCGCGGTCCTCTCCCGCCTCTGTCACATGATCAGTCCGGCTCATAATGTAAGTCTATGGAGCCCAACTGATTGTTCTGAATGGGTAGGGGAAGCACTTAGCGTGGTTTTCTTCCCAACTGCCGAGTGCTGCGGTGCACTGATTGGCTGAGTGGGACCGGAGCCGGAAACCTGACATGAAGCTGCGTCGCCAAGCAGGTAATGTATGCTCTCGGTGGCGGGCTGCGGGGAGTTAACACATACTCACAGCGGGATGTCAATCCCGCTGCGAGTATGTGCTCTCATAGGCATGAATGAGACTGGATCCGCTGCGGATCCGGTAGGTGTGAAGGCACCCTGAAGAAAAAACAAAACAAAAACTCTTGCAAAATTTTGGTTTCCCTGCGTTGCTCTGATTGGATGTGACCCAATTCCCAGCACTAAACATGAGGCTCCTGTACAGAGTCATAGTATAGAGTGCCTCAGGTCTAAGCTTAAGAAGCTCATCCATACTTTACATTCTGAAAGGAGATGACGGACACAAAATTACATGACTTCTTATAATAAAAGTCAAATCTTGTTAATTATTTTATTTAACATATCAAGAACCTATAGATACATATTCTTAAAAAAACATACAAAATAGAAAAATTGTCTGTCTGGGAAGAACATTACATTCCGTCCAATGAAATAGAATATTTCAAACTTTTAAGATCATTTACAATAATTTATATAAATTATTCTCCCAGTTAGCAGTCTTATTCTGATATCTTACACGGTTTATTATACACAACACCTTAAGATCAAAAACGTGCAAAGAAACAATCATCTGATCTTCCTGCGAGTGACCGGCTTAGATGTAACTATCCGTCTCCTGGTTTTCCTTGACTGGTTTCTTTCAGCAGCTTTAGGTTCTAAAGACAATGACTTTGCACTTTCTTTATCATCGACGGGACTTTCAGGAGGTGAAAGAAACTGAATCTTTACAGGAGGAGGAGACCAGGTTGCTTTCTCTTCTGGCCTGTGATAATCCAGTAACAAGGTGGTGAGGTATACAAAGCAATTACACATTACATGCATGTAGGGGAGGAGGAGCACATTAAAGGAGTTTTCCTAGCATGAAATGCCATCACCTTTGCACGGGATAGGAAACAGAGCTGATCTGTGGGGCGTCTGACCGCCAGGACTCCCACCAAATCACAAGACTGTTAAAGGGCCATGTCCCCCAAGTGACAGGAGGAGCAGCATCAAGGCGATCGTTTTCCCTGACTGCCGGAGGTCTCATACTTAGGGGGCATACACATGTCTGTACACAGACTGTTATGGGGGCTGGACCTCTCCGCTCCCAGCATCATGGTTAATTATGAAGTCAGGAGCTGGTAGTAGTGCACTGACAGCTGTGTTGCAAAGTGTATGAGAAGATCATAGATTACACAGATCACTGCTATGCAAAGGCACTGCCTTGACCAGAGTTTGCAATGATTGTACGTAATAGTTCCCTAGGGGGATTTCAAAAGTGTAAAAAAAAAATAGTAGTTAAAAAAAAGTCTTTAAAGAGTAACCTGCTGATAGCCCCCTATTGCGCACAGAAGATGCCAAGGAGAAAGGTATATGTCTTACCTTCCTCCTCGGCACCAGTCCTGTGCTTTTGGCCAGCACAAAAAATACCCCAAACAGCCCCGCAGGTAGAAAAATAAATGTGCTATGGCTCTTAAAAGGTGAGGAGGAAAAAAAATAAATCCAAAAGAAGTGGCCTGGTCAATGTGCAAACATGTCAAATGGTTAGATCAGTTGGGGTGGTGAACTGCATGGCTGAGCTCTTCACTCTCCATCTGGCCGCATGATCCAAATGGCTGGTTTAACAGAGTGAAGATGAAGCCTGTCCCCTCCAGTCTCTTACAATGTAGCGAGCTACCGCACACATCTACTGGCTATAAGCAGAGATCAGTCGGGGGCTTAGCATTGCGACCATGACCGAGGTTGGTGGGCAAGCATCTTTAGACTTTGCTTTAAAGCCCTATATAATCACAAACTTTTATTCTGCAAGAAGATTGTCATTTTCGTTCATATGATGTGATGCAAATGCACAAATATACTTACTGGTCTTTCTTTACTTTGTTCTTTGGAGGTCGGCCTCTTCGTGGCTTTACTTCTAGTTTCTCTGGAACTATTTTCTCTTCTGACTCCTCACTTGTTTCATCCTAAAATTAAGGGAAAAAATACTGAATTTAAACAAAATTTATTTAAAAAAAACAAACTTTAAAACTTACAGTAAGTACACAAAAGTATAAAAAAAAAATAATAAAATAGATAAATCAAACCTTTTCTTTTAATACTGCACTAGTGGAGACAGTCGTCCTAGTAGACTTTCTTGTCCTTATAGATGGTGGAGAAAACACAAACTCTGAAGGCAATGGTGCTGGCCCCTCATCTGGATATACAGGGGGAGCGGTCTGCTCAGCTGCATAGAGAACAGATAGAAGATTAGGACACCAGAAATATATGCAAAGTTATAGTCAGGTATATGTGCATCTCTTTCCTACTAGATGTCGCAATTAAAACAGGAGCAGAGGTTAACCAATGAACATACTGTTTATGGATATAATCAACTTTAAAGCATTACCGTAGTTTAACAAAAATAATTTTGACACGTCACTTTTTTTAAAATATATTACAAGAGCCCCCAGCAGAGCCCCTCACTTCCTGGCTTGGAACCGAATCCATCTCATTGCAGGATATGGGTTCCATAGACTGCAGGGGCCCGTACATTTTCCATAAATGTAAGCCGGACAATCACTTGTCTGACAGTTCATGTGTTCCCTATAGGGATGGGAGGGGTACACTGTGGCCAGACTGCTGATGCCGGATTATCCCTTTGAGTACAATAGTCAGCCATTAAAAACCTATCATCCTGGACCCTCTTTATCACCGACAGCTGACAAGCGCCACCCAAAACTATCCTCAGAGATTAAAGTGTACACCCATCTGACTAGTCAGGAAAAAGTGTACCTAGTCAGCCAAAATGGCCAAAACAGCTCTTTAAATGTATTTTCTATGTGTTTCTTAAATGAATAAACATTACTTGTGCTTCTTATGACCGCAGGCTATGCTATTTTACATGGTAGAAATATACCTGCATGTTTGGGTCTGTAATATGGCATCAACACCCAAATCATGCGTGATTCTACCAAACCATGAGGGTATTGCAGACCCTGCACGGTACTAATGGGTAATACTCTGATTAAAGGGCAGATCTATCATCGGCGGTAATTTGTTTTGAGCAGGTGATACTTATGGGCTGCGCAAAATTTTACAATTGTTGCATCAAAATTAGGTGCAAGTCCTGCGCAATTTTTTTTGGCTAAGGCTGGGTTCACACAACGGTTTTGCAGTCGTTTTTATTTTCATCCTTTCTTTGTGGATGCAACTGTGTGCAGTAAGTTTTTCCTTGGACTTTCATTATTAAAAAAATTAAATAAAATGGAAGTCAATGGCAAAAAATGGACCAAAACGGATTGCAAACAATTGCATCCACAAAGAAAGGATGAAGAAAAGTAGTGTGAACTACGAGCCTAAGGGCCCTATTCCACGGGAAGATTATCGTTAAGTCGTTCGAATCTAAGCGATAATCGATTAACGATCGAATGAGAAATCGTTGATCGTTTAATAAGACCTGGACCTATTTTTATCGTTGCTCATTCGCATTGAATAAGAGGTCGTTCACAGTAGTGACGAACGCAATAGCGACAACAAGTCGACTGCAAGAACGATCATAAGTAACGATTATCGTACCATGTAAATGGGCGAACGATTCTAGGTCTTTCACAATAGCAGTTGTTTGGATTGTTTATCGTTAACGATTATGTGAACGATAATTGTCCCGTGGAATAGGGACCTAACATAGCTTGGCTAAAAAAAAAAAACAAAACAAAAAAAACACACTATGCTAGGGATCACATCTGTACCAGTCATTTTTCAGCAAAAACAAAATCACGCAACAAATCTCATTAACTAGCAAATAAAAATAAAAAAAAATAAATAAAAAAAATGAAAAAGTAGCACAATTTTGTAAGCTGTGAGCAACAACTCAGTATGAGCCAAAGTAATAACACAAACTCAATGATGCCTGTGCCCTAAGTGTGTAGCCATATGGACCGTAATATGAGTGGACTGTGACTTCTCCCAGTTTAAGTAAATACTTGTATTCCATAGGAAAAATTCAGAAACCTCTTTTCTTGTAGCTTTGCGATGTGCCTCTTATTTATTACTAGAAATCTAGTAACAGGAACATCAGGTATAAGAAAAGATGCTCATAACGTTATTTTCTGGAGAATACGAGAATTTACTAACACACAAAAGGTCAAGATAGGCCACGGTTCTCTTTAAACAACCGGCTTAAAAATGTCAATACTGCAGGTAAGAGATGGTTCGAGGTACAAACCTTTAGCGTTCTTCCTACGCCTTGGTGTAGGGGTAGAGAACACAAATTGCAGAGTGGTATCAGGCTTTGAAACATTGTTCGATCTAGTCCTTAAACGGGTCGTTTTCTGCTGCTCCTCTGCAGGATCAGTGGAATCCTCAATCTCTGCCTTACGGACAGACTTTTTCGCCGTTTTTCTAGAAGTGTCTGCAATAGCCTCTTGTGCTGGGACGTTATCTTCATCCGCATTTTTCTGGTCAATCTGATTTTGTGATCTCAGTCTAGACCATCTTAGGGACACTCTTTTAGGAGAAAGTGGTGGGCTGGTATCAGATCTGGTAGAGGCCTGAGGGGCACCAAGCTCAAAGTGTTTGACCAACTCATTTACGGCAAGTTTTCTTCTTCGGCCTCTCGTAGGTGTGGTTAGAAGTGGTTCTGTTTCAGCAGGCTCGGCGCTTGGTTCATTTTCGCTCTCTTGCGCCACTTTAGAAGATCTAGTAACTCTGGTTGGTGTTGTGGGCAGATCAGTCTTTTGAGCTACTGCATCTCCCACATTTATGGGGTCATCCAGTGCAGCAGCTTTTCCTCTACGGGTTCTACCAGGGGAAGAGGGCATCTTTGTTACGGTTTCTTCTCTAATGGCTTCGGTCTCGGTGGATTGAGGTTCTTCGGCAGCTGCACTTTTCGTCCTTCTGGAAATTCTTGTTATCGTAATAGATTGTTCTTCTTGTAAGGTTGTTAAAGCTGTACCCACATTTTCCAAACTCTCTTTGGGTTTTCTACCCCTTCTTTTTGGAGTCAAGGGAAGCTGAAGCTCAGAATCGCTTGCGCTATCTGGAACCTTCGTGGATTTCCTTATACTTCGACGAGGCGTCGAAGGTTTTATTAACGTAGACTTGACTCTACTTGGAGAGGTCTGCAATTCATCCTCATCAAGCTTCTGCTCCTCTGACTTTTCAGGTGGAGTTATTATCTTTACCACTGTATTAGTGGTAAGATCTTCAGTGTTTGTTTGCTTAACTTTTTTTACAGGTGACCTAGTATTAGTGTGAATATTGCCGAGTCTCATCACAGACTCACTTACATAAACTGAATCACTTTGAACTTCCGCTGTAAAATCCTTACTTCTGGTTTCTTTCAGCGCATCAAGCAAGTTTTCTGCCATGGCTACTTTGATAGGCTCAGGCATATAAGGCAGTGCTTCAGCAATCTTAGTCTCTTTCTCCGGGCTGCCAAGGGTCAGGGCACTCCCAGGACTTTCCTCAGTACTAACGCCATCTACTGAACTGACATGGTCATCATCAAGAGCACTTGAATTCTTTGGCGGTTCTTTTAAAGTTTCACTGACAGGGGGCTCTTCTTTCAACGCTTCGACCTCTGCGCCTCCTTCATCTCCTTCAAGAATCAATGAAAAATTGTTTGGAACTATAAAATGTTCCTCTTCATCTGTTCTAGCGACCCCAGAATCTTTATCATCGGCAGATTCATAATTGTTGCAATATTCACGATCAACATTCTCCTCATCCAACTCTTCGAAGGATCCCATCTGTGGATATGTGACTTCTGGCTCAGGATCTTCAGTATTTAATTTGTCATTCATATCCTATAAAAAATTGGGAGGAAAAACAAACACAAAATTAAACCTCCAGTACAGTGTAGAACAGGTACTAACAGCTATAAGCATTAAAGGGGTAGTTCACCAAAAAAAACTTTTCTTTCAAATCAAATGGTGTCAGAAAGTGCCAGAGATTTGTAATTTATTTCTATTAAAATATTTCAAATCTTCCAGTACTTATCAGCTACTGTATGTCCTACAGGAAGTGGTATTCTTTCCAGTCTGGACAGCAGGAGAGGTTTTGTATGGGGATTTGCTCCTGCTCTGGACAGTTCCTGACATAGACAGAGGTGGCAGCAGAGAGCACTGTGTCAGCCTGGAGAGAATACACTTCCTGCAGGACATACAGCAGGTGAGAAGTACTGACATACTTCAGATTTAATAGAAGTAAATTCCAAATGTCTGGCACCAGTTGATTTGAAAGAAAAAAATTTGGTGGACTACCTCCTTAACAAGTGTTCTGATTTATTTATCACTTGCTGACTACAGGAGATGCCCCTGATGTCATATGGTTCTCAACATATATGGACCTCCTGCTCAACCTCTGTTACATGAATAGCAAGATATATGCTGTATCAGTGCTACAGAGTATAATGACACATACTGCTGCAGCAGAGAGAGAATAAGAGGAGGAGGATGCTACATGGATGTCTCCTTGTCCTCTGCAAAGAATACCACACATTTGATTTTTTTTTTAAACTGAATTAGCAATTTTCATTTAAATATTAAATAAAAATAGTCACAGCCCCCCTCAGACTGAACTGAATTTTATTAATCGCCCAGCCCTATTGTCCCACACAGTTTTCCCCCAGTTTTGTAACCCATTATATGATAAAAAAAATTTAATAGAAAATGTAAATTAAACAAAAAAAATCTAAATGAATATGGTTCTAAAAGAGTTAAAGCTCAAGGTTTAGAAATATGGTAGTAATAACCAATACACAAGTCACCTGAATTTCCACAAAGTGAGAGAGAGGGACTGAATCCGCAGGAACTTCCTCAACAATCAATACATTCTGCTCCATAACCAGCAGGTCGGCTTCGGTGTCCAGTCTCTTCTCTTGATCGAGTTGTTCAGAATGTGCGCTCTCAATGTCCTCACTATCATGAATACTGATTACAGCTGGAAATGGAGAAAATATATAATGCAATCAAAAAACATTGGAAACTGGTAAGAACCTGTTACTGACAAAAGCAAAAACATCAATTTTGCAGAAGAGCTCACAAAAATGTAATCTTTGATGGCAATTTTCTAATTTAACAATTTCTATACTTCTGTGCAGGATAATTGGTTAACACCTTTATAACAGTCAGAGCCATCTGCAGCTGCAACTATGACGTCTCACTTCTACAGGTATATAAATTCATATTTATCAAAGGGACATAGGAACGTAGGCCTATATATTTAAGATGGTGTTAGAAACGTGGCCGCTCCCTTCAATCAGACAAGCACTTTGTTCTTAAAAATCTAATGTGTGTATGTATGTGTGTGTGTATATATATATATATATATATATATATATATATATATATATATATATATATATATATATATATATATATATCTATCTATATCTATCAAATTAGGACTTACACACTGAGGCCCTGGAGGATGAATCAGACTGCTGCTCAATCTCAGTCGGCAATGGGTTGTCTTCCACTGGATCTGAAACACTATGTAAAAGAGGTCATGTAAGTAAAATAACCATTAAAGGGGTTGTGCCATGCAGCAGAGTTGGTAAACTCATATACCATATACACTCACCGGCCACTTTATTAGGTACACCTGTCCAACTGCACGTTACCACTTAATTTCTAATCAGCCAATCACATGGCGGCAACTCAGTGCATTTAGGCATGTAGACTTGGTCAAGACAATCTCCTGCAGTTCAAACCGAGCATCAGTATGGGGAAGAAAGGTGATTTGAGGCCTTTGAATGTGGCATGGTTGTTGGTGCCAGAAGGGCTGGTCTGAGTATTTCAGAAACTGCTGATCTACTGGGATTTTCACGCACAACCATCTCTAGGGTTTACAGAGAATGGTCCGAAAAAGAAAAAACATCCAGTGAGCGGCAGTTCTGTGGGCGGAAATGCCTTGTTGATGCCAGAGGTCAGAGGAGAATGGGCAGACTGGTTCCAGCTGATAGAAAGGCAACAGTGACTCAAATAGCCAACCGTTACAACCAAGGTAGGCAGAAGAGCATCTCTGAACGCACAGTACGGCAAACTCTGAGGCAGATGGGCTACAGCAGCAGAAGACCACACCGGGGGCCACTCCGCTCAGCTAAGAACAGGAAACTGAGGCTACAATTTGCACAAGCTCATCGAAATTGGACAGTAGAAGATTGGAAAAACGTTGCCTGGTCTGATGAGTCTCGATTTCTGCTGCGACATTCGGATGGTAGGGTCAGAATTCGGCGTCAACAACATGAAAGCATGGATCCATCCTGCCTTGTATCAACGGTTCAGGTTGGTGGTGGTGGTGTCATGGTGTGGGGAATATTTTCTTGGCACTCTTTGGGCCCCTTGGTACCAATTGAGCATCGTTGCAACGCCACAGCCTACCTGAGTATTGTTGCTGACCATGTCCATCCCTTCATGACCACAATGGACCTAACATCTGATGGCTACTTTCAGCAGGATAATGCGCCATGTCATAAAGCTAGAATCATCTCAGACTGGTTTCTTGAACATGACAATGAGTTCACTGTACTCCAATGGCCTCCACAGTCACCAGATCTCAATCCAATAGAGCATCTTTGGGCTGTGGTGGAAAGGGAGATTGGCATCATGGATGTGCAGCCGACAAATCTGCGGCAACTGTGTGATGCCATCATGTCAATATGGACCAAAATCTCTGAGGAAGCTTCCAGCACCCTGTTGTATCTAGGCCACCAAGAATTGAGGCAGTTCTGAAGGCAAAAGGGGGTCCAACCCGTTACTAGCATGGTGTACCTAATAAAGTGACCGGTGAGTGTACATATAGAGGAGTACAAATGTGTTGTTTTTGGTAACTTACATCCCTGTACTGCTTTTCTTTGCTATGGAAGAACCCCTCCTTGCTGCTGCCATACAACAGTGCACACACTTTCCCACAATTCCCACAAGTGGAGAGCAGCTGCCAGTACTTCCTTCCTGGAGGTTGAAGTTGAACTGACCGCGCCGGGCCCATCTTAGTGGGTCATTACCAAGTGCAGCAGGTTATCAAAACAAAGCAGGCCCATGGGGGATTAGCGTGTCTGTATCTGTCATTTCAGACATGCTTGTACATTTTAAATATTTTTTAATTTAAAATAATGTATCAGTTTAGACTTTGTTGTCTTAGGCTGTATTCCCACGATCCGTGTTCCCCGTGGAGCACGGACGAGGAATGCCTGTAACTGAGTCTCCCCCACCTGGACAGCATCTGTAATTAGATGTAATGAATCAGCGGCACGCAGATGCTGCACGTGCGGGGGAGACTCCGTTACAGGCATTCCCGGTCCGTGTTCCGTGAGGAACACAGAACATGGGAACCCAGGCTAAGGGTATGTGCACACTACAGAATCACAACAGAAAACCCATTGCAGATTCCGCAGCTCGCAGGCTCTGGCGCGCATTTCCGTCTGTGTCACAGACTCCATTCTATGCACAGGGGGATTCCGCCTTCCGTCCAAAGAATGAACCAGTTTATTCTTTGGACGGATGGCAGAATCCGCCCATGCATAGAATGGAGTCTATAAACTGGGCAAGCTCCTCTCCCGAGAGCACAAGCCAACCCTCAACCTCGTTGCCTTGTTACTTTTTTGACTATGGATGCAGAGTTAGAATGTAGCTGTGCATCAATGTGAGGAACATAGAAGCCACGCAGCACTGTTATGTACAGGGTATGTACATACACATAATGCTGTGGGCACAGGATGATGGGAGCTACACCTTAAGTATTACAGTCAATATCAAATTGATGAAAGGGGGGGGATTCAGTATGATAGGTTAAGCAGGAAGCGCTTGTATTAGGTATGGTGGCATAGTAGATATTATATTACCTTTCAACTGGTGGATCAGGCTCTGGAACTGGTGTTAACGTCTGTGGTATTTCTGGTTCAAGCACAACAAGACCTTCCATAGGAACATCTAATGATAGAAAGGAAAAAAGTCAATGTGAAACATGAACAAATCAATGATCGTAACATGAACCTGGCTCCAACACTAGCGGACCTGAAAATGTTCAGAACAGCTGAACTGCCACCCACATGGGGGCTCATTTTGCAGGACTGCCCCAAGGGCTCCGGACCCAGGAGAGGTTTCAATTAACTAGAGGTTATGCTCCAAACCAATCTACTCGGCACCAGTACATCGGCTCACCACAACGTGTCCCCTTACAGCCACAAGGGCACGGACCAGCTGTGGGTGCAGGGTTTTAATGAGAAGCATGATGTCCTGCACAGCGGGCCATTAGGTACACTAATATCAAAACTATCTACTACAAAACTATCTACTTTATTTCACAGAAAATTAAACCATGTGATACACCGAGTAGTGCTGGGGCTGTAATACCCCCTGGTTCCCCCTTCTATCCCTCTCTCTGCTTAGGGCTCAACTTCTAGTTGACCATCAAGCAGGGACAGGAATGGGAGAAGGGGAAATGAGGCATTCCAGTCTTTAGCACTTCAGGGGCCTAGGAAAGCTCCGACACTTTGCACCGGAGAATAAAAGTATTTTTTGTTTTTGTTTTATGGAAGCACAGGGACCATGCGTCTCCTTGACTTAACAGCTTTATAACAGTGACAGCAGTTTGGAATCAGTTTCAGCTGACCCGCTTTAAAAAGGGGTACCCCGTCAAAAATTTTTCTTTCAGATCAGCTGGTTTCAGAAAAGTTTTAAAGACTTGTAATTTACTTCTATTTAAAAATCTCAAAGTCTTCCAATACTTATGCTGTATGTCCTGCAGGAAGTGGTGTATTCTCTCCAGTCTGACACAGTGCTCTCTGCTGCCACCTCTGTCCATGTCAGGAACTGTCAAGACCAGTAGCAAATCCCCATAGAAAACCTCTGCTGCCCTGGACAGTTCCTGACATGGACAGAGGTGGCAGCAGAGGTTTTCTATGGGAATTTGCTACTGGTCTTGACAGTTCCTGACATGGACAGAGGTGGCAGCAGAAAGCACTGTGTACGAATGGAGAGAATACACCATTTCCTGCAGGACATGCAACAGCTGATAAGTACTGGAAGACTGGAGATTTTTAAATGAAGTAAATTACAAATCTATATAAAACTTCCTGAAACCAGTTGATCTGAAAGAAAAAGATTTGCGCCCCTTTAGTTTACTCTTCTCCATAACATGCAGACTACACAACTGACCAAACAAGATCACAAAGGAAACATATAAAAACACATGATGGGTGCAACAAACCTTCTTGGGTCTCCAGAATTTCCGCTGTTGGTTGTACATCTTCGGCGACGATCACAGGGTCTGTTTCAGTCTGTACATGGCCACTAATGGAAGCGTGAATTTTAGTAGTAACAACTTCATCCTCTAAGTCCTCAGGCGTTGGCGCATCATGATACTCCAGTGTAGTCTGGTCAGATCTCGCAGACACGTTGCTTGCGTCTTTGCAGACTTCAAATTTGCTCGGACTTTCATCTAGAATTCCAGAAGAGGATTCGTCCATTTCTTCATGGTCTGTGGCAGCATCATTGTGCGTCAGCATGGCCACTCTCTCTGCCCACATAGTCTCCTGACCGGATATTAGAACAGGTGAAACTGTGGCCTCTTCTGGCTCATTTATGATCTATCAGGAAAAGAGAGCTGAGAATTAGGAAAGATATCAGAGAACGTCCAGAGACGGGCTCTTTATGGTGTGGTCTCTTCCCTCCGCTTACATTACAAGCTGCTGACACTGATAGGACTTATTCACACATCGCGTATTGTACAGATGCTACGGACCGGGAAGCCCTGTAGTGAAGTCTTTCCAAGCCTGGCATCATGTATCAATATCATGCCGGGAGGTAGGGAAAATCTTAGCAGCACTGTATTGAAGCAGCCGCGCAGGCCGGGAAAGTCTACTACAGGGCTTCCCCTACCGTAGAAAACAGGACGTGGAAATAAGCCTTTACACAGCTGCTAGGTCCAGGAGAAACATAACACCATTTTATATACCCCATGTTCAGAGCAGGAGACGTTTTCTATGGGGATTTGCTACTAATCTGGACAGTTCTTGACATAAACAGAGTTGGCAGCAGAGAGCACTGTGTCACACTGGAAATAAAGCACTTTCAGCAGGACATACAGCAGCTGATAAGTACTGGAAGACTGGAGATTTTGCAGTTGATAATGATTTTATTGGCCAACCAATAGATATGGCTGGTCTATTTACATGGGGTGATTACTGTGAATGAGCAGCATGTGTAGTCGGCATGTATAAAAGGGCCTTAATGGGGTAGGGGAGCACGCCCTGCCTTCCCTCCCCCCTGCCGGCCTCTGTAGCCAGGAAACCGGAAGCCTGAGGCTTACGGTTTCCATGGCTACCATCGGGCTCTGCGATCACTTCATAGAGCCCCAATGGACACCGGACAGAGAATTCTTCCTCTGTAGAGGGAGAATTCTCTGTTGGGAGCCCTATAGATGTTGCGGTCGTGCTGACCACAGTATCTATAGGGTTAACTCTCGGCATCGGAGCGCGGAAGTGATGCTGAGAGTTGCGGCGGCTCCCCGGCTATCCCCCGCCGCGGATGACACAGACGCAGCTTCTGTGCCTGTGTTATCCTCTATCGTAACTTAATGTCACTGCAGCATCAGGCATAGGCTGCAGCGTCGTTAATTTACAGTGCAGCGGCAGGAGGGGGTTAACATAACTATGTATTTTCCCTGTGACGACCAATTTTAGATTCGGGCACACTTACCCCTTTTGTATATTTTTTACTAATCTGCTCCATGAAAGAGATTTTTGTTTCCTTGGGTCGTAAAGGAGGAGTGATTGATCTTCCAGGAGAAACTGATGGAGAGGCCAGAGGAGTAGTACGCGCGCTGGACCTCAGAATAGACTGAGGAGTGCGAGCCATGAATCCTGAAGAGGCCGTGCTCGCAACTAAGGCTTTTGCCTTCTGGATGGGAAATACAAAAAAAAAAAAAGAAGAAAAGAAAAGAAGAAAACGCTATTGTAATTACAGAACAGAAGTAGTAAAGCACAATACTTATGACAGAACACTGTACACCTCCATAATATAGAGCAGCTCTGCAGCACAAACTGCTGCTCAGCTCAAGTAAAACATTCATGTTCCATTAAAGGCAACGTGTCATCGGAAAATGACTTCTTGTTTTTATCGTTAACATGTTAAGATTGTTGGTGACATCGTTTTTTAATTTTCCATTTTTCCATCTATATTATTTAATAATCCTGATATCCTGCAGTTCTCATTCTCACCACTGGGGCTAAAACTAAGCTGAGACTTCCTGTTGTGTCTGTGGTGATAAGAGGAGGCTGCTGTAAAGTGATCTGTACAGCATTGCAGAGTCATGTAACACCAGTAGATAGAGGAGACAATAGCAGCTCCCTGTGGAATGACCTCTTCACAGGTCACAGAGCGCACTCAGTGATGTCTCACATTCATCTCAAGGGGATAGAGTCTGTCTATTGTCTATGTCCATGAGTCTTGCTGTAAAGCATGTCACTAAATGCTGTTCACAATAGTCCAGGCAAGATGGCCGCCCACATAATGTACAAAAAGTGAAATTAAAATAAATCAGAAAAAAGAAACAGATTAGAATTAAAAGAACAAGTTTTAGAATCTGATCAGTAAAAGAAAATTTAGGTGACACATTGCCAATACAAAAGGACTATAATGTAAGGAACAATTTGGTGAGCCCCTTACCTTTACCACAAGAGGCGTTTCCAACAAGTTAAACTCGGATGCTTTGGATAGGTTTCTTAACTGTGTGGATTTGAGCAGACTTGATTGTACAGGACTTGACGTCATCAATACAGAAGGTTTGGTTGGAGTTTTGTAATTGACATTTGCAAAATCTGGGCTGAATGAGGGCTCTGTCAGGATAGGGTGGACAAGAGAGCCCAACAACCTGCAACGGGCACAAATAACTGGGGTTAACGAAATGCACATGGTATTAGAAATAAAGGCAATAAAAAGTTAATCCACTAAGGACATCAGCCATGTGGACATATCACAAGTGGAACCCTGCCCTGTGTATGCACAAACCAAATCCCTGGCTGTGATGAGAATTTAGACAACTGGGTAAGAAATGAAAACTGAAAAAAAAAACAAAAAAAAACACATGTTTGGCCATAGCAACCAATCACCGCTCAGGGTCATTAGAAAGTGGTTGCTATGGGCAACCACTATTTTATTTTGTTTAACTTGACTAACCTGGAGTCTCTCTTGGATTTGGATATCGGTGTACCAACAAAAGCATCCGGCATCTCCAATTCAGTTGCTTGAGAAATAGGAACCGGGCTTTCATCTGCTAAACTTCAGGGATAGGAAAAAAAAGCCAAGTTATAAAAAAAACAAAACTAGTGCTTTACAACTTTAGAGTAAATAGAAAGCTAAACATTCAAAGAAAATGCTGATAAAACACATTTTAAGAATTCAGAACTACTCCTGAATAACATGGACAATAAGTAGTCCTCTCCATTATATGCATGAGCTCATAGTCCTGGATATTCATGAGAAGTAGAAAACTCCGCCCACTAGCTGCTAATTGGCAATTATCTATCCATGCTGTGTATAGATAGTTAATGGTCAATCAGCAGCTTGAGGGCGGGGGGAAGGGTGTGGCAAGAGTCCTATGGTCCGGCATATTAGGAGAACGGCTGAACAGAATGATGGAAGTAATACACCGATCTGTTCAGCATTTCTGTCACTAGTTTATACTGCCCTCATTTAAGGCGGAATAAATCTTGTGACAGATTCTCTTTATTGTTCATTCACCTGCAGTTCTCCTGACCTCACCATGCACATGAATGCCCGACATTGCGGAGCATTCAGACTCCCTCTATGGACAGGGGAGAAGTAAGCTGCCGCCACAGAGCCCTAGTCCTAGCTCATCTGACCCTTTTCTCCTCCAACATCTGTCGCTGGAGAGTCAGTAGGCTGTCAGAAAACTTAGACAGTTGACTGAACCTGCTATAGGTGGTGGGCTTATCCGACATTAGTCTAAGGATTATGGGCTCCTTTAGTATGTATTAGGAAATTGCTTTCTCTGTGACACATCAAAAAGATAAGTTTACCCAAACATGGCACAGCTTAGATAGCTTAGATAGCCCTGTACCATAAAATGTAAAAATAATAAATAAATATATATTATATATATATATATATATATATATATATATATATATATATATATATATATATATATATATATATATATATATATATATACATACACATACACATACAAAATTCTTACCTTTTGTAAGGGGAGAATTCTCTATTTTCACTAGCAACAGAGACTTCTTTTATTTTCATCAGCACATTGCGGATAAAGTTGGCTTCGGTGATGACACTACCTGTGGGAGCCTGCTTGGTAACAGTAGATAGCGGCTTGGGTCTGGCAACTACAGAAAAGATAATAAAATTGTTTCTCAGGGTAAAATACTCTGGGGATATAAAAAAGCATTTGACCACTGGCAGAGACCCCCTGCACATGGCAGCATCTAACTCCCTGGCTCGGCCCTCACTCTGACTGATAGGCTCCATTAGAAGTCATGGGGGTCTGTCTCTTACAATGAGGTGATAGAAGAGTGAAGTGAGCTCCTGGGGGCTTCATCCTGCTGTATCCATTAGAGGGGACGGGTCCAAATGACAAAATGTCTCTAAGACATGACGGAAGTAAATTGACGGTAATGTGTAATGGTGCCTTTCATTCTACCATAACATGTATGATGGAACCCCAAAAATATTATTCATGAAAATATAAATTTGTGAAATTTGAATTAAAAAAATGCAATATTGTTGGGGGGTTTTGGGGGGTTCCTGTGTCTACGTAATGCACTATATGGTAAAAGCGTCACGATACCATTATTTTATAGGTCAGTCTGAACACAACCATATGCAGGTTACACAGATTGTAGACAGCTGTTCTGGGGGATTTGCTCTTATACCAGTACAGATAAAGGGGCCGGTTTGCTACAGATCCTTCCTCTAAATACAAGAAAGTACTTTCACAATGACATTTCTCTGCACAGATACACACAGAACATTCATATTCATATTATTTTCCAAGTATAAATACCTTTCTTCCAAATAATCGATGGGTACGGTCTTGCCCTATCATTTGCCAGAGTTTGCTGCACACTCGGCAATATTTTGCCATACTGATCAAGTATAGATTTTCTGGCCACTGCTCTTTCCCGCTGACGTCTGTCAAAATCGTTCTGCACATATTAAATAATAAAAGTTAAACTTGTAAAGCTTTTTTTCTATCCAATACCGTATTAAAGTGGTTGTCTACCAAAAGGTTTCTTTTAAATTAACTGGTGCCAGAGATTTGTAATTTACTTCTATTAAAAAATATTAAGTCTTCCAGTACTTATCAGCTGCTTTATGTCCTGCAGGAAGTGGTGTATTCTCTCTAGTCTGGAGAGCAGGAGAGGTTTTCTATGGGGATTTGCTACTGATCTGGACAGTTCCTGACATGGACAGGGGTGGCAGCAGAGAGCACTGTGTCACACAGGAGAGAATACACCACCTCCTGCAGGACATACAGAAGCTGATAAGTACTGGAAAACTTCAGATTTGTTTTAAGTAGAAGTAAATTACAAATATCTGGCACTTGCTGGGACCGGTTTGGTGAACTACCTCTTTAGTACATACAGGATAGTATTGTCTTGTATTACATTAAACATAATTACACATTGCAGCACTACATATACAGTACGGTTTAATTAAAATGTGTCAAATATGCACTGGCACATGTTCCTATTTTACTAAAACATAAGGAATGGTTTGCTACTCTAAAGATGTTTACCTTTTGATTGTTTTTCCCCAATTTCCCCCCAGTCTGTCCTGGTGAGACAGTGAGATCTATGCGCAAAGGAAATCTAACTATGTAAAAATATAGCAAGGGAGATACTGATTCTGAGAACACAGACCTGTGCCTGCCTTGTACTAACACCAAGGCTGAATTCACATGTTTAGTGTTTTTCCAGGTCCGTGCATATAGTCTGCAAGCTACATCCATGATCCGTGCAAAACTGTCAGTGTTTACATCTGTTCTGCATCCATGTCTTTCATGGACTGCTTAAAATTGTAGTGTACTAGTTTAAATCCATGTTTTTCACAGATTAAGAATGTCTCATCTATGAAAAACACACATCTCATTGATTTCTATGGGGGAATCCGTGCCATGCTTCCACATCGAGTTATGACATGTTATTTTTTTCACAGAACAGATTAGGGATCTGTGAAAACACTGAACATTGTGCACACAAACAAATTTATAGCTCTTTGACTTGTATGGGGCTATACTGGACAACTTCAAAGAACGTGTGAATGCAGCCTAAGGGTCCTTACACAGCCCAATAGGGGTCAAAGCAAGGACACAAACAAGTGCTGCTCAGTGCTCATTTGCAGTGTCTTTGCACGGCACATGAAACCCAGGCCAGGCTGCACAAACAAATCCGTGCTATCAGTATCCACATTACACATGCAGTGCATATTTACCTGCGCTACATTGTGATCTGGCACTGTCGGCTCCCGTCCTGACGCTGCTGTAACTACAGGCTACCGCCCTGCCTCCTGCAGAATGACTGACAACCAAAAGGAGGCAGGATAGCAGCCAGAAGACACAACGGCGGCCACAGGATGGGAGCCGACAGTGACTGATCACACAGCAGCGCTGATGGTAAGTATACACTGCTTGTGTGATCTGGAAAAGGACAGCACAGATATATGCATATTCGTGCTGTCCGTTCCCTTTTGCCATCGTTTGCACAGCTCCTGTTTACACAGGACGATGTGCAACCAATAATGATAAATTTAGAAGACTGATCAGTCAAAGTAAGCGAAAGTAACTATCTACTAAGTATTTACTATCATTATTGTCAGCCAAAGAAAAGTCTCACCATGTGATAGTTCTTCAGTGACTGGTTGAGCTGTAGTGCCGGGATGTAATTCGCCCTCTGTAAATGATGCACTAACAGGAGCTCTTGATTTTGGACACCTCCATTTGTGTGCAAAAACGTATGCAAGTAGTCCTGCAATAAGAAGCAATGAATCATTAAAAATGCAAAACGCAAACATTCAGGTCCCATCCCAAAACATTGGCGATTGATTAGACTGTGCGCCAATAATATAGCATAACCTGCACCCAAAAGCTAGCTTATATGTCTTCAACCACATTTTTGATGATGTTAAAGGGGTACTCCAGAAAAAAATCTTTCAAATCAACTGTTGTCAGAAAGTTATATAGACTTGTAATTTAATTCTATAAAAAAAAAAATAATCTCCAGTTTTCCAGTACTTATCAGCTGCTGTATGTCCTGCAGGAAGTGGTGTATTTTCTCCAGTCTGACACAGTGCTCTCTGCTGCCACCTCTGTTCATGTCAGGAACTGTCCAGGGCAGGAGAGGTTTTCTATGGGAATTTGCTACTGCTCTGGACACTTCCTACCAAGAGGAGACTACTCATTTAAACTCAGACAAGAACAGTCCAAAAATGTACCAGATTTTTCAATGTATATATTTAATTCATCTGCCCCAATGTTCACGTATCAACTGGTTCTTACACCAGCAATTCTCTTTTCTTCTAGAGACTTATTTAAAGGGAATCTACCAGGTACTGAGCTGCAGATGAGGCACTTCAGCTTCCAAGAAAAAAAATGCAATTTTATAGTTTTGCAAATGGCCATCAGCAAAGACAAAGGCGTCATGTGATTTATCTCCCTGTGTCTGCAGCTCTGGACCTGGTACGGACCTGACAGATTACCATTAAAGTAGTGCATTTATAATCAGCACAGGAAAAATTTTCATGGTAAACGATGTTCTTCTAAATGAAGAAAAGTTTAATTAGTCAAACGTGTCAGGACCTTTACTTTATCTCTACACTGAGAAATTCGGCCATTTTATACTAAAAAAAAAAACAAAAAACAAAAACAAAAACTTACTTGCTCAGAATCGGTGAAGGTGAGCTTCAGCAGGTCCTCCATAAGCCCCATTTCTTGACAGGTTTCGAACATGTGCTTCAATAGCTCTTCTACATTCAGTCGGCTAGAGTGAAGCTTCTGTAGATTCCAGGCCTCAAAAATGTGCCTAAAAAATGGATAAGTCTTAATATAATATAAAGTGCATAAGATAACCAACACCCACAGCTGTGCCCCTTTTCATCATTTAAACAGGCGATAGCCACGCGGCCTATGAAGACCATCAAACATGAATATGATTTCCTAAAGGGAATCTTAGCAGCCGGACAGGACCCGAGGTGCTGACAGCGTAGTGTAGATGGCCCCTTGTGAGCACAGTACCTGTGCAGTAGATTCTAATCAACAGTCAAGGAGGAGGAATGGTTTGGCGTTTGTTCCGCACTTTGACACTCCTCATCACTACTTCCTCCTCACTTTTTTTAATGAATATTTACAGATGGCTGGCCTCCTGCTCCATGCTGTCATTCTCACGGTGCACAGAAGCTCCGTTGCTCGCAAGAGCTGCACACACCAACTTACTAGTTGATCTGGTCATCTGATCACTCCTGACATCGCAGTGGTGCATGTGCAATGAGTGTCCGATTGGCTTCAGTTTGGCCTACGGCACATACGCAATTGGTGGTGTCAGGAGCGCTCGGCCCAAGAGATCAGCAGCACAGTGATGACAACGGTATGGAGCAGGAGGCTGGCCAGCAGTAAATATGCATCAAGAAGAGGGAGGAGGAAGTAGTGGTGAGGCGCGCCAAAGTGCTGCACAAACGCCAAGCTACTATTCCACTTTGACTCTTGATTATAGTTGATTGTATAGAATCTACTGCATGGACACATTTAGTACAGGTACTGTGCCCACAAGAGGCCGGCCACCTCCATTACACTGTCAGCACCTCTGGTTTGGGTGCTGACAAGTTCTCTTTTAATACGTACAAAGACCACTATAAAAAGGCCCAAAAAACATCCAAAAGAACAAATCTCATATAATAGAGGCAATAAACCTTACCTGTTGGCTAAAAATACAGTCATATGAAGTTTGACCTCTTTGCTGTTTGATATGGGAGGCTTAATGACCTGAATATAGCGCAGGGCCTGACGATGTTCCCCTTGGCACATTAAGGTCTCTATGATTAGATTGTGCTGCCATGTCATTACCCTGCTTGCAGCTGGATGGAGAATGCAGTCCACAGAATTCTGGGAAGGGAAATAGTATTATAATTAAAATGACCAAAGATATGTGGAGAAAGGGTTACGGATTCTTAGGGCTGAGCTATTAAATCGAATTAACTTGATTAAGTCACCCTTGAGAGTCCTCTCGTTTTTTTTTTTTAAATCAAACTTTATTTTCAATAAAAATGCTGTATGTGTTACGGAAAGAAAGATTGGGGATAAGTACATGAGGGATTAAGCAAAAAGAAAAATTGAGATTCAAAAAGAGGATTATCCGATAATATACCTGATAATCATTGTGATCCAGAAGCCAAAAGCCTTGAATAAGCTTTATTAAACCACAAGGGACTGAAAAAGCTGTAGGGAAGGATTCTATGGAAGAATCTGGCTTATCCGGGAAGGAGTACATCACATCCAATAAGAAATATACTGTCTGGTATACAAGTGGTTAAGGCTGGTCAAGATACATTGCTTGATGAATAATCATACTTTGCACAGAAAGGGCTGGTTGGTTTAACTTTCCCTAAAGTGAGCGATCCCATGAACTTGTCCACTGCTGCTGATGGGGAGACAATTCTAGTTCATTTGGCCACTCAAACAAAAAGAGGATTTTTTACTCACCGTAAAATCTTTCTCGTAGTCTTCATTGGGGGACACAGATACCATGGGGTATAGGCTGCTGCCACTAGGAGGCGCTGCCACTAAGAAAGAAACAAAGGAAGTGACTCCTCCTGAGCAGGATATACCTGCCCACAGGCACTGAGGTAAACCAGTTTGTGCCAGAGCAGTAGGAGAAGTCAGGAACAGGTAAAGTAGGAATAACACCAAAAACTGAGAAAACTACCATACCGATGAAAAACCCAAAAGAAAAATGGGTGGGTGCTGTGTCCCCCAATGAAGACTACGAGAAAGATTTTACGGTGAGTAAAAAATCCTCTTTTCTCGTGCGTCTTATTGGGGGACACAGATACCATGGGACGTCCAAAAGCAGTCCATGGGGTGGGAAAGATAACCGCTAGACAAGAGCGCTTGGCGAGAAGCCACAAAATAGCACCAACACAACCATCAAATAGGAATAGATCAAGGGTTGATGCTGAATGCGTCAGAGAAAACCCCGACAGGTCCGCGGCAAAGGAAAGCGGGTCTAGTCCCTGGAGCAACGTGCTGCACTGCAGAGTGGGTTGTGGCCTTCCTAGAAGCCAGCAACATGATGTAACATTGAGTCCAACAGAACTAGTAGGCTAGATGTGGGGAAAAAAGCAGACGCCCAGCCAAGTAGGCGACCACAGGCGGCAGGGACTTACTCTGAGGTAGAACAGAAAAAAGGCAAATACAACCATGACGGGAGAGACTGGAAAGTGTTTCGTGGCACCTAGAGGCCTAAGGCGTCAAATAAAGGAGAAAGGACTGAGAGTCTCTCATAGAAGGTGCTACATGAGATGCAGGAGAAGCTGCGTCCCTGACTATGGAGCAGGGAAGAATGGCCAGGCTGGAAGCTCCATAGGCCTAGGAGTACAGTCTTCACTGTGAAGAGAAAGCCATGGCCTATGACATGAGTTACCCCATCTGAGAAACACATACATGTTAATAAGAATAAAGCTTTCCAAGCATAATGCAGTCCAGGGAAAGAAGGAGAGGGAGAAAAGAAAACCGTGATCTGAATCTTGAGCAAGTTGTCCTGAAAAGAGTACAGTAGTACCAGGTACCCCGCAGTGTCCGACAGAAAAGATGAGCAGAGGAAGCCGGTAGGCCGGGGAAAAAACAACTCCATGGGCTGTTAAAGCCTCAGAAAGGAGGTCGATCATATAAAACACTCCGCTCCAAGGAAGCCTAGAGGTACTCGAGAGCATGGAGTCAAAGAAGAAAACCGTCGAGGGAGGTCGAGGTAAGGCTTATAGGCACGGGAGTTGTCACAGGACAATGGGAACAACAGTTAATACATAGACTAGAGTCCATATGTAGACTAGATCTAGAAACCAACGCCTCAAAGGGTGAGCAGAGACGTTGCTTGAGAAAGGAACCTTATGCGGGATCCAATGGCCACATTGAAGAGATTAGCGGATCAACCAGCTCAACCGGATCCCTAGGCAATTGGAAAGGCGAGAGCCAGATGCATTCTGGTGGACAGAGCAACAGGAAAACAAGGGGACTTTAATGGTTAATGAGAAAAGATGATCGAGAATTGGCAACTTGCCGAACAAATGAAGCCTGGCCAGAATGCAATAGGTTCGGAGACGATAGAGCCTTAGGTAGGGCCAGACATGGGCCAGTGAACAACCCTGTTTGCAAGTAGAGGAAATCTTTAAGGGAGAAGTTCTCGAGGACTCCACATGGGAGACAAGATAAGGGAGGGGGACCGGGAGTCCCATCTGGAGAGCATGGCAGGTCAACAAGAAGACCAAGGACAAGCAAGTCAAGCAGGAGTGCTCATAGAGGCCAATGAGGGCTGAAAACCCACACCTGCCTGTCGGAAGAAGCAATCTCGGAATAACAGTCCTCTGGAGGACTGTAGGATACCTATTATACTAAATATTCCATCCTCACGGAGGAGAGAAGGACTGCTTGAAGATTTCCTGACTGAGTAGTAAAAAACCAAACCTAGGATAGGGGGGTCATGCACAACAGTGTGCTACTCCAGAGCGTAAGAATAACTGTGTATGCGGGAGCACTGCAAAACCCTGAACTGAGAACAACAATGCTTCATAGTCCATATGGCCAAAAAAGGACACTTGGAGAAGCTAGACCACAAAGGGACCATACACCTAGGCTTAGGACGGTAGAGAAACAGTACAGGCAGTAAACAGGAATCCTTACCCTGTGAGACTGCAGCTGCCTAAGAGAGAGAAGACTAAATACTAGCCATGTTGGCCATAGGCAGATGCAGAAGGAGAAGTCCTAAAGCAGCACTGTGAGTCATGTAGGCAGTCGATGTCCTACATACACCAGGGGTAGAAGAAACCCTTACTGTTTTACCTGAGGAACCGAGAGGCCTCACTTCACCCAGATCAAAGAGAAGAGGCAATGTGGCTGGTGCTGACCAAGGACAGCTTCCTGAAGTAGAGCACCATGAGACAATAAGAACAAACCTCGCTGAGGGCCATCTGCAGTATAGCAGAGGGCACGGTCTAAGCAATACAATACTACTACTGTTACCAAGCCATACTACTGGGTAACAGCCAGTGAAACAAATGCCAAAACATGGTAGTTATGCCCAGATGAAGGACAGAAGAACCACCCTGACAGTACCAGGATGAAATAGTGACTGTACCTATATGCTGCCGGCCACTCAGAGGACCAGAGTATGACAGTACAACAGTCCGGGGGCAGGTAAAGCAGGGGGTTCTGTACCTTGTGTAGTGGGACACGTAGCAGGATGCTCGGGCTTTAGAAAGGATACGGCCCGAGAGGAAGACACCAAGGTTTCACTGCCCGAGAGCAGGTAATGAGACTTGCTAGTGGAAACATACAGAAGACGAAATGGTGTGGTAACAAGTTACAGTATGATGATCCCCTGAAGTGACAGGCACCGATCATGGGAGTCCTACGAGGATGAAAGGTAATATACAGGGTAACACGAGCAGAGTAGCTGCAAGCAGTAAGTAACCAAGGACCAGCATTCAAGAGATACAAATCCCTGGACTGGAAGCAGGTAATGTGCCTGGTCAGACCTGTAAACTAGACAAGCAAACAGAAGCCTACAGGGTGTGCTCTGGGAGCAGGGAAGAGAAGAGGACTGAGTCCCAATGTAAACGAGAACTGGACACGAGAAATGCCAAGCATCACCACTATAATGCACTATAATGAGTGGACCTGAAGGTGGTGTATTACATCGTGTAACAGAATACCACAACCTGTGCACACCAAACTACAGGTAATGTAGTTGGAGCCATACCATGCAACAGAGGGCAGAGCTCTGAATAACCTTGTACCACCACCTGGGAGGGGATAACGTGTCCAGTTCTATGTCTCTGACATCATGTAGTAAAGGAATCTATGTCATGAAGATGAGAGGCAGGTCTGAAGCACCGCCCGCTAAGGGGTGATGTGAATGACAGGACATGTGTCGTGCTTGTGACATCCTGTAGCAGAGGGGGTAGCTCTGAGTAACACAGGAACAATGATTGGCAATGGGTGATGTGTCTGGTCCCATAATCTGTATGACCAACCATGTAGCAGAGGGTTCTCCTGGTTGGGAAACCGTGTAGCAGAGGGTTCTGCTCAGAGCACAGATACACCGCCTGGAAACAGGTAACGTGTCTGGTTCCGTGTACTTACCGTGACACCGTGCAGCAGAGGGTTCTGCTCAGAGCCCAGATACACCGCCTGGAAACAGGTAACATGTCTGGTTCCGTGTACTTACCGTGACACCGTGCAGCAGAGGGTTCTGCTCAGAGCCCAGATACACCGCCTGGAAACAGGTAACGTGTCTGGTTCCGTGTACTTACCGTGACACCGTGTAGCAGAGGGTTCTGCTCAGAGCCCAGATACACCGCCTGGAAACAGATAACGTGTCTGGATCCGTGTCCTGCTCGTGACACCATGTAGCAGAGGCTTCTGCTCAGAGCACAGATACACCACCTGGATAGTGGGTAACGTGTCTGGTTCCATGTACTTCTTGTGACACCGTGTAGCAGAGGGTTCTGCTCAGAGCACAGTAAGCTCCGTCTAGTAGTGAGTAACGTGTCTGGTGCAGTGTCCTACTTGTGACACCATGTAGCAGAAGGATCTCACTGAGGACACAGAAACACCGTATGGTGATGGGGAATGTGTCTGTGCGTATGTGGTTGGAGGGGAACCAGAATGTGTATATAAGTATTAATGTAATCTTAAATATATAAAATCTGACACAGAGGGGTCAACCAGCACCAAAAATGCCTGATCTGCAGACCAAGGGTTGCTGGAACATTATATGGAACATTGGCCATAAGAAAACATGATGCAAGCCATTCTTGTAATGGTGTAATAACCACTTCCACCAGTAGGTGGCAGGAGAAGCTGCTGGGAATAGAACAGTGTGTGTGGTAGCTCTCCCGGGAGAGAACACGAACACACACACAGACACACGGCAGGATGCTGCAGTCCGCAGCACCCGAAAAGGGGCGGGGCAACTCGGGAGGGGGCGGGGCATCACAGTGAAGGCTCCACAGAGTTAAAAGATAACAAAAATGGTGATGCTGCGGCCCTTACGGCATCCGAAAGGGGGCGGGGCCTAACGGGAGGGGGCGGGGCCTAACGGGGTGCAGAATCAGCCACATAAGATACAGGGCTGGATGCTGTGGCCCACGCGGCACCCGAAAGGGTGCGGAGCCTAACGGGAGGGGCGGGGCATCCACAGTGCAGTAGTGCAGGCTCAGCAACCTAAGAAAAATGGCGGGGTGCTGCGGCCAACAGGGGGCGGGGCCTAACGGAGGAGGCGGAGCATCCTCTAGAGCAGGTACTCCAGACATAGCCACAATAGGGAAAAAAGGCGGGAAACTACAGCCTGCACAGCACTGACAGGAGTGGGAGACCCCTCACTGTACACCCCATGGCACCCAGAGAGGCACCAGTACAAAATAAAATGGAGGAGGGGGCTGGCCTGTTACTGACTGAGGGGAGAGCCACAGAGGTACAGTGACCCTGAGGGAGTGGAGCATGGGGAGATGGAGAAATCCCTGTGTGAGGAAAGCATGGCCCGGGGGTGGTCTATAAGAATACAATGGTGGCCTGGGAGGGAGGGCAGGGGGAATATACTCACCAGGTAGGAGCCCATACTCACCATTGCTGTCTTCAGCCGGTGGGTGCCTCACCTTACGCGCCAAGCTCTGGGGGGCGAGGCGGGAAGGGGCTGTGCGGATACAGAGTCCGCAGAAAGGCGACCAGACAGTCAGACTGATTTGGTGCCATGGTGTCACGTTGCCGGCCGGTGGCAACCGAGGGTAGACAGTCCATCTATATTTATGGTCTGTTCCCTGGTCGCATAGTGAGGGGATCAGGGTGGGTCTAGATTACCCACCGTGCCCAAGAATCCATAAGACCTAGAAGGAAAAAGAAAATCTAACTAACTAAACATAAAGGAAGAAACTGGTCTGGAGAACCCAGACCTGTGTCTGCCTCCTACTGACACTAAGCTAAACTGGTTTACCTCAGTGCCTGTGGGCGGGTATATCCTGCTAAGGAGGAGTCACTTCCTTTGTTTCTTTCTTAGTGTCAGCGCCTCCTAGTGGCAGCAGCCTATACCCCATGGTATCTGTGTCCCCCAATAAGACGCACGAGAAAGACCAATGCTAGAGCTCTTCCTGACACCCTGGGCACTTTATAAAAATAAATAAAAATTATTCCAGAATACCCCTTTTAAAGGGAAAGCGGTGTTAGCGCAGGAACATAATGTACACTTACCCGTCCCCGTAGTGCCATGTCACAAGCTCCCTGACCGCCACTGGGCTTGAGTTTCTCAGAGTTTCCAGTGTCGATACGTTTTTATGCCTTTTTGCACCATGTTGGACCAATTATGTCACTAATGTGAAAACTGACCACTTAAAAATTGGGCAGCTAAGTGCAAAGTAGTTGCACCAAACACTGTAGGAAACCCCTTAGTAAACATGACTGGACATATGGGGGGGGGGAATCAAAGATGTGCCCACTTTTCAGGATTCTCAGCTGCTTTGCTGTTCGAGGCAAGAATCCTACATAAAAGACAATAAATCTGTTGGGGAAAATCAGAACACGCTAAAAAAAGCGAAACCTACAAAAAGTAGCGCCTTTCTATTTAGCAAGTCTGGTGCACTGAGTGGCTAAAAGGAAAGAATGTGGCCGTTGCTTCACGTTGTACAGTACACGGTGACAGGATTTGTGAAGGCTACGATGCCTCTTCCAGACCGAGCTTGTTTTTAACCTTAATTCACTGCAGGTTATAATGGACATCTCTAATAAAATCCCTTTGGTATTCGTCAGCTCTAGTTCTTCTAACCATGAATACGAATTCTATTCTTGAACATAAACTCAGGGTTTAACCATTTCATAGAATCCTGCACATGTGGAAAGGATACGATTGCATGCTTGTTTATTTCATCTGCATCCTCTAAAAGATATAAGTCCAGAAGGGCCTGCAACAAAGAAGAGGTCAAACTCTGTTACTAACAGACTAACAGGTAGGGTGGGGAATAAAGATTAAAGGGGTTATCCAGCGCTACAAAAACATGGCCACTTTTCCCCCTCTCGTCTCCAGTTTGGTTGCAGGTTTTGAAACTCAGTTCCATTGAAGTAAAAGGAGCTTAATTGCAAGCCGCACCTGAACTGGAGACAACAGTAGGGGAAAAAAGTGGCCATGTTTTTGTAGCGCTGGATAACCCCTTTAACATACACCCAACTAAAAGACGTTTAAAGAACTGGTTCCCTGAGGCCAACAGAGTCATAGCTGCGGTGGCTGAAAAGAGGTGGGGGAGGGAGGAGGCGTGCATGCTGCAGCTCAGCATCACTTCTGTGGCTCTTCAGCTTCCAAGGAAAAATGCAATTTTATAGCTCTGCAAATGGCCACCAGCAAAGACAAAGACGCCACATGTCTTCTCTCCCCAGCACCTATCTGCCTGTGTTTGCAGCTCCGGACCTGGTACCAACCTGACAACTTCCCTTCAATTGTAAATTTAAGTTGAAAAAAGGAACACTAGAAAATACAAGATCTTACGTGTAATGTAGCAGGTGGATATTTTCCTGTGCCACCTTCATCCCTATTCCATAAATGTTCAACTCTGTCTCCAAGTTGGCAAATCATGTTATCAATCATCAAGGAGGAAGCGTTCCATTTACCTCTGCAATATAGGGAACAAAACAGGATCACTCTACAGCCTTAAAGGGGATTTGCAGGATTAACACGGCTTTAAAAAAATCTAAAGAAAGACAGAGCCACCCCTGTCCTCAGGTTGTGTGTGAGATTACAATTCACCTCCATTCAATTCAATGGAATGGAGCTGCAATACTGCACCCAAACTGATGACAAGGGTGGCACTGTTTCTGAAAGAAAGCAGCCATGTTTCTCTGAAGTTGGATAACCCCTTTAACATACCAAATATGTTCTAATGGCACTGCCAGTAAAAAGGTAAATGTACATTGAACATATTGAAAGTGTACTACGGTATACAATGACTAGCAAAAATCCTAGTCAAAACCTTTTTTTTTTTTCTTAAATGAAAATCAATGGAAAGACAAATGCACGCAGATGCACCAGTTTATCCATTTTTTCCATAAAACATGAAAAAAAAAAAAAAAAAAAAAACGCAGCTCAGAAAGCTATTTTAATGCCCAATTCAAAGTTACAGCAATTTAAAAACTAACAAACAAAACAAAAAAAACCCCACAGATTAGTTCCCCTTTAATGCAGTCCACAAGACTGTAAATGGTTTGTACGCAAGCAAGACAAAGTATAGGCTAACCATACTCTGAGCTCTGAAACCTGCATACAAAGCCTGACAGGTAAATCTTAGGGTATGTTCATACTAAGGAATCCACAGCTAACCCCTGCGCGTCTCCGCCCATACCACAGACTCCATTCTATGCATGGGCGGATTCCACCAACCATCCAAAGAATGAATCGGTTCATTCTTTGGACTGATGGCAGAATCTGCACATGCATAGAATGGAGTCTATGGCACGGGTGGAGACGCATGACGGAATCTGCCGGGAACTTCTCCGCGTGAACATTCCCTTAAAGTGTGACAACTGAGGTTAGCAAAGAGCTGGCATCCATATAGCAGAACATACAGAAAAACATTATTACTACCTAGACAAATGTTCCAACTTTTTCCGCCGCTCAGCATAGTAGTGCTGCATTAGTTGGTAATTGTAGTACGGCCTGGTCAACTGCATGGCTTCATCTGATAGAATAAAGAAAGCACAAATTCAGAATACAAGCACAGATGGAAAGTATACAGGTAACAAACAATTCTACCTAAACATCTGTTAAATATCACGCAGCCAAACCGGCCCGTCCAAATTTTTTTTTTTTATTCTAAGCAATCAAATAAAAGGCTGTAATAGTTTACCTGGGTTGTCTGGTAGAAGACCACAACGACAGAACCAGAGGACTACGGAGGCGTACTGAGTTAACAGCTTGGTGACGGAGAGTTTGTTGGTTAAATCAATTATTCCTGATGAAGAAGTGAACAGGGATCACAGAAAATGTGTTAGAAGTTTTTTTTCAAATTATTCATTTGATGCTACTGCATATATAAAAGAGGGAGAACTTGCTTATGTACCTTGCTTTGTGAGCTCTTTGGCCTCTTTTCTAAAACAGTTCAAAACACTGGTGAGGTTACTAAGGCGCAGGTGACAGTGCTGCAGAGACTGCAGGGTTTGAGAATCGACAAAGTTGCATGAGCCATCAAAGAGCGGAGCGCCTGCAGAACAGACAACCTGTTAGGATGGTGAACCGCTTTAACATTTATAGATTTCCCTGGTAGCGTGATCACTCATGAACACAGCATGTTACAGGACAGTTATCAGAGGTTTATCCGGCAAAAAACGTACTCCCTTTCAACAGTCACATGACTAGGACAGATTTACATACTCATAATATATATATAAAAAAAAAAACTTACAAAGTCTATCAAAATCTTTTTTCGTAACCACCACTTTATTCCACGTCCATTCAAGTACAAAGCGGAGGTTTGGCGCAGATCTTGGTTGCTCTTTGAAATAAATCACAGAAGTTAAAACTTATAGAGGAAAAAAAAAAAAGAAGAAAAAAAAAATAAATGTTTCCACACAAATTTGTACCCAACTAAACTTACCTTCTTCAATCCACTGCTTAATACAACGGGTTAAAAGACTAATAGAACTGGTTTCCACAGCAGCCGATAACACAGCCTGAAGCTGCTCTTCCTAAAAAGAAAATAAAAGCCATAAAAAGGGTTGAATTGTATAGGAAGCAAAGTGTAACGGCGTAAAAATGGAACTTACTTGAGTCAAGCTGGAGGGCTGGACATCAGCAAGTCTTGGAGAAAGCAGACCGGCTACTAAGCACCTGTTATAGCCGTCAGGTATTTCTTCATTTAGAGATGATCCAGAATTCTTTAGGTAGTGCAGGGTCTTAAAATAAATCACAACCAATCAACAATCCACCAAGTCATATGTGCACATGTCCAGCCTATATTATGGTCAAAAGCTACATACACCATCCTGCAGCCTTCAGAGCTGAAAGCTCCCAGCATTACAGGTTAAGGGCGGGTTCAGACTACAGAATTCTCAGATAAATTTGCTGGATTCCGTTGCCTGTACGCGCTCCTCTCCGCCTGTGCCATAGACACCATTCTTTGCACAGGCGGATTATGCAATTGACACGTCAATTCTTTCGGCGGATAGCGAAATCAGCCGGCCCATAGAATGGTCTCTATGGCATAGGCGGAGAGGCGCACGGCCGTGATTGTGTACAGGCAACGTAATCTGGCAGATTTTATCCGCGAGAATTCCGTAGTCTGAACCCACCCTAACAGTCTGGCCAAGGAGGTCTGTTGCGTCAGGTTCCTTTACCCTGGAAGCGGCTATAGAAAGGGAGCTGCACAGATTCACTGCAATGCTTCCGAGCTGCAATGTACTAGGTCTGTCATTGTAAGATAACAGGCAGCCTAACATGTCATGATATAATAGGATGTAACAGGCTCTGGTACAGGGCAGGCATGGGGGCCCAAGCAGTGTAGTGTACGCCTCTCACCTCTTCCAGAGGTACCACAGACCGCATTTACACTAGTTAGTTGTAGAAGGATATCAGCTATATCTGATATAGCTTCAAATGCGATAAAGTCTATACAGGTGTGGGGGGCCTCCTCATATAATAACTCTTTTATATGTAATAAGTAACAGAAATGTACAGTACAAAGCGGGAATGGAATCCCATTATACAAATGACACAAAAAACACATCGTAAGCAGCAAATAGAATTTAACAAATTTAACAAAATTAACGATTCACGTTACCTCTTTCTGAAAGCCGGTGCATGTGATGTGGATAACTCCAGAATTCAACAAACAAGTAGCATCTTTAATATACAAAGAAAAGAAAATACAAATCTTGTCAGTTTTTAAAACGGCGATAAAGTAATAAATAATGAAGAATTGGCCACTTAAAAGGAGTTATCCACTATAATGCTATGTTTACACAACGTATAGTCAACGTCGTTGTTTTTTTTTCACAAATGCATTGAAATCAATGCACAATGATCGGAAATAATTGACACCTCAATATTTTAATGGCCGTTGTTCAATACATTGTGTGAACGATGGCCACTGTTTGCATTGACTTCTATGCAACACATTTCACTATGAAGACAACGGTTGATGTACATTGTGTGAATGTAGCATTAGACAAACTTGGCTGCTATCTTCCAGAAAAAGCACAACACATCTCCAGATTGTGTGTGGTTTGGCAATTAAGCTCCATTCACTTCAATGGACTGGAGCTGCAAAACCTGCACCCAAACTGATAGAATAAATAACTCGTCCAAGGGGCTGAAATAAAGAAATAATTCAATACATAATTAGGATTGACTCTTGTATTTACGTGTAGGTTCACATTGTTTTATCCATTAACCGACACGAAAAAGAGAACCGATCAGGTGCCTGGCTGCATATTATCATAATCAAACAAAAAATGGTTTTGCTCTAAATGCGGCTTGCAGTCAAGACTGCAGTTTAAACACGACAGATGCTCTTTAAGTATAAAGGAATGTCACTGAACTTTATTCACAGAAAAAAAAAAAGCAAAAATCTAAGAATAATAAAGAAAATACCAAAATTATAAGTGCTTGGGAAATAGAACTGCTCTGGAGGTGGATAGGAAGGTGGGACGCCTCTGCTCAGACTGCGCTCGTTCACAAGAATGTCAAATATGGCGTCTTCAGTTACGTTCGTCAAAGCTTCTAGAGACCAGAAGGCAAAGTATGAACAGTTTCTGAGAAACTGACCGGGCCTGTGAAATAGACAGAACACAATGGAACGTGGGATATAAACACAAACACACAAACAATAATTCCCCACAAAGAGATAAAACTGCACCTCTTACCTCAAAGAGTCCGGCATCTGTGCCTGATACCAACGATTTATATCAAACACTCCCATGTAAACCGAAGGCTTATTCTGTCCATAAGTATTAACCTGCCAGCTAAAAATTGACACGCTGGTATCGGGCGATGTAACTACAAATAAAAAAAAATAAAAAAAAAAACGCATGTAAAATGTATATGTATTGCACTTATTACTACTACTACTTACAGACAGGATGAGCTAAAGTAACAATAGTTTTATTGTAACCCAGGATATCCCCTTATAAAAATCCTTTAAGGGTAGCTTCACACGTACTGGATCTGCAGCGGAATTCACACTGCAAGTTTTTATTCTGCTGCTGATATGTAACCCGACCCCTTTAACACCCCGCAGCATACATTACTTGCTTGGCGTCGCAGCTGTGTGTGAGGCTCCCATCGGTCCCCATCAGCCAATCAGTGCACTTTTTTTATTTGGCACGGACTAGGGGCATGGAAGGGGACAATTAACTACAATACAGGGGGTTCGTGGGTTGCAGAGGGGTACAACACTTTGCCAACATTATAAACTACACAACTGGCATGCTTCATGCTGCTCACATCTCATAGGAACCTAAAATGTGAAGTTGGCAGGCCCATTCAGCAGCTGTAGTAATAATTATATTAAATTATATATATATATACACACACACACACACACACACACACACACACACACTAAAGAAAAGAAAGAACAGTGCAAAACAATATAAAAAAAAGAAAAAAAAATGTATAAAATAAGCAATAAATAGGGAAACAAACCTTCATGGAGCCCATCGTCCCTTTCACTATGAGAGCGAAATTTCTCTATGGTCTGGCAGCCCAGTAACTTCATGCTGTTTGTCTGACCTCTCAAAAATAAGGCATTGGCTGACAGATCCAAGTTATACCTTTCCTCGCAGTATTCCAGGTTCTGAAAGAAGCCAATGTAAAGAATGTGAGATATGGTATGGGTCTTATTCAACCAAATCCCAGAAGCATTTTAGTATGCCTTATACAAGAACTTTTTTTTTACTGTTTTATCATATTGAACACAGGTTCACACACAAGAGGCTGTTTATACCCATTAGATGTCAGTTCCCCCATGTAGCATTGGAAACAAACTAAACATGATTGCACACAATGGACATCAAGATTTGTCATTTAATGTAAGCACATAAAAAATAAAAAAAAATAAAAAAGACATTTACCTCATACATAATCTGTCCGGATGGTAAGCATTTTCTGTCACCAAAAGCCAACTGCAGCAAGTGGAAGCTTAAATCTCTCCCACTGCAATAGAAAATAGATTGAGACTAGTCACCCAGGAGAGAGATTAACAACTCGGTGAAACATGAAACATATCGATAGTTATGTAGCGTCAGCAGTTCAAAGGGCATTAGGGAGTGTTCACACAATTTGGGTTTTAATTGCAATTATCGAAGCCAAAGTCAGGAACAGGAGGGCAGGGCCTTCCTTTAAAATTCTTTTCTACTCCAATTAAAAACTTGCATGTGTGAACAAACCATCAAGAGATTGTTAAATCTTACCTTTGACTTGTCTGAACTACCCACAGGTAACAGCAGTTTCGGGGGTCATTTTCAGGTTCTTGAAAAGTAACCGAGAACACAGGAACTCTGCCCCCTTCGACTTGAACATGACACCTAGAAAAATTGAACAGTATTTAAAGCATTGCTCCTCATGGTTGCCTCAGACACTGTACGGTGCGGTATGTCGCCACGCCGAACCTTGCAGAACAGACAGGGGAGCAACGCTGGACCTGTCTGTAAAGATTTACCTTCTCTGTTCACACACACATACAATGTCACATGAGCACATTTTTCTTTTTCTTACAATGCAGAAAAAGGAACAATTGAACAAGTGAAATCTGCAAAAATGGATTTGCAATTATACGCCTTAAAGGGAACCTGTCACCGGAGAAGAGAGGGAAGAGCCCGTCTGACCCCCCAGCGGATACTTACCTCATCCTGCAAGTCCCGCCGCGGAGAAAGCGCCGCCCGACGGTCTGTGCACGAGTTATGTAAATGAGAAGAGATGAGCCCCACGTCCAGAGGAAATGACTGCAGCAGTGATTTCCTATGGACGTTGGACTCATCTATATATTGCGCGCACAGTCGGGCGGCGATTTCTCTGCAGCGAGACCGGCTTCTGGAGCGGGACTTGCAGGATGAGGCAAGTATCCGGGGCTCCACCAGGGGGTCGGGCGGGCTCTTCCCTCTCTTCTCTGGTGACAGGTTCCCCTTAAATGTTAATGGGTGTGAGAAACTCATCCTGCTCCAGATATCCCAGCAATTCCACCTCTTGAGGTCGAGGATGAGGCTGATCAAGCTGTTCTTCTTGGGGACTAAAGAGATACAAGGTAAAACTCCCAAAAATGCTTGGACTAAGACACCAGGACACTATCGCATGAGCGAGTAGTAAATGGCCAGGGAAAAAGAATGCTTAAAGAAACCTAGGGAGGTCGGGACTGAAAAAGAATGGTGTGCAGGAAGACTTGGCACTAGGAAGTTCTTGCTCACACAGGTTTATTCAGCGTACTTAATTACAGCTGCACGCATAGCGGCTCACACTGGGCCTTTCCAAACAGTTGCTGTTGAGAAAGGCCCAGTGTGAGCCGCTACGCGTGCAGCTGTAATTAAGTACGCTGAATAAACCTGTGTGTTGAGCAAGAACTTCCTAGTGCCAAGTCTTCCTGCACACCATAGTATCTGCATCTACGTGTACCGGACTGAGAGGTTGATGTGCCGTTCCTACTTGGATATTTCGTTAGTACTGAAAAATCAAACTGGAGAAAGGAAGGTGAACTTGATCTTGTATCTCAAGGACACTTCCCGATGAAAAAATAAAATTACAAAAAAAAAACAAAAAAAAAAAAAAACACCACCTTTACTTACCGGCTAGTGTTGCCACCTAGTGACGGGGGCCTGTACCTCTGGGCTATGTCCCCCAATGCAATCCATAGAAAATATTAAACTCTTTGTAAGTTTGTAGAAGCATTGCAGAATATATTTAAAAAATTACTCACACACACACACACATACAGTAAATTACTTACTCTCGTCTTAAAGTTTTCATATTCCATAAAGACAGGTTTCCATCTGAAAAGCCTACAGCCAGCTGGTTAGTTCTACTTATATAGCTGACTGTGGTTACTGTGGTTCCAGAAGGGGCCAATAACTGAAGACACAGATGTCGCCTCTCTCTGTTAGCGGCTTCTCTAAGCTTAGGGATTTCTGTTGGTATCCCACTGATGACTTCAAGGTCTATAAGTGAAAAAATAATAGGGGTCAGTAACAAGTATGGAAAAAGCCGTACAACTCCCATGGCATAGAGACAGTGACGGCCGTGGTGCTACAATGTTTCCATAACTACCATGTACTTCTATAAGAATTAAAAAAAAAAAAAAAAGTGCAGAGTTGTCAACATGACTGATATTTAGGCTATGTTCCCACTACATACTGGGAAGTGCTAACGGGGGTTGTTGTAAAACGGCCGGAATTAATGATCTGGAACATTCATTCTTTTTCGATAATGCCCATTGTTAGCTATTCTCAGTTAGTAGAAGGAATATAGGCTAAATGTTCCTCCTCTTCAGAGTCTTCAAACTCCTGCACATGTGCTGTAGCAAACCGCAGAGCTGAGAGGGCAAGGAAGAGGAATCCCACCCGGGGGCGTCCTTAATGACGAGGACAGCGGGGGACCTAGGGCACAGACACTCTAGGCTACACCAGTTTGACAAGGCACCGCTAGTTTAAGTTGTTTTTTAGGACAATAACTGCATTACTTGCTGAACAGACCCCAGGACAGATTCTGGATTAAAAGCAGCTGACTGTACAAGTGACTGGGGGAGGGGGGGGGGGGGGTGATTGCAGGTACAGAGTCGTATTAACAGACACTGGATATGTTCCCACTTTGGGAAAAGATCAGTCAAGTGATCAGATCAACAATGATCAGCTATATAATGAGATGAGTGAGAATATGGCCCTGGGGTGGTGGGGATAAATGGAAAGTCTGATAAAACATCCAACTATGTATTTTACTGTTCCTGGCAGACTGAGTTTTTTCAAGCAGCTCCTTGTACATCTTTTTCCATACCCCAAATAAGTTTCCACTTTTGCACCAAGAGACATCGGCTTTAAACTTGGGGAAAGTTTCATTTATTTGAAAAATACCTGAAGCTTCCAATTCATCTTGATTGTTAGATATATCATCTAGGCATAAATCAATAAGAAGAACATGTCCGACATCTGTAACCACGGCTGCAACACCAAAGAACCATCGCAGGCTCTGGTGTAAGTGCTGAGTGCTTGCACTGGCTCCTCCATCATTTACCAATGGTTCCACCGCAGTTACCTAAGTGTAAGGAAGGGGGTAAAAAAATCAGCTATAAAAATACTATTTCACAAATTATTATTCAAATAAAAGTTTATAAAAGTTTATAAGAGCTTACCGATCCAGGAAGCACAACTGCTTTCACTACTTTGGAGATGCCAACATCATATAAGCAGAGAATACTGCCTTCTGTTTCCACCAGACCCACAAGGAGTCCTGTCTTCTTCTGCCAGGAAAACTCTTTGACTGCCACAACGGTAGGAGGTCGTTCAGTCACTGTGCTGAAGCAATATGCAGAAAGTCTTTCACCGGTTACAGAGTTAGTTACTTCCAGTTGGGGTCCACATGCTAGCCAAGCTAGCCCAGCTCTTCCTGTATAAGGACAGAGAAAAGAAAATCGATTATAATGAAACTAAATTTTAGAAATATGTCATACAGACTTGTCAGAAGTTTTGGTAGATGGGAGGACCGGGTGCATAAATCCCCATTAATTGCTAAAGTAAATGGGGAGCGACGTTCAGGTGTTGCAGGGGTGCAGGCTGGGTGAGGCCTGGCCTCCTCCATTCTAAACTGTTGACCATGTTTTGGCAGTCACTAAAGCTGCATTCAAAAGTCCGTAAATTTTGCGGACCTATGGATGGTCCTGTCCGCCTTACTAGCCTAGGGATTTAACTACAAACTGAATGAACATGGCACAGAGGATGAAGGTAAGAGACATAGCATCATCCTTGGTGCCCCGTGCACAATGGTGACATGTCAGAAAAGTAGATTCGTCTAACCTGCTGATAGTTCCCCTTTAACACACAATAGAAGTCTATGGAAATGCATAACATGATAGTACACGTCCTTTTACCATTTCCGCTAATTAATATTTTAATTAACCAGCCTTTATCGGTATCCTACCTGTGGTAAATTTTGCGCGCAAGACAGATTCCAAGTTAATTTCATCCTCCTGGAGAGCTTCTATGGTGGTCTCTGGGAACGGCAGCAAACTGCTGGTTACTTGTGCTGCAAGATTTTGCATCTTTTTTTTTTCCTTTTAAAACAAAAGAAAAAAAACAAATTGAAGCTATTTTCATAGTCGATAAGATCCATCAAGTTTAATCCGTAACTGTGTTGATCCAGAGGAAGGCAGAAAAACCCCAATGAGGCAGACGACAATTGCCCCATCACAGAGAGAAATTCCTTCCTGACTCCAATATGGCGATCAGTATAATCTCTGCATCAGTGTCCTATCACCAGAAATCTAGTATTCTCGTATCAATAACTATAATTATTATTTTTTTTTCCTTTATTTTCAAGAAAAAGCTTCCAGACCCTATGATTATGGTGAAATCTTCCTTCCTCTAGACTTGGGATAGGGAATCTTCAGCCCTCCTGCTATTGCAAAACTACAATTCCCATCATCCCGGAAAGCCATGAGAGCTGAAGGTTCCCTATTCCTGATCTAGATGTAGAGGATGCCCCCTTGTCATGGTTAAAGACCTAGGTGTGAGGAGATTACTACAAAGATCTCTGTACTGTCCAGTCATATTTGTACATTGTGATCAGACGCCCCTAAGAAGCCTTTTTCTCTAAACTTAAAAGGGGTAGTGCGGCGCTAAACATTTATTCACAAAATAACACACATTACAAAGTTATACAACTTTGTAATGTGTGTTATGTAAGTGAATGGCCCCCTTCCCCGTGTTCCCCCCCACCCCGAAAGTGTGGTGCATTATACTCAACGCATTATTGTTGACCCCTGTCGACTGTCTGCCAAAACGTGCCAGTGTCAGCCCATCCATAGGGTTTATGTGGATTGGGACCACTGTACCGTGCATGTGCGGCATAGTAAGAATGTGGGCACGCCGACGTGATGCACAGCGTGGCCCTGAACAACGTCAGGCTAATTATGTTTGAATCATGCCCCTGGACGTGATGGGCATAGAGGAGTACCCAGGAGACCGTGACTAGATGCCATTGGCTCACCGCCCAGATGACTACTTGCGGCGGATTTGCTTACAGGGCACCAAGAATATCAAGTAAGTTTGGGGAATATACATTGCAGTGAGGAAAGTCTGGGAAGTGTGCTGGCACTGCTGCAGGACATTTCAATAGCATTATAGCAGTATGTTAGGTGATTGGTTCCCTTTAAAGGAATATTCCCATCTCAATTCTCTGCTCTGAAAGCAATGGTCTGGCTGGTCTATGTAAGGTAGCTGCATAGAGATAGTGTATTTATACCTTCTAAAAATATGTATACTATAGCTTTAAACACTTCGGCCGGATCGCTGCTTTTAGAGCAGAGTGGTGGTCGGTAACCTAGACAACAAGCTGTCAGCCATGGGAGGAAAAGAGAGTATATCGGGAGGAGGTGGCAAGTTTGCTAAATAATTGTGTAGTTTACTCCAAAATATTCCACAACAATACTGCCACAGGGTCACACATGAGCAATGCTCTGTCTACTGTGTCACATCTACTAGCCGAGCACAGCACAGTAATTAGTAAGACTCATAATTAACATGGTGCGAGTCATGTAAGCAAGTTCCTTAGGTAAACTAACAGCAAATCTGCTAGGGGTGCGTTCACATGTACAGGATCTGCAGCAGATTTGCTTTCAATCTGCAAGTTCAAATCAGCACTTTCAAATCTGCTGCAGATCCTGTACGTGTGAACGCACGCTTAGTGTTCAGAACATCAGCACAAGTTTGCAGAAACCTTTTTGATAGTATGCTGGCAGATCTGGAGACACGGCTACATTGGATTTTACAAAAATCTCTGGCAACTCTTTCACTTTTCGTCCCTCCATTTGTCTCCGTTCTGGAAGCACAGCCGGATATATGAAGAGAACCATGTGTCTCCTTGGCCTCGCAGTGATCTGTCAGCAGCCATGCAGGGATGCCGCTAAGAGGGGCGCTACTACTGCGGCTGCCCCCATCTCCTACATCCATTAAGTGATGCGAGAGGTAGTAACCCACCTTCCAACAGACAGGAAACAGAATTGTGAGGGGCGTTAACTTCTTTTATGATGCAGGGGTCCTGTGTTCTGTCCTATGGGAGGAGGTGGGCCTCTCCAGGGGGGCAGTCATAGGGAGAGGAGAGAAATTAAGACTAGCTTTTAAGGGAACTTATCTGCACAATTGTGCTGATATGGTTCCCTGCAGCACAGTATAGATCTACTGAGCAGCTCCCAGACAATATACTGCATGGTAAATCTATACTGTGCTGCTGGGAACCATATTAGCCTAATCATGCTGATAGTTCTCTTTAATATTACTATGATACAATTGTATATGCAAATGTCGTTCTCTGCCAGATACCAGGTACAATATATACTACTCAATGATTCAACGTGCGGCACCATGATCAGCGGCACCAGCCGGACGGCGTTTCTGTCTCACAGCACACGATACTGATGTGGTGGTTACGTAGTAATGACTGATCGCAGCAGCATACAGACCTGGTCTATGGTCAGCCGACACACCGACAGCTCTGCTCTCTCATAACAGTATCACAATGACAGCAGATGGGGAGGATTCCTACCCTGTGGCACTGCCACTGCTGCAGAACTACAACTACCATCAGGCCATGAAGATGAGAGCTGTAGTTTCACACCAGCTGGAGAGTCACAGTGTGGTACAGGAAGCAATAGGAGGAGGCCACATTCTGTAGCATTACCTCTTATAGTGCTGCTATACCACCTATAGACTATGCATGGGGGAGAAGAGCTGGACAGACAGCACATCACTGCTCTGCATGAGGGAGAACAGCAGGACAGCACACATCACTGCTCTGCATGAGGGAGAACAGCAGGACAGCACACATCACTGCTCTGCATGAGGGAGAACAGCAGGACAGCACACATCACTGCTCTGCATGAGGGAGAACAGCAGGACAGCACACATCACTGCTCTGCATGAGGGAGAACAGACAGCACACATCACTGCTCTGCATGAGGGAGAACAGACAGCACACATCACTGCTCTGCATGGGGGAGAACAGACAGCACACATCACTGCTCTGCATGGGGGAGAACAGACAGCACACATCACTGCTCTGCATAGGGGAGAACAGACAGCTCACATCACTGCTCTGCATGAGGGAGAACAGACAGCACACATCACTGCTCTGCATGAGGGAGAACAGACAGCACACATCACTGCTCTGCATGAGGGAGAACAGACAGCACACATCACTGCTCTGCATGAGGGAGAACAGACAGCACTGCTCTGCATGAGGGAGAACAGACAGCACTGCTCTGCATGAGGGAGAACAGACAGCACTGCTCTGCATGAGGGAGAACAGACAGCACACATCACTGCTCTGCATGAGGGAGAACAGACAGCACTGCTCTGCATGAGGGAGAACAGACAGCACTGCTCTGCATGAGGGAGAACAGGCAGCACTGCTCTGCATGAGGGAGAACAGACAGCACTGCTCTGCATGAGGGAGAACAGACAGCACACATCACTGCTCTGCATGAGGGAGAACAGACAGCACACATCACTGCTCTGCATGAGGGAGTACAGACAGCACACATCACTGCTCTGCATGAGGGAGAACAGAAAGCACATCACTACATGAGGGAGAACAGACAGCACACATCACTGCTCTGCATGAGGGAGAACAGACAGCACACATCACTGCTTTGCATGAGGGAGAACAGACAGCACACATCACTGCTCTGCATGAGGGAGAACAGACAGCACTGCTCTGCATGAGGGAGAACAGACAGCACACATCACTGCTCTGCATGGGGGAGAACAGACAGCACACATCACTGCTCTGCATGAGGGAGAACAGACAGCACACATCACTGCTCTGCATGGGGGAGAACAGACAGCACACATCACTGCTCTGCATGGGGGAGAACAGACAGCACACATCACTGCTCTGCATGAGGGAGAACAGACAGCACATCACTGCTCTGCATGGGGGAGAACAGACAGCACACATCACTGCTCTGCATGAGGGAGAACAGACAGCACACATCACTGCTCTGCATGAGGGAGAACAGACAGCACACATCACTGCTCTGCATGAGGGAGAACAGACAGCACACATCACTGCTCTGCATGAGGGAGAACAGACAGCACTGCTCTGCATGAGGGAGAACAGACAGCACACATCACTGCTCTGCATGAGGGAGAACAGACAGCACACATCACTGCTCTGCATGAGGGAGAACAGACAGCACTGCTCTGCATGAGGGAGAACAGACAGCACATCACTGCTCTGCATGAGGGAGAACAGACAGCACATCACTGCTCTGCATGAGGGAGAACAGACAGCACACATCACTGCTCTGCATGAGGGAGAACAGACAGCACTGCTCTGCATGAGGGAGAACAGACAGCACATCACTGCTCTGCATGAGGGAGAACAGACAGCACACATCACTGCTCTGCATGGGGGAGAACAGACAGCACACATCACTGCTCTGCATGAGGGAGAACAGACAGCACATCACTGCTCTGCATGAGGGAGAACAGACAGCACATCACTGCTCTGCATGAGGGAGAACAGACAGCACATCACTGCTCTGCATGGGGGAGAACAGACAGCACACATCACTGCTCTGCATGAGGGAGAACAGCAGGACAGCACACATCACTGCTCTGCATGAGGGAGAACAGACAGCACACATCACTGCTCTGCATGAGGGAGAACAGACAGCACACATCACTGCTCTGCATGAGGGAGAACAGACAGCACACATCACTGCTCTGCATGAGGGAGAACAAACAGCACACAGCACTGCTCTGCATGGGGGAGAACAGACAGCACACATCACTGCTCTGCATGAGGGAGAACAGACAGCACTGCTCTGCATGAGGGAGAACAGACAGCACACATCACTGCTCTGCATGAGGGAGAACAGACAGCACACATCACTGCTCTGCATGAGGGAGAACAGACAGCACACATCACTGCTCTGCATGAGGGAGAACAGACAGCACTGCTCTGCATGAGGGAGAACAGACAGCACACATCACTGCTCTGCATGAGGGAGAACAGACAGCACACATCACTGCTCTGCATGAGGGAGAACAGACAGCACACATCACTGCTCTGCATGAGGCAGAACAGACAGCACACAGCACTGCTCTGCATGGGGGAGAACAGACAGCACACATCACTGCTCTGCATGAGGGAGAACAGACAGCACACATCACTGCTCTGCATGAGGGAGAACAGACAGCACACATCACTGCTCTGCATGAGGGAGAACAGACAGCACACATCACTGCTCTGCATGAGGGAGAACAGACAGCACACATCACTGCTCTGCATGAGGGAGAACAGACAGCACACATCACTGCTCTGCATGAGGGAGAACAGACAGCACTGCTCTGCATGAGGGAGAACAGACAGCACACATCACTGCTCTGCATGAGGGAGAACAGACAGCACACATCACTGCTCTGCATGAGGGAGAACAGACAGCACACATCACTGCTCTGCATGAGGGAGAACAGACAGCACACATCACTGCTCTGCATGAGGGAGAACAGACAGCACTGCTCTGCATGAGGGAGAACAGACAGCACACATCACTGCTCTGCATGAGGGAGAACAGACAGCACACATCACTGCTCTGCATGAGGGAGAACAGACAGCACACATCACTGCTCTGCATGGGGGAGAACAGACAGCACTGCTCTGCATGAGGGAGAAGAGCGGACGAGCCCGTGGACTCCGGGTATCATGTGCAGCTTCCCGCCCGGCAGTCTATGGCACTCCCCCATGCTTTTCTATCCTACACGGACACGGTGCACGGCGTTACACCACATGACACGCGCCGCTCCTCCGGGCCGTGACAGCCACCACACAATCCGCGCTCACCGTGAGGATTACCGAGCAGCGGCCGCCACGCACACAGCTCCTAACGCCAATGTCACACCGCCAGCGGCCTGTTACACACACGGGAACATCACGGCCACCATCTCTGTAACTGAAGCTCCTCCCCTTCCGGTTCCTCTCGACGACGTCAAGGTGAAAGGTTCACCGCGTGACAGAGGAAAAACAGGCGTGTATTCAAAACTGTCGTTTGATTGGTCGGTTTGTGTCGAGGGGCGGGTCCTGCCGTGGGGACGTCAGACGAGTGCGTGGTGCCGCAAAATGAGCACGCGCAAATCACAGCAATGGCGGGAAATCCTCGTTTGAAACGTGTCCATGTAAGAGAGCAGTGCTTGTGGGTGTTGTCTGCTCGGCTTACGTCTCAGTCGTAAAGTCTCACGCGTTTAAGCTAAAGGGTTAAATTAACAAGTATTCACTGAATATTCCTGCTTACAGTCTGTATGTAATTACAGTCATGATTTAAAGGGATTGTTCACCAAAAAATTTTTTCTTTCAGATCAACTGGTGCCAGAAAGTGCCAAAAAACTGTAATTTACTTCTATTAAAAATCCCCAGTCTTCCAGTACTTATCATCTGCTGTATGTCCTGCACTAAGTGGTGTATTATTTCCAGTCTGGACAGCAGGAGAGGTTTTCTATGGGGATTTGCTGCTGCTCTGGACAGTTCCTGATATAGGTGGCAGCAGAGAGCACTGTGTCAGGCTGGAGAGAATACGCCACTTCCTGTAGGACATACAGCAGCTGATAAGTACTGGAAGACTAGAGATTTTTTTTAAAATAAGTAAATTAGGGATCCATAGCGAGAAATCTGCTGAGGATCCGGTGTGTTTGTACCCTTAGCGAGTCTTCCCACCTACAAAGAATAGAGAGATGAATCTAACCTACTGATATGTCCCTATTGTGCAGGAGATGCTGAGGATGAGGACATGTCTCTTATACCTTCCTCCTCGGTGCCGCTCCCGTGCTGTTAGCAGTGTAATTCTCGGTCCGGAGCTCTTTTCAAGTCCGCTCAGCCAGTCAGAAGCAGGCGCGGGATCCCACCTCTGTCACTGACTGGCTGGGCGGACTTAAAACGTTACGTCTGAAGACCCTGCAGATACCAGGAAGGGGCCGGGCAGCGCGGACCAGTGCAACGCGATCCGGGACCTGGTGCTGGAACCGGGGAATACTTTTCTAACTTTTAAATTTTTTTTTATAAACTTTTTCCTTTATCCCTACCAGGGTTTACGATTTAATAACTTTATTTTATACTTATAATGTATGTACTCCTGTATGCTTATAGGGTCCTATTACACGGGCCTGATCATTTTACTAAATGAGCGTCAATCGGCTAGACCGGTGCTCATTTACTGGACCTATTATGGTGCGTTTACACAGACAGATTTATCTGACAGATCTTTGAAGCCAAAGCCAGCAACAGACTATGAACAGGGAACGGGTCATAAAGGAAACACTGGGATTTCTCCTCTTTTCAAATGCATTCCTGGCTTTGGCTTCCAAAATCTGTCAGATAAATCTGTCTGTGTAAACGCAACCTTAGACGTCCCGATAATTGGGCAGAAAGGGCTGAATGGACATCGTTAGCGATGTCCATGCAGCCCTTGCCCAAACACCTGATACTTTACCTCTCTCTGCTCCCGGTCTTCTCTCCTGTGCTCCTCAGCTTTCCGTCCCAGCGGCTGCAGCATCTAAGCAGCCTGTCACCTGACAGGCCGCTCAGCCAATCACAGAACGGGATCGGGAAGCTTCGGAGCATAAGAAATCGCCAGCCTGCGCATTGCGGTCGGCGCCCGACGATTTTGAGTCCGAACCTAAATCAACAATCAACTGATTGATAATTGGCCGAATCGGCTTGATTAGGCTGATTATGGATCCATGTAATAAGGCTCTTACTGTGCCCCAGCAGCAGACAGAAGAAACAGATAGCCCGGGGTATGTTTGCCCCCCATGCTTCACGGTTGGGATTGTGTTTTGTTTTTTTTTGTTTTTTTTTATATTGTCCTCATCCTTCTTTTTCTTACAAAAACAGCAAGTCGAGTTGATACCAAACAATTTAATTTTGGTCTCATCCAACCACATGACCTTCTCCCATACCTTCCCTGGATCATCCAGATGGTCATAACATAAATTTCATATGTTGCTGCGACTAACAATTCCTTCCTTACCTGTTATTATCTATTCAGTCTCCTTTCCCCAGTTCTGAGCTGCTGCTTTCTGCTGAAGACACAACAATCTATGTGTGAGCTTTTCTCTCTGTCTCCCCCTTCTCACTTTCATTCTGGTTCTGATGTCTCTCTCTGGGTGATTTGGAAGTGCACATTAGTGTAATAACTAAACCTGGGAAGGACCAGTCCCAAGTCTGACATTATAGGCCTCTATGGCTCATTAATGTTGATATAAAGATCTTCTCTAAGACGCCTCTTCTCCCGGGGATAATACACACCGACCCGGTCGGCTTCATACTGGGGAGGGAGACGAGGGACAACACCAACATAACTGCTTCTTTACTCTAAAAATAAACCATGCTCATTGCCGTTTTGCCTTCTATTAGTTAATACCCAGAAGGCTTTTGATCGTCCTCATTGCGGCCTCCTCTTGGCGGCTCTTGGGCAGGTGGGTTTTGGCCCTCTCTTCCTTAGCAGATTTCTGTCACTGTACACAGGTCCCTTGGCGCAAGTGTGGGTCAGTGTGGTCCTATCTGCTTCCATCCATATACACATCAGTATGAGACAGGGGGGCCCTTACTATACGTATGAGTGACGGAGCATCTGGTGACAGCCAATAGAAACAATGACACAGTACTGAAAACATGTTCATGTATGGTATGTATGTGTATGTATTACACCGGCTATATATTCCATAACATTAAAAGGGGAATTATCGAATCTAACCTGCTGATAGTTCCCTACTGCGCATGGGACGCTGATGATGTTGCTACTTCTCTTACTTTCCTCCTCTACACCGTTCCTGTGCTGTCAGCAGTGCAATCCTTGTTCCGGAGCACCATTAGGAGCACTGCACTGACATCCCCCCCCGGCGGCGGACTCCATTGTTTATTAATATATTAGAAGAAGCAGGCCGGTTCACACTTTGGGGGGCAGGACAGTGCTCCGGCCCAAACATTACACTGCTAACAGCACAGGAACGGCACCGAGGAGGAAGGTAGGAGATATACTTTCCTCCTTAGCGCCCTGTGTGCAGTAGGGAACTATCAGCGGGTTAGATTCTTCTTTTAATGGTCAAGTCCTTAAGTGGGACTAAGAAAAAGAATCTAAAAAGAAAAAGTTTAATAAAATGTTTGATAATATAAAGAAAAACACAAACAACACTACCCCAAAAGAAAATTCTTTATTGTGCAAAAAAAAGAAAGAAAAAAGTACTTGATTTATCCCACCTTCCATAATACAGTATAAAAAGCAGCCAAGAAGTTACATGATTGTAAAAATGGCTCCAATAAAAGCTACAGCTCGTAAGGAAAAATACAAACCCTCACTCAGCTCAATTGATAGAGAAGACAAATGGCTTCCAGAATGCGGCAACACAGAACTAAGTGATTTCTCTCTGTGTTTTACTTATAAATTGCAGTAAACGGTAAAACAAAAAAAAAATATAAAGTTTGTATTACTGTAATTCTACTGACCCGCAGGCGTTAACGGGTAATTTATACCACATGGGAAGTGAATTTAAAATGAAACTGAAACACAATAAATTACTGAATGGAAACCAAACTTGAAAATACTCCCCCCCCCCCCACTCCATAAAGTAAAAGAAGAGAAAACCAAAAAGTTTTTTAATACATTAAAGTGACTCTGTACCAACAATCTGACCCCCCCCAAACCACTTGTACCATCAGATAGCGGCTTTTAATCCAAGATCTGTCCTGGGGTCAGTTCGGCAGGTGATGCAGTTTTTGTCCAAAAAAATAACTTTTAAACTTACAGCCCTTTGTCAAATTGGTGTGGCCTAGGGTGTGTGTGCCCTAACCTTGCACTGTCCCTTGGAGGATTCTTCCTATTCATCACTTGTATAGGAGGTTCACATGTGTTGGATAGTTAAGGCCCATGTGCAGTGTTCAGACCAGTGATGAATAGGAGAAATCCTGCCCAGGGGCATTCTTAATGGTGAAGAGGGTGAGGAGGAAGAAAGGAGAGGTGTTGCAGACCTAGGGCACAGACACTCTAGGCCGCGCCAATTTGACAGGTCAGATCTTGGATTAAAAGCAGCTATCCAACCGTACAAGCGATTTGTGGGGGCAGATTGTCCCTTTAAGGGTCACTTTTATCAAAGTCTGAGCCTAGTGCAAACTTGATTAAAAAAAAGGCGCCAATTGTTGCACAATGACACCCCCCCCCCCCCATGCGCATAGACTGTGCATTTTCCCCCCAAAATTTGCACATTGTGCGCCATATGGGAGGTAGGGGGCACAGCAAAGGTTTATTTGTCAATATTTGTGCCGCGAAACAGGCTAAAAATCTATGCCAACTCTGAACTGGTATAGATTTTATAGCGTATTGCAGCTCCTTTGCAGTGCTCTAATGTACAGCAGTAGGTGGAAGTAAAAAAAAAAAATGCAGCTGACAGATTAACATAAACGGAAACTATCAGCGGGTCAGAAGCATCTAACCTGCTGATATATCCAGGACACTGAGGATGAAGGCAAGTTTCTTACCATCATCCTCGGCACTTTTTTTCATAATTTTAGCAGTTTAAATAATATGCTAATTAAAATGTTTTGGTGCACTGGGCGGGGCTACCATCCTCAGTTCACCAATCCAAATCTACCTTTATCCTCAGTGCCCTGAGGCTTCTTTAAAGTGACTCAGCTGCAATTCCGGTTTCACACTGTTGGAGCTTGTGAACGCCTCTTTGACACTTGCAACAGAACATTAAAGGGGAACTATCGGCAGGTTACACAAACCTGACCTGACCTATTGCACAGGAGACGCCGAGGACGAGGGTATGTGTCTTATAGTATGTCTCTTACCTTCCTCCTCAGCGCCAGTGCAGTCAGTAGTTTGCTCCTTGGTCTAGTGAGACAGTAAGGAGCACTGCCCGCCCCCATAGCGCCCATCCAGCCCACCCCTGGCTGGCCCACTCCATTTATTATTGTTAAAAAGGGTAGGGATGGATCAGCGCTATGGGTACGGGCAGAGCCCCTAGTGGTCTCACCGAACCAGGGAGCAAATGACTAACTGCACAGGAATGGCGCTGAGGATGAAGGTAAGAGACATACTATAAGAGACCTAGCTTCCTCCTCCGCGTCTCCTGTGCTAAAGGGACATAGCAGCAGGTTAGATTTGTGTAACCTGCTAATAGTTTCCAATCTTCAATCAAGAAATTCTTGCTTCTAAAAGGTTAAAATAGGTCATGTCCTAAGGGTCCTACTCCATGGAGCGATAATCGGCCGAATCGGCCCGATTTGGCCGATTATCGCTCGGTGGAATAGAGACAATGATCAGCTGATGACATGATCGTTTATTTAGGTTCCAACCTAAAAACATCAGGCACAGACCGCGCATAGCTGCGTGGAATAGCGATGCGCGGCAGGCGACTGACGATTTCGCAAGCACCATACTTTTCCTAAGCATGTTGCAGGTCTTTTCCTGCGCTCCTTTGCCTTTCGGCCCTGCGCACAGCAGCAGCTTCGGTGCGGCCTGTTTTAGCTGACAGGCCGCTCAGCCAATAACTGGGCAGGACTGTCACGGCCAGTGATTGGCTGAGTGGTCTTGTCAGCTCAGACAGGCCGCACCGAAGCTGCTGCTGTGCACGGGACCGGGAGGAAGAAGGAGCGCAGGAAAAGACCTGCAACATGTTTAGGTAAAGTATTATGCTTAAGCAAGGGCTGCAAGGACATCGGTAACGATGTCCCTGCAGCCCTCGCTAACTGATTATCGGGCCGTGTAATAGGCCCAGTAAACGAGCACCAATCTAGCAGATGGTCGGGCCCCCATTGGCCCCTGAAATAGGACCCTAAGACTATGGGTCCTTTTACAGGTGTCGGTAGCCTCGAATACATAATGTGCATGAAGACCTCAGATATCCTTTGCTGGAGGAATACAAGTTATTTTCTAGTACAGTCTATCAGTATAGATCACACTAGGATTTGCCAGTACGTCATGTGATATTGTATTGTTCTTCATTACTATTGTGTGTTTGTAAAATGTTACCAGCGCGACACAATGGAGAGTAAAAAAAGAAAAAACAAATAGTTTGCAATTCTCTGCCCTCATCTTTACTTCCAGAGCTGTGAGTATAGAAAGTTACCGGCGCTTCTTCTCTTTGTTCAGGTTTCATGTTGTTCTTCTTACAGTGTGAAAGGAAACATTATAGGATAATAAGTAAATTAAATACAACTCGACTAAATGTGATAAATCAATAATATAAGTGGAGGTGTAAAGGAGCCACATTCATCCTTCAGATACGGTGTGAGTGTAAACGTCCAAGCTGCTGCGTATATAGAGGTTACAAAAGTTAAAAAATAAAAGGAATCAGGGCTCTCCGATTTTTGGGATAATCTTTGAAGGTTTGAAGGTAAAACCTGAAAAACAAAATTATTTCATGATTAAATTTAAAACAAACAAAATAATTTAATAATATATCATTATTCCTATACATATAATACATTTGAAGGAACTTTTAGGGCGGGTTCAGACTACGGAATTCTCATGGATAAATTCCGCAGAATTCCGTCGCCTGTACGAGCTCACGGTCATGTCAATTCGGCGGAATGCGGAATCAACCGGCCCATAGAATGGTGTCTATGGAGCCGGCGGAAAAAGCGTGCGGCCATGAGCGTGTACAGGTGACGGAATTCCGCTAAATTTATCCGCGAGAATTCCGTAGTCTGAACCCGCCCTGAAAGGGAAAATGACTTATTGTGTAAATAATGGTTTTGTGGTAAATATATTTTTTAAGACATTTTTCCTAATTTTCCATTTTTCTTTATATTATAATATAATCCTGATATCTTGCAGTTCTCATTCTCACCACTGGGGCTAAAACTAAGCTGAGACTTCCTGTTGTGTCTGTGGTGATAAGAGAAGGCTGCTGTAAAGTGATCTGTACAGCGTTGCAGCGTCATGTGACACCGGTAGGTGACAATAGCAGCTTCCTGTAGAATGACCTCTTCACAGAGCACGCTCAGTAATGTTTCACATTCATCTCAAGGGGACGGAGTCTGTCTATTGTCGTCTATGTCCATGAGGTTTGCTGTAAAGCATGTCACTAAATGCTATTAAGAACTCAGCTGGTGTCAGAAAGTTATACAGATTTGTAATTTACTTCTATTTAAAATTCTCAAATCTCCCAGTACTTATCAGCTGCTGTATGTCCTGCAGGAAGTGGTGTATTATTTCCAGGGTGACACAGTGCTCTCTGCTGCCCCCTCTGTCCAGAGCAGCAGCAAATCCCCATAGAAAACCTCTGCTGCTCTGGACAGTTCCTGACATGGACAGAGGTGGCAGCAGAGAGCACTGTGTCAGACTGGAGAGAATACACCACTTCCTGCAGGACATACAGCAGCTGATAAGTACTGGAAGGCTGGAGATTTTTTAATTTTAAATTACAAATCTACATAACTTTCTGATCCCAGTTGATTTCAAGGGGAAAAAAATCATGGAGTTTTCCTATGCCCTATGACTTTATTGTTAATACAGTCAGGACAACCCCTCTCCCCGTCTATATCCCTTTAAGAGCCACCAGTGTATTAGACATGTGAATGGTGCAGTGCACAACTACAACCTGCGGTCACTGCAGGACAGATGTGCTATGCATAGTCTCGCTGGTGGCTGTGGTGCTGTCAGCTGCCAGGCCAGCAACATTCACCTGACTGACAGCTGTCTTTGTGATATTTGTTTTTGCTGTAGGTTTTGTGTATTGTTCTGATTACTGCCATATAAACTGAACAGGTGTGCCTTACCTGTGATGGTGATACGCCCGGGGCCCAATGCAGCCCATGGTAAACAATGCAAAGGCAAATGCTGGCAGAGACCACGTTGCTATAGCATAACCATACCATTCCAGAATTTCACCCAGGTAATTGGCCCCGGATACAAAATTAAACATTCCTCCTATAAAGAATATTAATCATATTAAAGCATATCCAACCAGATGCCTATTGTGTCTGTAGGGTCTTAAAGGGGCAGTCCACAAAACAATTTGTAATTTACTTCTATTAAAAAAAACTCCAGTCTTCCAGTACTTATCAACTGCTGTATGTCCTGCAGGAAGTGGTGTATTCTCTCCAGTCTGAGACACTGCTCTCTGCTGCCACCTCTGTCCATGTCAGGAATTGTCCAAAGCAGCAGCAAATCCCCATAGAAAACCTCTCCTGCTCTCCAGACTTGAATGAATACACCACTTCCTGCAGGACATACAGCAGTTCATAAGTACTAGAAGACTGGAGATTTTATAATAGATGTCAATTTTAAATCTCTGTGCTCATCTCCACAGGATATCTCATCAGTCTCTGCACTACACACGGAGCAGAGTTTATGTCTGATGGATCCTGCACTACACACGGAGCAGAGTCTGTCTCTGATGGATCCTGCACTACACACGGAGCAGAGTTTGTCTCTGATGGATCCTGCACTACACACGGAGCAGAGTTTCTCTCATCAGTCTCTGCACTACACACGGAGCAGAGTTTGTCTCTGATGGATCCTGCACTACACACGGAGCAGAGTTTGTCTCTGATGGATCCTGCACTACACACGGAGCAGAGTTTGTCTGATGGATCCTGCACTACACGGAGCAGAGTTTATGTCTGATGGATCCTGCACTACACACGGAGCAGAGTTTCTCTCACGGTGTAGCGACGGCCACCTGTCACTGCAGCTCAGCTCTTTTACCTATTTATAACTCAGTAGCATTTTCCATGTATATCGGACGGACATAATCTGATATTTTACCTTGTGGAATCTTGTAAGAGACTTCAGTTGGTTTTCTTAATTTGCGGAGAATTTGGTCACTATGTATATTAATCCCCATTCCAAGGAAGAACATGACAACCCCTGAAATGAGAAGACAGTCAATGTAAGCTGTGCTGTGCTATACAATATGCTAACACATTATTGCCAGTTGCTTAAAGGGATTATCCAGTATTAGAAAAACATGGCCACTTTCTTCCATAGACAGCACCACTCTTGTCTCCAGTTTGGGTGCAGGCTTTGCAATTCAGTTCCATTGAAGTAAATAGAGCTTAATAACAAACCGCACCTGACCTGGAGACAAGAGTGGTGAAGTCCCACCAAATTTAAAGGGGTTATCCAGCCCTACAAAAACATGGCCACTTTTCCCCCTCTCTTGTCTCCAGTTTGGGTTGGGTTTCAAACTCAGTTGCATTGAAGTAAATAAAGCTTAATTGCAAACCACACCTGACCTGGAGACAAGAGAGGGGGGGGGGAGTGGCCATGTTTTTGTAGCACTGGATAACCCCTTTTAAACAAAGGAAGGAAGGAATGGGGAAAGGGGGAACGGAAAGGGGAGTAAAAGAAAATAATAAGCAAAACTCATCTGTCTCTCCATTGTGCCGCTACTGGGTCCTGCTGACAGAGGCCGGATGTCATTTTCAGCTGGAATCTGGGTATGTCATGTACCTGGCTTTTACAGCTTAGCTGTGATTGCCTGCTCGGCAAGTCAGTGACTTGGGTGGTGTCCCGCCCCAGTCACTGATTGGCTGAGCAGGAAATCAATCACCTGGGCTGTGACGTTGCAGCTGGAAGAGCTGCAGGACACTGGTGGCTGTCAATAGGACGTGGGAGCGGCACTACGGGGCACGAGGATAGGTAAGTGTAGGTTGTTTGTTTGTTTTTCCTTCACCCACCTGGATTCCTGACCTTTTTTTATTTGGTGCGACTTTAAAAGTGGAGCGGTATACTCTGTACAGGGGGAGATAAATCAAACATGGTGTAAAGTGACACTGGCTCAGTCGCCCCTAGCAACCAATCAGATTCCACCTCTCATTCCTCACAGACTCTTTGGAAAATGAAAGGTGGAATCTGATTGGTTACTAGGGGCAACTGGGCCTGTTTAACTTTACACCATGTTTGATAAATGTCCCCCTGTGTGTACCTGCTGAGGGAGAGAAAGCGAGAGAGATGCAAAACTACTAGAAAACCCAGACTCCATACTGTTACCTAATTGAAACCGAATGTCCATGTACCAGTCTTTGGGGTACGCAGCAACAAACACCATGCAGTGAGCTTGTAAGAAACCATTGTAGGAACAAAAGAGCACAGCCGAAGCCACAATATATAACGGGATGGGGCTTCCTCTGGTGAAAGTAGAATAGATAAATGTCCTGGGGAAAAAAAAGGTACAAAAGTAAAGAAACCGACTGGAGAAGCAAAATGACATCTAACAATCCTCTCAAACCAAGTATGAAAATATAATAAAGCATCGAAAAAGATAGAAATATCTGTTTGAGTTGCAGTACTGAGTGTTATATGACTATATTCTATATGCTGGTGGTGTTACTGGGACCAGGAATCATCAAATCTAAAGGACACCAGGGGGCGCCAGAACACATAACTGCAAGAGCTACACAGAGGAACAGCTGCACAACTGAGAAATCCTTTGGTTGATCTAATTGATGAAGCTGTGGGACAAAAACGGCAACATGGGTCGGTTGTTAAAGGAAACCAATCACCTTCCTGATGGAGTCTGACTTGGCCCCAGCACCTTACAGCTGCTGGGCAGAGCTCTCCCATTCTGTGCCCTGCAGTCTCAATTTCAAAATATCGATGTTTAATCCTCCGTCGCGGCGACTAATAACGAGGCCTGAGAGCGGAGCCGCAAAGCCATGTAGTCACGCTGACTCCGCCCTCTTCCCAGCTACTCATGCTTGATTGGCAGCCTGGGCGCTAGGAGCTTAAAGGGGTACTCCAGCAAAAAAAACTTTTTCCCAGTAATTGAAACACATTACAAAGTTATATAACTGTAATATGCTTTAATCACCTATCTGCCCCCCTTTCCTATCTTTTCCCCCCTCAACCCTCATTCTTACCTAATGACTGTTGACCCCAGGCTTTTCTGTGGCAGCCATTTTGTGACAATGACATCATCAAGAGGGAGGCGGGTCTAAGCCCTGTTACACCAGCCTCCCTTTGTCAGATGACTCAGGTTGCTCAGTTCTGATTGGCTGAACAAGCTGTAAGCAAGTGCATCATGGGAAAGCCCAAACCAGGAAGTAAAGAAAAAATGAAGCTACCAACTGGAGCTTCAGGGACCTGCAAACAGCAGGAAATTTAAACAGAGACTCCGGAGGGATGGTGAGTGTAAAAACTATGATTGATTGATTGATTGTTTCCGGCAGCCCAGACTGTCAATCAAGTACAATGTAAGTGGATGTTATTTTTTTCAGTAAATTGAAAAAATGTTCAGCAGCACTAGAAAAACATATATGTGCGGGTGCACGTCTCACCAAACCGGACCCAGGTTCGTATAGAATATCCAAAGAGAAGATGGAGACCGCACTTCCAAAGAAGAATTCACACTTTATTCACACCAGATGCAACGTTTCGGCTCAATGTGCAGCCTTTCTCAAGCAGTGATACAAAATGCTCCAAGAGCTCAGTATATATACATGTGTACATGATTGTGGTTCATCAAACAATTAATTCATAGAGACATAAGTAAAGTAAAATAAAAGTGATCTAGTATCATGTGAAATTCAAAAATCAAAATGATAAATAGGCAAAGTGAAAAGAAGACCTAATCTGATAATTTATAACAATGATCATATTAGGAATGATGTGAAATCACAATAAATGACATGATTAGGTGTTATACACACAGCTGTGCAACAAATAGTAAACAAAAAACAAGTTATACATACATCACACCAAAGCAGGGAATCCACATGGAGGTGGCGTGTCCGGGAGCGCCGGCGTCGCCCGCTGATGACGTCACCCACAGCGCATGGTGTCCGGATCACCTAGTTCCAAATCATGTGACCCAAGTGTATCACATGATCGGTGTGATCACAGGCGCATGCGTCGGGCAGTCCCCAAGCTGACAGCGGCGCGGGCATGCCCATAACAGCCACAGAATATGATGACGCCATATTAGTTAAGGGAAAATAGCCCTTACAACCATTGTCATTGTGTGTATGGATCAGTATATCGCGAAAGATGTTTACAAGTAGCAGAATAATGAGAAACAGAATAAACCAAATAAGGGCTAAATCAGGTACATATAGATAAATAAGAATAAGTAAGGAAGGAGGACCAGTACCAAAGGGAGAGTCGCTGGTTTGTGTCCAGAATTAGTCATAGGGGCCCAGAGAGTATCACAGCAGGCCAACACAGGGCATATAGGTGTCACACGGTAGCCAAGGCACCGAGGTCACCAGTGTCCTGAGTACCAACCCTGTCATCCACAGAATCTGCAGAGAAGCTGGGCAAGTAACATGGCCACATCTGTTTCCTCATATTAGCACCGCACAGACTGTTTAGCAAGGACACCAGCCTCAACCTATATGTTATTTTTTTCACGCACCCCCCTAGTTAAAGGGAAGGTGTCACCTAAAGTTTCTTTTACTGATTAGACGAGTCAGATACTAAAACTTGTTCTTTTATTCTAATTTCTAATTTTCTTTTTATTCTAAATTCTATTTTCCAATTTTAATTGTTTTTACTTCACTTTTTGTATATTGTTATGGGGGCGTCCATTTTGCCTGAGCTGTTCTTAACAGCATTTAGTGACATGCTTTACAGCAAGACTCATGGACAAAGACGAAATTAGAAAGACTCTGTCCCCTTGCGAAGAATGTGAAACATCATCGAGCGCGCTCTGTGACCTGTGAAGAGGTCATTCCACAGGGAGCTGCTGTTGTCTCCTCTACTGGTGTCACATGATGCTGCAATGCTGTACAGATCACTTTACAGCAGCCTCCTCTTATCACCACAGACACAACAGGAAGTCTCAGCTTAGTTTTAGCCCCAGTGGCGAGAATGAAAACTGCAGGATATCAGGATTATTTTATAATATAGAGAAAAAAATGGAAAATTACAAAGAAATTCACCAAAAATACTTAAAAATTATGTTTAACATAAAAACATTATTTATACAATAAGTCATTTTCTGATGACACATTCCCTTTAAGCCGGCACCTCCTCATGTACATAGGGCATGTGCTGCTGGCAATGATGGAAGTGAACAGACGCACAAATAGGACAGTTGTCAAGTTTAGAAAACTGCTGATTGTGCGGCAGGAATGACCTGTCCTCTAATCCTTTTGGCCAATACTACACTGATTTATCTTGATTTTATGATCTGCTTTCTTAGAAATCTCTTGTCCCGCACCCCCCGAAGCCCTCCCGTTCCCTCTGCTTTTGTTATATATAGATGTGTACGATTGTTTGCAGCCGCGTGTCGGCTGAACCTTATTGAGAAGGTCATTTCTGTTCTACTTTGATGGTTGTAACCTTTAATAACAATAATGGAGCCAAGCTGCCAGTCTCTGCCATGTCTAACCATTGCCCTAGACTCACGTGTTCTTTTTGTTGTTTTTCTATGATGCTTGTCGGGGTGCCGCCACAACACCGGTGACCACTCTTGCGAGACTTAAGCAAATAGTCAGAGTGAGGTTTTTGAAGTTGCGCTTCATTAATAATGCCATTGTTGAGTTAGTGCAAGTACAGTGACACGGCCTGGTAACGTGGATAAACCACAACTGGGGACCATAAATGTACTTATTGGACCTGGCCTAAACGAACAGATCCTGGGCTTATCTTGTAATAAACTTTAACACGAATGGACCATCAGGGACATCACTTTGGAGTTTTTACATTAAAGGGGTAGTGCGGTGTTCAACATTTATTCACTAAATAACACACATCACAAAGTTATACAACTTTGTAATGTGTGTTATTTAAGTAAATGGCCCCCTTTCCCATGTCCCCCCCCCCATCCCGGAAGTGTGATGCCGTAGTTGTATAACTTTGTAATGTGTGTTATTTACTGAATAAATGTAGAACACCGCACTACCCCTTTAACGGATCGGGGCAGCCGCAGGGATGCCGATGGTGTGGTCAGTTCTCGTGCACAGTGCCGGTCTATTCCCGAGCCCTGGCCCAACAAGGAGCACAGTGTGACGCGGGTCCATTGATTCTAATAGAGCTGCATCACAGAGGGGTTATGGTCACACAGGGGGCCTGGGGGTCCGCCCACAGTGCCCCATGCTGGGAAGATGCTCGGGAATAGACTGACGCCGTGCATGAGAATCGGGCAGTGGTTCAAAAAAAGGATTGGTCTACCAGCATCCCCGCGCTGATGCCGGAGCAGAAGCACTGTCACAGACAAGAAGAAACAGGTCGAGGGGGGTGTGTGTGAAAGACTTCTAGGGTCAGGGGCAGGCCTTACCAGCGGGAAGGGGGGGGGGGCGTGGTTTACAGGCGGGGCTTACTGACCGGGCCAGGACTTACCGGCAGCAGAGGAGGGTTTTTCATTATTATTGAATCCCACGCTGTATTGTCGTCCTCTTTGCACTGAAAAATCATCTGCACACAGAGGGGACGGCAATACAGGCTGGGATGCAGCTCGCTGGCCCTTGGTATATGTAGGGGTGAGTAAGAGATGTCGCCAGTTCAGCTTTTGCTGACTACAGCTATGTAATATCACCCCGCGCACATCTCCGCCCATGTCATAGACTCCACCCCATGCACGGACAGATTCCGCATGTTCATTTTTTAGATGGACGGCAGAATCTGCCTGCGCATAGAATGGAGTCTATGACATGGGCGGAGATGCCACAGGCCGCAAACGAGTGTGAACTGCGGAATCCGCAATGGGTTTTCCACCACGATTCCGTATTGTGCACATACCCTTAGTCTATAGGATGTAGAAGTAGATAATACATACACTTATATTGATGCTGCCTTTGCCTCTGTTACCAGCTTGTACTGTCGTTGTGTGTGTTAGTGTTTGCACTCCTCCACATACCTCACTACTGTATGTGCCGGCCTTGAAGGCTCTTACCGGGTACAGTGCACTCGCTGACACATTGTCACTATCACACCAAAGCTTTCCTGAGATTCCACAATTGCTTCTTTTTCTGGCATAAAACCCAATGTACAAACATCATGAAGTATGGTATAAAGTAGTAGTCTGGATTTATAATTATGACTATATCTATGTATTACATTTAGGCCATGTCCACACATTGTATTTCCATACAAAACCAGGAATGGGTAGAGAACACAGACGCTGAGCAGCCGATGGCGCTGAAGAGGGCGGCCGGCACTCAGGACGCCCGGAGGGATTCGGCCCGGCCGTCCGAAGACGACATCGCAGACTGAAGATCGGAGACGAGTCGGCACGTCACAGGTATGTATAGCGCACCACACTTCCGGGTACACGGGTGGGGGTGGTGGGACACGGGGAAGGGGGCCGTTCACAGACATAACATACATTACAAAGTTGTGTAACTTTGTAATGTGTGTTATTCTGTCAATAATTCTTTACCGCCGCACTACCCCTTTAATGGCAAATAGCAGGTGTTATTTAAAAACACTGGCCATTATTTGTCATTAAAGGGGTACAGTAGTTCACCAAAAAAAGTTCTTTCAAGTCAGCTGGTGCCAGAGATTTGTAATTTACTTCAATTAAAAAATCTCAAATCTTCCAATACTTATCAGCTGCTGTATATCCTGCAGGAAGTGGTGTATTCTTTCGAGTCTGACACAGTGCTCTCTGCTGCCACCTCTGTCCATGTCAGGAACTGTCCAGAGCAGCAGCAAATCCCCATAGAAAACCTCTCCTGCTCTGGACAGAGGTGGCAGCAGAGAGCATTGTGTCAGACTGGAAAGAATACACCACTTCCTGCAGGACATACAGCAGCTGATATGTACTGGAATACTTTTTAATAGAAGTAAATTACTAATCTTCGACACTTGCTGGCACCAGTTGATTTGAAAAATAAAAATAAAAAATGGTGAACAACCCCTTTAAAATGAATGAAGGCCATCCAATAAATCTCAACAGTGTGGGAACATAGCCGTTCTGTCTTTTTAAGCCACTCCTGGTTTTGGTTGTAAAATACTGAGCAAAAATACTGTGTGTGTGAACATAACCTTAGTGTGTATCTGTATCGTGCACATTCCCCACAGCATAGTCATGGATTTCTGCAAGTTGCATGAGATATTTGCAACAAATCTGCCATGTGTGAGCGCATGTTGTACGTCAGCTCCAGGGATCAGTCTCTTAGAATGTACATTCTCTATTGTGATATGATTTATTGTCTTACAAACGTGTTATTACAATGAGTACAACCTAAAGGATACATAAAGCTCTCTATTGCTCATTGACGGTATTCTCAGTGACTATATATATATACTATATATATATATATATATATATATATATATATATTTATAGTGACTGTATACTATACTATATATTAAATGACTTATTAAATAATGATTTACTATCCTGAATAACATGTAAAACAGATGAAACATTCAGAAACAGCAGAATCTGTGATATTATAAGTTACTGTACAGTAATGGAGAGGATGGGAAACACAAGGGCGGAGAGAGACTGCAGGGAGCAGGAAGGAATGAGCAGGGCAGATGTGGGCACATACATGCAGCACTCTCTGTCCGGGGAGAGAGGGGTTACAGCTATGGAGAGATTACCTCCACAGTCCTGTCCCCTGATGTAAGCCCCAGCCTGAAGTGGATCTGCTATGATTTGGAAGGTGATGGAGACTTCCTGGGTCAGAGTACAGAGCTGTAGACCCCACTATGCAGACCATGCCCCTCCCCCACTCCCCTCCCACCCAGTACAGGGAGCTCTTACACCAAAGCAATGCTCTTACACCAAGTCACAGTTTTGAAAAACTGTGAGCTCTTAACCCAAAACGCTCTTAATCCAAGTTACTCTTAAACCAAGGTACCACTCTATATATAGTATATAGATATTTATATACTTATAACGTACATATATAGTGCCCCCCTCACCTCTCCCCATCAGCGCTTAGATGGAACAAGGAGTATTATAAAGGTATCAGAGGAAGCTTCCAGAAGCCGCAGCTTTCTCTCTCTCTCTATGGAATGTTTAAAAAATGTTAAAAAAAATAAAATAAAAATTCTTACCTTTGGAAATAGTGTCCACAGAACATGAAGAGGAGCATGGTACAGCCGGTCGTCCTGCACGCCTGATTATACAGGATGGCCCCAACAGGGATGAGGAAGGACGGCAGCTCCTGGATGAACCAGCCACACTTTGCAGAAAGTAGAATGCCCGTGGTTTTATACTTGCTTTGCATGTGCTTCCCGTAGAGAGCCGGCGTGCCCGCTAGTCTGAAGAGAAATAATAGTCCTACTATGGCCAGGGATATGCTCATATAAAAGTCCAGGTCCTGGGTGCAGTGCATTGTATCCGCAGGGTTACAGGCTGTGCTGGACTGCTGTGGAGCTCTGCAGCGCCCTCATAGCCACCTCTTCATTTACTAGAAATCCCAGGAGTCGAAACCCACGAGTGCTGCCGGATGATGGATGGAATGTAATCGTATCCCCTCTGGGAGGAAGAGAAACCGCACAATCAGAGTGGAAGCAAAATAAAAGCTTTACTGAATGAAACAATCAGAATTTTTTTTTTTTGTTTCGTTAAATGAAATTATATTCACAATGAACAATAGAAGATTAATGTAACAACAAATTCCATCTCTAGGAACAGACATGGTGCATTGCCATGTTCCTTTTCTAATTTTAAAGGGGTGTTGTTGTTGTTTTTTTTTTTTTTTTTTTCATTTAAGTTAACTGGTGTCGGAAAGATATAGATTTGAAATGTATTTCTTTTAGTATTCCAGTATTTGACAGCTGCTGTCCAGAGCAGCAGCAAATCTTCATAGAAAACCTCTCCTGCTCTGGACAGTTCCTGACATGGACAGAGGTGGCAACAGAGAGCACTGTGTCAGACTGGAGAGAATACACCACTTCCTGCAGGACATACAACAGCTGATAAGTACTGGAAGGCTGAAGATTTTTTTTTTAATACAAGTAAATTACAAATCTCTGGCACCAGCTAATTGAAGAGAAAAAAATATTGAGGTCACATTACTATTATAGGTATAGGATCGTACATACAGGGTCACCGTCATGCAAATTCACAGGCAAGTCATGTTTATGGCAATAAGTCTGAGCCAGGTTAGGGCCTTAAAGGGGCATTCCACAATGATAACAATGGCTCATTTTACCCTATTTGCAAAACAAACAAAGGTGGTGTGAGAGAGCTACTTTGCATATTCTTTCTTCCCAGAATTCCCAGTGAATTCTTTCTCCTTCTGCTGCAGTGACACTTCTGGCCACTAGGTTGCGCAGGTGGCAAACTGCTCAGGATTTATAGAGACAGCTGGTTCTCCACTTGCTGCTGCCACCTACACCTATTTAAAGCAGATTAGAGATGAGTGAACCTGGAGCAGCTGGAGTCGATCCGAACCCGAACTTTCGGCATGTGATTAGCGGTGGCTGCTGAAGTTGGATAAAGCCCTAAGGCTATGTGGAAATCATGGATATAGTCATTGGCTGTATCCATGTTTTCCAGACAACCTTAGAGCTTTATCCAAGTTCAGCAGCCACAGCTAATCGAATGCCGAACCCGGTTCGCTCATCTCTAAAGCAGATCCACTTGTTTTTTTGCTGCCTGAGCATTGTTGTAGTCTAGCAGACTCTGCTCCATGGTGTGCCCCATAGCCAAACTGGTAGAGTAGCACAGCAGGTCCACAGTCACTGTCTGTTACACCGCTGTAGGTCTGTACACTCAGACCTTGATTAAAATTTTTGACCTGTATTAAGTTTTTTTCAAGTGATCATAAAACATCAATTTTATTTTGTTCTAAAAAATAGTTAAAGCCTTTTTCGAACCCCTCTCCTGTTTTCTGACCACCTCCTGAGGTATTGGACGCTTGAAATTCCGCACTAATTCCGTGGTGTGAACGTCCCCTAATGATGTGTGGTGTCCCACTGTGGGTGTTGCTATTCTTTACACCCCTCGTAAAAGTCTGTACTTGTTTGTGGTCTAGTCACAACTATAGTGTTACAAGAGGTGACCACTAGATGTCGCTGTATTGTATAACTAAGGTCTAGAAGCTGCACGGCTGTATCCTAAGTATCCTAAAAGGTTATTGTTTGTGTACGTCCCAGATTCTGTTAACCAGTAGGATTTCTCCTTTCTCCTCTCCTATCCACTCTTTTCTATCCCGTGTCTCTATTGCACTCTTTACACCCAAACACAGTGCATCTTACACGCTGGTTAGGAAGTTTTTCCCTTGGGTGAAGGAGGAGTCTTAGCTGAGCTTTGGTGGAGAAAGGACGCAACTCAGATAGCTCTCCACCGTGGTTCTACCTGGGCCCTGGACCTCTGCCAGGTCCCCTCTCCACAAGTCAGTCTTAGTCAGTGCCCCGCATGTGTAGGACACAGAACAGAGCCCTCTGACAAACCTTTTTCTTGAAGCACCACACATGCTGTATGATGCACTGCTAAGCCCTTCAAGAGAGGACTAGCCTACAGATAACCTCAACCCATGACGAGGACAAGGAGTAAATACAGTGCAGGACAGTATCCACAAGAGAGCCAAAGAGTTAAAAATTGATCCGGGTGGAGCAAAGTTACGTAAAGTCTATGAACTCCATCTTGCAGCGCGGGTGTACTTAGGAAATCCTAACCATTCTGCTCATCCCAGGTAACAGGGTCTCCGGCCTGTGTCACCCATCAGTACGGTTCCGCCAACGCTAGTGGGCATCAGGTGGTGTGAAGACTATAGGAAAGGTCAAAACATGGGCACAGGTTGTTTCTTCTTCTTCTTCTTCTACAAGTATTATTCTATACACTCCAACCTCCCGGCAGAGCACACTACTAATTGGGTTGAGGTTCTCACGGCACTCTCCTCTTTACTACGCTCCCTCAGTACAACCTTATCAACTCTGCTACATTCTACTCAGCAATTATCCCACATACCTTGTGATTCTATTTTCGTGTATTTATTGGAACTTTATTGAGTGCATTTCAAGATCCGTTGTATTACCTGCTGCACTTTACAAGTAGTAACCAAGTCACCGTTATCACCCGAGTTTGTGATTATTCGCTACTAGAGATGAGCAAACCTCGAGCATTCTGGAGTCCATCCGAACTCGATCATTTTGCATTTGATTCGTTGGATAAAGCTCTAAGGTTGTCTGGAAAACATGGATACAGCCAATGACTATATCCATGTTTTCCCCATAGCCTTAGGGCTTTATCCAACTTCAGCAGCCACCGCTAATCAAATGCCGAACGATCGGGTTCGGATGAACTCCAGCTGCTCCAGGTTCGTTTATCTCTATTCGCTACCACTTGCACAGGAGTTGCACCGCAACCTTGGGACATTTCCCCTTTCTGTGGGTGGCGGGTCCTACCACTATTCGGGAGGGTCACTACGCCGCTCTGGCCATCTGTGACTACATCACCCGTGACTACACTATCCCAAGGGACCTGCAGCAACCCGACAGGACACCGGCCACAGGGGAGAAGGGTACAACTGGCCTTACACCTTAAAAACAGGCACTGGCGTCACGTGACAAAACCCTAGACTCCGGCTGTATCTTGGCCATCCACCACAGTAGTGGCGTCACACTTCCATCTAGCAAGTGACCGTCTGTCCGTCCCACCGCTACAAAATCATCTGGGGGCTCACCACAGATGTAAACGTACAGGTGTGTCCTGCTCAAACCTAGAGTTCCACCATGTTTTCATACAGTTCATGGACGTCCTTACACCAAACAATAATACCCCACCCCCTTAGATTTCTTTTTTAAAAGACTAAATTAATAATTTTTATCTTTTCCCCGGTACTTTTATACTTTATCACTTTAGGTTTTCGTCTTTGTAGTTTTTCCAACTCATCCACTTTTTGAATCGGTGCCCAGAAATGAATTGTATATTCCAGACGAGCCAGCGCCAATGCTTTGTGAGTTCCTGCCTCCTCTAATACCTGACACTATCCTGCTGGCCTAATAGTCAGTGCACGCTACAGTACACCCAGATCCTTCATAGTCATACCCCCAGTTTTCTTCCCCTGACACACCTGTGGCCCCCTTAGATGTTGCAAAACTACATTTCCCATCATGCCTGGACAGCTTAGCTTTGGTTGTCCATGAGGGCCGCGGGTTTGATAGCCCTGCTCTAAGAAATAAGATATAATTATTAGTACTCAGATACATAACTATACATTTATTCACATTAATCCTTATTTGCACTCAGTTATTGAGCATTTACACATTACACACGTAATTAGGGTCTGTGCACGGACGATGTACTACGGACCAGAAAGCAAAGCTGCCGTCATGATTTATTATGATGCAGAGAACTACGAAATAGAACAGATCTTCACACTGCAGTAGATATACAGCGTGTACGTAGCACATGTTGCATGCACAGACCGTAAACATGTGAAATTCCCTTTAGGATAATAAAGTAGTACCTAAGTTTTACCACTAGATGTCACTGTTGTTTGTATGTGCACTTATGTATTGCACAGCTGTAGTGAACAAAGGGTTACTACTTGTAATCTGCCCATCACAAAGAGCTCTTTTCTCTTCTCCACCTATCTCTATCTCTTTACTTCTCCTATACTTTCCACCACTTACGGGGGACATTGCACCAACTGTAGGAAGTTGTCACATGGGGAGAGGAAGTATACACCCACACTTAGTGAGTCTTACCCAAGTTTTTGTGGAGAGAGGACTTGCCAGGTCCCCACCTAGTCTGTATCCAGTGTAGTCTAGTCTGTAGTGTGGTAGTGGACAGAATAATGGCACATGGGAGACGCAGACACCAGTTTCTTGAAAGCAGCACTTATACTCACTATGTAGTGTTAAGCTATTTAGGGGAGGACAAATCAGAGATCACCCCAACTCACGCTGTGAACATTTCTAAAAGAGAAGGACAGTATCCTATAGCAGAGGAACTAATCTGGATAGAGCAAAGTTGCTACAAGCCTACGTACTCTATCTCGCAGCGCGGGTGTAACTAGGTAAACTTGGCCACTCTGCTCAACTTAGGTAACAAGGTCTGGGGCTTGTGTCACTCTAATAGGACGGGTTACCCGACACTGTAGTGCAACAACAACAAAGGTCAAAACACGAGCAAAAGTAGTGTTCTATTTTCAAGTCTTCAGTATTCTACTTCTTCTTCTTCTAAAAGTTCCGTCAGAGCACACTTCTATCCTGCGTTGAGACTCTCAGGACAAACTCCTCCCCACTACTTGGGACTCTCAGCACAAGCTCCTCTCCACTACTCTAAGCTTACACTGCTTCTCAGCACACAACCAAGTCAGCACAGCTCTTCTGCTCCTCAAGCTCTTAACGCAGATTGTATCCAGTTAAACCAGAAGTTTATAATCAACTACTGTACAAAGTATTCTTACAAGTAAAGAAGATTTATTTTATGATAACGGGACTCAGTGATTATTGTTTCGGCACCTACACAGTAGATACCTCATCCTCGGGTCATCTCTGTTGGTGGCGGTACTGATAGTTCGGGTGGGTCACAACTCCACTCCGGACCACCGTGATAAGCACCCAAGGGACCCCCTCACAGCCCGGCAGGTCACCGACCACAGGGGAAAGGGTATAGCCCGGGAGGGAGGAACACCCCGCCGTCTGCCCCCCCCCCCCCCATGACGTAGCTCCATTAGAATCAATGAAGCTGCGTCATAGAGGGCCGGGGGTTTCCTCCCATCGTTCATAAAAAGGACCGCAGCACAGGCTTCCCTGCACTGGCACTGTTCTATTTGGGTGCAAAACTAAAGGGAATGTACCTGATGGTACATTTGCTTTAAAAATAACAATACAATTCTCAATACATTGATAAGGCTGGGTTCACACTGCGTTTTTGCAATCCATTTTTTTCATCTAATGCAAAAAAAAAAAAAATGCAGTGTGAACCCAGCCTAACTATATTCATAGAGAATATATTGTGGGTTGCTATAGTTTTACTTTTATGGTCTCTTTCATTAGTTCTAGCAGAAAACTCTGACAAAATATTCATCTGATTCATATTTTTCTTTCATTTCCTTAACAAATAGTCATTCAGAGAAAACACAAATATTTGGGAGATTTTTTGCTCTCACTTCCCGTCTCTTCAGTGGAAATTTAAACAGTTTAACTTTACAGAACGTTTTTCATTCAGGAAGATACAAGGCATTGACTGTCCATGAAGAAGAGCTGTGTACAATAATAAAATGTGTGGAAAGATGACACTACTGTACACAAGTGGAGGGTAAAGGGAAAATATTTGTAGTGTTTTTGGCCTAAACCAACAAGAAAGGCAACTCAAACAATTTGGAGTTAAACCATAAAAAAACTGGGCACATGAACTTTATTAGAGATGTTGTTAAAATTGATATTGCCCCCCCCCCTTTCTGTATAAAGGAGTTCTCAGCTTATATTCTAAACATTTCATTTCTTACCGTACAAAAGATTTCTTAGTGGTCTCTTCCCTCAAAAATGCATGTTATTGTTGGTGGACAGTGGCGTATGGGTGGGGCTTATATGTCATTGGTGCCTAAGCCCTGCTGTGGTGTCCCACAACGGGTGTTGTGTATGCATCCCAGTAAGTCATTCACTCAGGTTAAACCAGTGGGAGATAAAGTACCTTGTTTTTCCCACTAGGTGTCACTTTTGTTTTTATATCTCCTATACACAGCTGAAGAGTAATGGGTTAACTGTCTTATGTTATGTGTTTCTCTGCTGACCAATTACAGGTGCTCTTTCTTTCTATCCTATCCTCTTCTTCTTTTCTCTCACCCACTCTCAGCCCCACCACTCACAGGAGGGTTTAGATATACCCCTGTAGGAGGAATTAACATGGTGGAAGAAGTGAGGCAGTTCACTCTAGTCTTCTAGTGTGAACAGATGAGACAGAAGCTAGCTCCCAGAGAGACTTTCTCTATACAAGTAACCACTACAGTTATGCATTGCTAAACTCCACGTAGGGGAGAGAAGCCACCTAGGATCACCCTAACCCATACCAGGAACCAGGCTCGCTTCTGCCATGAGGCGGAATGAGCATTCCGCCTCAGGCGGCAGATTCTGCGGTCCTGCTGGGGGCGGCAAAGTGTTCCCCCTGCTGTCATTTTAGTTAAGTTTCAGTTAACTAAAATGACAGCAGCCCCGCAGCCGCTCACATGTCCCGCAGCAGCCGTCCAGCCGCCCACACTCACGGATGTCCCCCATGTCCCGCCGGGCTCCAGTGACGTCACCCAGCAGCTCTCATCTTCCTCCAGGCTGTGTTGAGTGCCAGGGGTCGGCAGAGGTCGCGTTCAGGCGTTCGGGGCGGCGATTGGGACGGCGGGGGGTGAGTGTTGTCAGCAGGGGGGGGATGGCGGTGTTGGCGGCGATATTCGGGTTGTAACGGGCGTGCGCGGGGGGGGGGGGGGGGGGGGGGTTGCCAGTGAGGGGGCGGCCACCTGAGGTTTGCCTCAGGCGGCGGGGAAGCCAGAATCGGCCCTGCCAGGAACGTGTCTAAAAAGTGCAAGGCCAGTCCTGGAACAAGAGGAATGGACCCCAATAGGACAAAGCTACAAGAATAGGTCTACGTATCCCACTGCGCAGTGCAGGACAGCCAGATAACCTTGGAAGTCTGCTACACCCAGATTAAATATAAATCCTTTATATGGTAAGATAAGAAATGTCCAGGATAAAAGTGCAGAGAACCCCTGATATGGAAGGGGGGGGGGAAACAATATCACTTCAAGGGCAGACTCACACAGGATGGATCCCCTATATGTTTCTCAAGTCAGTACGATTATGACGATATGTAACTTGCATAACTTTTATTTTATTTGACGGCTCTTAAAAAATTATAATCTTTAAAAAAGATAAATGTTCCTTAAAATTGCTCTATTCTCATGCTTATGACACTTTTATCCTTTGGTCTATGAGGCTGTATGAGGTGTTATTTTTTTAATGCCATGACCTGTCCTTTCTTTTGGTACCTTGTTTGCGTATATACGACTTTTTGATAACTTATTACTATTTTTCTGGAATTGATGCGACCAAATATGCACAATTTTGCACTCTGGAATTTTTTTGGTGCTTACACCGTTTACTGTTCGAGATCAGGAATGTGATAATTTAATAGTTCAGGTGATTACGCATGTGGCGATACCAAACATGTTTATTTATAAAATGGGAAAAAGGTTGTGATTCAAACTTTTATTAGGGGAGGTGATTTTTTTTTTAACTATTAATTAGAAGTCCCCCTGGGTGCTCTTTTGGTCTGGTCTGCTGCAGACCAGATCAATAGAATACCGAGTCGGGATCAGCGTCATTCCGACGCTGAGTCCCGGGCTGGTAAGACAAAGGGATCGCCCCTCCGTGATCGCATTGTGGGAAAGGGATCCAGGCACTAGACCCCAGGGAAAGGCCTATAGAGGACTTTTAAATGCAGCTGTCCTGGGCTGCAGATAGCAGTCGTGGAGCGGCCACCCTCTGAACTCTCCTAGTGATGCAATGAAGTAAATATACGTCATCTGTCGTTGAGGGGTTAAAGGGGAACTATACACAGGTTAGATAAATCTAACCTGCTGATACCTTCCTATTGCACACAGGGCGCACAGGACGTCATCACAACTTCCTTTAATAGTACAACCATGGGGAAATTCAGTGTGTTACAGCAGCATAGAGAATACAAATACAAAAAACTCAAAGGTACAGGCTTTACAGTGACAGTAGGTACAGGCTTTACAGTGACAGTAGGTACAGGTAAAAAAAAGAATAATAATATAAAAGGGGTATCACAAGCTTAACCCTTTCAGTTCTCTGTATGGAATGATCTCCGTTTAGCTCGGTGTTGGTTCTACAGCCTAACCGCAGTGGGGAGGAAAGACTTCCGATAGCTTCTTCTCACACTTCTAGTGAAGCAGTCGGTCACTGACAGTATTGCCCAGTGCTATCACAACCTCGTACGAATGAGAATCATTCTCCAGCATGGAGGTCACTACAGTATCAGAGCGGCCTTCTAAAAAGCTTGTCAAGTCTGTTCCTATCCCTGGTTGATATGCTGCTCCCCCAGAAGGCCACTCTGAAGAAGATGGATGATGCCACTACAGAGTTTTAAAAAGGCCCCAAGAAGTGCCCCCTGCACATTCCCTTTAATGATCAGGTCAGATGTTTGCCTAATGGCATTTCACGATGGGTAAGTATCTGTATGTATTTCTCAGCACAGATGACACCATTCACTTGGAAGAACAATGGATCCCTGTTTTCTCGATGTGTGGGCTTCCCACTGGTTGAAACCCATTGATAGATAGGGATTAGTCTTGGGATAACCCCTATAAAACCCTGTGGTGGTGGTGTGTGTTTGTGGGGGTCTAAAAAACCACGTCCTGCACAGGGTGCCATCTAAGCTGAAGTTGTCCATGTTAATGCTCCATATGAGACCATTTATAATGCATATTAGGGTAGAAACCAAAGGACAAATTAAAATGTAATCTCTTCATAGAGCTGAGCTTACCAAGGAAATGGTTTCTCAATTATTAGGAAGGAAAATCTGGTATTGCAGCTCAATTCCATTGAAGTGAATGTGCCCAGGTGTAATACCACACACAACCTGAGGACAGAGGTGGTGCTGTATCTGGAAGAAAGCAGCTATGTTTTCCTAATCCTGGAATTCCCTTTAAGGTTATTAGATAGATATATAAAGTTTACACACTGTTTAAGGATAGGGAGTTACCTTTTTACCTTGGTTTATAACTAGGAAATCTGTGACTGGTCAATGTACATGAGGCATCTTATCCAACTGCTAAAGCAAGAAAATAAAATGATATAAAGATTGTATGGGGAGAGACATCCTACCTTACCAGTCGGGGCTTGTGTGTCTTGGTCAGTGATGGAACCTCTGCTGCATCATTTATAGAAAGTTCATGTTCCCTTCCTGTCCTGTATTATTGGTTATTTATTTACCTGCAGGTATTCTCGGATCATTGATGCCACCTTCCTGTCTTGGCATATTCTGACACACACAATAATACATTGGTTTGCTATTAAGAATGAGCGAACCTCAGGTACACTAGTGGTGTTCCAAAGGTCAACGCTCTGAGATGACTAATCTCCGGGAGACCAGCCAAGGAAGAATCCTGCTCTGCACTGATGAGGGGCAACACCCCGAAACAGCTGTATTTTAAGGTTACTGTCATCTTGTAAAGATTAGGGACCATCGAACATCGGGACTTTGCAGGTTTGATCGAACTTGAATATGCAGCATTTGATTCCTGATGCCTTCCCGGTCCGTAGGGAAGGAGGAGACAGCCCAAATACCGCCTGGAATTCCGGGATTCATCCATGGCGTGGACAAAAATATGCAATTTATTTCATGTATCGTTTTCTATTTCTATTTGGCCACTCTGAGACGCCATGGGGTTGTCGTCCCTGCTGAGGGTCCATACAAAGGCCTCATGCACACAAGGGTTTTCATGGATGTGACTACCAAATTTTTTTTTTTCTTTTTTTTTAAACTTGCAGACCTCCAACGGTTGTAAAACTAGAATTCCAAGTCAAGGCTTTGGCTGTCCAGGGCTGTCTGTTTCTGGCTTTGTTTTCAAACCTTTGGCAGACCTTAAGGGCCCTTCTACACAGGACGATTATCGTCTTTTGTAATTGCAGGTAATGATTGAAAAATCGTTCATGTGTCGTTGATCTATAGCCGACCCTAAAATCATTGTTAATCCTTCGCTGTAATTCCACATTCATTCACTAAGTGTAATTGTACAATGTCATTTGCGATCGTTTAATCGCTAATTATTAAGGTCCTCTATGCCAGCTGGTGGTGTCAAAGCAATGGGAACCAATTTCAGATAAATATTATCTTTACAGATCAGGGACATAACTGTGGAGTATACTCGAATCTCACAAAAAGGTAGAATTTAAAAACCAAAATGTAAAGAAAACTAATTGTAGAACAATGTAAGAAGTGCAAATGATTTCATAAAATACATAATCTGTTGGTAAGGAAGCAGAGAGGAAAAAAAAAATCTCACAATGTGCAGATATTGTAGGAAAGGTTTTCATGTAGCAAGTTGAGGCAACAAATCTGAGAACACAAATAATTACAAGTCTCAGTGGAATCCATTGTATTAAATAATCTGTCCGATCCCCTGACCTTCACCTCGCTCACACGTCCAGGGAATATGACAATGTTCTAATAAATTACCCTTTTACAGCAAAACCGTGAAGTGTTGAGAAGACCTGTACCAAAACCGACTGTTTATTTCCTATTAGAGATGAGCAAACCTGAGCGTGCCGCATTTGATTACCGCCCCCCTACTGCAGACCGGCATGTATACTCACCTGCCAATGAACGTTTTACTGCAACTTCCATGGCATCCGAATCCCACTGGCTCCTATGTGACTTCTTCTCTTTCTCATCTATAGAGGCTGGAAGTCTCATAGAGGGCACCCATAGAGATGCACTGAAGATCCTGACTTCCGGTCTTCAAAAGCCCACCGGATGACAATGTGTACCACTGATGGACTAGCTAAAAGCAGTGTGTGCCCTGCCTTACCTTAATTAAACTAAACAGGGGTTGTAAAGACTTACATGTGAAGGCTAAGGGCCCTATTACAGAGCAATAATTGGGTGAATCCGTCCGATCATCACATTTTGTAATAGAAACAACGATCAGCCGATGAAACAATCATTAGCTGATCGTTGGGTAGGACGCAGAACAGTCAGCTCTTACAAACTCTTTCCTTAAAGAGGATGTACCACCAGGTACATCCTCTTTAATCTGAACCCAAGAATCGAACGGCGCCAGCACAGGGAAGCCGGTCCTTCTTTCGGAAGGTGCTGTTCTATGCACCGGAACCGGCCGATGCTCAAGCACTGCAGGTAGGCCGGCCCACCCCCAGTGGGAGGGAATTCCCTCCCCTGTATGACGCGGCTCCCTTAGAATGAATGGAGCCGCGTCATACAGGGGAGAGAATTCCCTCCAACTGGGGGCGGGCCGGCCTACCTCTAGTGCTTGAGCACCATCCGGTTCCGGGCATAGAACAGTGCCGTGCACCGGAACCGGGCTGCGGTCCGAAAAACGGACCATGGCACCGGCTTCCCCATGACGGCGCCGTTCGATTCTTGGGTTCAGATTTAAAGGGGATGTACCTGGTGGTACATCCTCTTTAAAGCACCACAAACACTGTGTGATGCACTGTTAAGCCCCTCAAGAGAGGACGAGCCAACAGATAACCTCAACCCACGCCAAGGACAAGGAGTAACTACAGTGCAGGACAGTATCAGCAAAAGAGCTAGGAACTGATCCGGGTGAAGCAAAGTTTCGTAAAGTCTATTAACTCCATCACGCAGCGCCGGTGTACTTGGGGAACCCTAACCATTCTGCTCATACCAGGTAACAGGGTCTGGGGCCGGTGTCACCCATTGGTATGGTTCCGCCAACGCTAATGGGCATCAGGTGGTGTGAAAACTATAGAAAAGGTCAATACACAGGCACAGGTTGTTGTTTCTTCTTCTTCTTCTTAGTATTCTTCCATACGCTCCAACATCCCGGCAGAGCATATTATTACTTGGGTTGAGCACTCACAGCACTCTCCTCTCTACTACTACCTCAGTACAACCTTATCAACTCTACTACATCCTACTCAGCACTTATCTCACAGATCTGGTGGTTTTATGTTCGTGTATGTACTAGAACTGTATCAAGTGTATTCAAGATTCGTTGTATTACCTGCTGCACCTTTACAAGTAGTAAACCAAGACAACGTTATCACCCGAGTCTGTGATTATTCACTACCACCTACACAGTAACCTTGGGACATTTACCCTTTCTGTGGGTGGCGGGTCCTACCACTATTTGGGAGGGTTACTACACCGCTCTGGCCATCCATAACACCTGTGACATAATCCCAAGGCACCCTGCAGCAACCCGACAGGACACCGACCACAGGGGAGAAGGGTACAACCGGCCTTGCTCTCTAAAAGAAGGCGAGCCCACAAGGCACTGGAGTCACGTGACATAACCCTAAGGTCCGGCTGTATCTCCACCACAGTAGTGGCGTCACACTTCCACCTAGCAAGTGACCGGCCGTCCTACTTCATCATCAGGGGGCTCAATATTGATGCGCAGTCTTCTTTCCTGTGCTCCACAGCTTTGGTGGTCCGGTCCGGTGATTGGCTGAGCGGCCTTGTCAGCTGACAGGACGTTCAGACGCTGCAGCCGCTGGGAGCGGGGAGATGCAGGGCACAGGAGAGAAGACCGGGAGAGGTAAGGTATCAGGTGTTTGGGCAAGGGCTGCATGAACATCGCTAACTATGTCCATGCAGCCCTTACTGCCCGATTATCAGACGGTCTAATAGGTCCAGTAAACGATTGCCAATCTAGCAGATAGGCGCTCACTTACTAAAATGATTGGGTCGTAGTCGGCCCATGTAATAGAACCCTAAGTGTTACATAATACTAGAACTGAGAAAACGTTGAGCACTCTTGGGTTCGGATGACCATAAGCATGCAGCATTTAATTACCAGTGGCTGAAGAAGTTGGATGCCGCCCTAAGGAGCCCTAAAAACATGGATACAGACTTTGGCCTATGGTTGGATCCATGTTTTTGAGGCAGCCTTAGAGCTGCATCCAACAGTAATCACTAGAGATGATCGAACATCGGGAAATCTTAGGTTCGATCGATTTCAAACCTTCGTCATTTGATTCCTGATGCCTTCCCATTCAGTGGGGAAGGTGGAGTAAGCATGAGTACCGCTTGGAAAACAAGGATACAGCCCTATTACCTGTATCCCTGTTTTCTAGGTGGTACTTGGGCTTGCCCCACGGAACAGGAAGGCATCGTGAATCCAATGACAAAGGTTCGAGTTCGATCGAACCCAAGATTTCCCGATGTTCGATCATCTCTAGTAATCACACGCCGCACCCTTAATCTCATCCGAACCCAAGCACCATCGATATTTGCTCATCTCTAAATAAAACCCTTTCACCTGATACACAGAATAGCTCATTCACAATTATCAGGGCTCCCGGGTTGTTAGACTTTCCCATTCTGTCCGTCTTGACATTACACAGGTCTCCATAAGGTTTATGATTAGTTTTTCCTGTACATCTGTTCTGCCGACATATGGAGGAGATGTAAAATAACATCTGTTTCATGTCCCTCTTGTTTATTATCAGTAGAACAAGCAATGCAGAAATAGATCAGTGTTAAGTCTCTCTTGTGGCTGCAGATCAAAGTAAACTGCTAAATCTGGGAGTAACTAGAAGAATAGACTGGAAGAAAGAAGATGACATGACCAGATCACATTTTATAGACCTTTATCTGACTGCAAGTAATGGATCTACTGCAGCCAAATCCAGGAGAAGATACCATCAGCAGTCAGTATGCGCAGCTCTCGACAAGGCCGCCTTCCAGGCAAACCTCTACACTATTAACACATTCAAGGGTGAACAATGCTATATACACTACAAAAAAGAAAAAAAGGTAAGCCTTTATAGGGTCACTCCGGCCATTTTTTCTTTCAAACTAACTGGTTTCAGAAAGTTATATAGGTTTCAAATTGACTTCCTTGGATACGTAAGTCACTGCCGAAGATGAAAAAGAAAACAAACCGGAACACATCTTTTGGTATGTGTAGCCCTTTATTAGCAACTAAAATAGAAGGTATTTGTTGTACAACACTGGTAATAACCGACTATACATGAATTGTATTATATTCTAATACAGGATAAAGGATAATTTATAAATGCATTTTTTTTAATAAAAAGCTTCCACCCTTTAATTTTTTTTTTATAATTTTGTCTTACAACTTGCAAAACTATTCTGAAAGCTGAGTACATGTGCACATATCTGCAAACAGTGCAAATTTAGGTTATGGTAAAGGCTAACTTATTCCACGTAACTAACATTTGTAACCATCTGCCACCCACTTTATGATTTTTTTTTTAGTCTTCAAGTTCACAAAACACTTTGACACAACTTTGTGATACCAGAACCAAGATAGCAAATCTTGTTTAATGGAGTCAAATAGAAAAAATAAAAATATTAAGATAGGACTACACCTAAAGGAAAAGAAGAAGGGAGATATGAAGTAGGTTGAGGTTCCTTGTAACCCGCAGAGCTGTACTGTGCTTCTGCTTGGCTATGACCCCATGGACAGAAAAAAAAAGGTTGTGTCAGCATTGTGTTTCCAGGTGGCATCCCTGAGGGTTAAGCGCTTCAATGCACCACAAGTGCTCCAGCAGCATAACTCACTGAGCTGTCCTGCCAGCTTCGGCACTGGCTAGACTGAGCATAGTTCAAGAAGGAGAAGCTCATGTTAACGCCGTTCTTCTGAAGCTCTGTTGCGGCCTTAAAGACAGGAAACATCATTATATATGACGTTAGAGAAACAAAGTAGTGCATTTAGTGACAGATAAGGGTCCTGACAGTGTCAGCAAGTTGATGGTTACTTTACAGCAGGCTAGTCATGTCACGCATATTGCCCCATTGTTGCAGCTAAATAAGCAAAAATACTCAAACATAATAAACGGTCACTGAACACGCTGAGAAAACAGGACATAAAATATAAAACACACAAAAACAAAAAATACCGACTCCTGTTCTAAAAGACTAATACATTTTCAATCAGAAACCATCTTTAAAGCAAACGTGTCACTACAAATAATTTTTGACATGTAATCAGACATGTCAAAAGTTATAGATGACAGTGGGTCTCACTACTGACTCCTGCTGTGATCAGGAGATATAGCCGGGGAGAGATGTGGTAGCGCCATCCCCTCCCTGGCCGCCACTCATTCTGTCAATGTTTTTCAATGCAAGTCTATGAGAAAGTGGCTCTCTCCCTGGCCAGATCTTCTGATCAGAGTGCGTGTCCGCAGTGAGACCCGCTGTGATCAATATGTTTTGATATGTCTTATTAGAGACAGAGCTCCTTTAATAAAGCCATTGTGCATTTTCACTCTACTCTGACTCAGCTGATGCCTCTCCTTGTATATAATAAAACTAAAGGATAATGATACCCATTCCAACAACTGTTCTTTTCGGTAATTGACAGAATATTGGTACAAAACAGAACCAAAGTCCAAGGCAATAAAACCGTATACAAACTAACTTTTATTGCTTTTTGATAAAACGATGATAGTAAGATAAGCTACAATGTTTCTGCAAACTACGGCTTTTTTTCTTATAAACAACTAAACACACATGTATGGGCCAACCTTAAAAAGCCTAGAGCAGTGTGGGCCACTCCTTTCTCTAGCCTCCTTGCTTTACGCTTTCCACTCGGATTTCTATATAATAAAATAGATGGCTGTCCTTCCATGCATGTTTCTGCCTGCTCAGCCAATCACTGCCCACAGTCGTGTCCATCTTGATCTGTGATTGGCTGAGCAAGCTGGTACTGATCTGACTTCTGGACCAGAAGTCTGTGAAATGGTGATAAAGTAGGAAGTAAATTACTCTATATGACAGCAAGGACAGGTGCAATTGATATGTGATCAGATAATATACCTGTCATGAGGTCATGCATTGTCTGTTATAAATTTTAGGCTATGTTACCACAATGTAACAATAATGGCAAATAACGGCCGTTGTTGCAAAAAACGCTCATTAATAATGATCATGATCATAAAGACGGCTGTTTGCCCTTATTTTTCCATTGAGGGAAGATAGCTTTATGGTAGAAAGAGAGGGAGTGACCATGGAGGATGGAGAAACGAGTGGCCCACATTCCCACAGGCTTTTTGGGGGAGCCCTATACATGGGCATATACATAACATATGCACAGGAGAGATAGATAGATAATTAGAAATACCATATTATATATAGTGTAAAAATAAATAAATATTATATATATATATATATATATATATATATATTATTCTTATATACATATATTTAGAATGCAGAATTTAGAATGCAAAGACAAGTAACTGTAAGGATAGATATATATATATATATATATATATATATATATATATATATATATATATATATATATATATATATATATATATATATATATATATATATCTATCTATCTATCTATCTATATCTTTTGGTGTGTTTACTGATAAAATCTGACAGATTTTGGAAGACAAAGCCAGGAATGGATTTGAAAAGAGGAGAAATTTCAATCTTTCCTTTATGACCAGTTCTCTGTTTATAGTCTATTCCTGGCTTTGGCTTCAAAAATCTGTCAGATAATTCTCTGTGCAAATGCACCATAAGACATATATATCCTTACAGTTCGTTGTTATAAGGCTTTGCATTCTAAACTCTGCCCACATTTTCACCAAATGTTTCAGATTTTTCCTTTATTGATTTAAAATATCATAGAATGCAATGCGGTAGAGATATCAAGCTAAATCAGGGATGGGGAACCTTCTGCCCTCTAGCTGTTGCAAAACTACTAATCCCATCATGCCTCGCTTTGGCTGTCCAGGCATGATGGGAATTGTAGTTCTGCAACAGCTGGAGAGCCAAGGTTGCCCATCCCTGAGCTAAGTAGTTGAGGGTGTCTGTGGGCACCAGTTCTGATTCCAAGGAGAAGAATGGTTGACGGCATTGTCCCATTGATTGAGAGGCAGTTCCTTTAACAGTAAGCCAAGGTTCAGCTAAGGAAGTCAACGGGCAATCACATAATAGTTCTGGGTAAAGCGAACCCGTAGCATATTTTTTTATTTAAAAAAAAATCAACAGGATTGTGATTACAAGCAATTTTTCAATATACTTGCTTTATCTCTTTTTGAAGGGACTCTGTCACCTCCGGCCCACCCTCCTCAAATTCTAAGCTAAAGTTATCTGTAAGGCTGGGTTCACACTGCGTTTTTGCAATCCGTTTTTTTCATCCGTTTTTTTGCAAAAAACAAAAACTGATGAAAAAAACGGATGCATTTGTGTGCATCTGTTTTGATCCGTTTTTCCATTGACTTCCATTGTAAAAAAAACCGGATCAAAACGGATTTGTTTTTTATTTTTTGACGGACACAAAAACGTAGCTGACACTACTTTTGTGTCCGTCAAAAAAAACAGATCCGTTTTTTTTACAATGGAAGTCAATGGAAAAACGGATCAAAACGGATGCACACAAATGCATCCGTTTTTTGAAAAAAAAAAAAAAAAAAACGGATGAAAAAAACGGGTTGCAAAAACGCAGTGTGAACCCAGCCTTAGTAGGATAAAGGACACTGATTCCAAATCTGTAACATGCAGCTTTTTCCTCCTTTGTATTTCTCCGATGTAAGCGACAAACTGGGCATGCTGCTGCATAGAGAGGACGACTTAGACTTCTGCATGTGTGGCTTATAGAAAAGGAAAGCAAGAACATAAAAAGATACAAATTGCAGCTATAGAATCAGCGTTGTACTCTCTACTGGTGTATAATCTTCTGATAACTCAAGTTTAGTGGGTGTTTTGGAGGTGAAAGAGTCCCTTTAAAAAAAACACAGGAAGTCCCAATCTTTAAGTGCTCACACAAGTAAAGTGACCTGTTCATCATGCAGGTTGTATATCACCTGAGGGAAATTAGGATAATTATATTGTTAACTTTTACTAATTCTATTATCAGCTCTGCAGCTTACCAGGAGACAATGCTCTTTGTTATGTATAATGCCACTGTGAGGTTACAGAGGTTTTATGAAAGGAGAGCTGACCATACAATGAGAGCACCCCCAGAATACTCTGCTGGTATTTTCCAAAACTGCTTGTGATCACAAATCCTGTTGATTTCTTAAATAATAAAAATAATTATATTATATACACTTCTGTTTTTGAAGACTGGGGCCATTAACCACAAAGTGATAAGAATTACAATAAATCAGGAATACCAAACTTGGATAACCTCTGATGGAAGCGACCCAGAGTTATGACAAGAGGAAAAACTCCACATCCCAAACAGAGGCCTTACCACATATAGCATATCAGAGTTACTGTCAAGAAAAAGAGTGACTATAAAGAGAACCCACAAAAGCTAAAGAGCATATAAATACACTGAACACATCCACAATAGCGGCAAAACAGGGTACTTACGTTTAATAATACCCCAATGGGGTGTCTTCCACATATAGTGTTATGATACTTCTTCAAGTAATTACTAAATGGCATAGGATCTAGTTGCTCTATAATACTCATACCCTAAAAGGGAAAAATAACATTCTAAAATATCAACTCAGGAAGGTAAAAATAATATATACAGCAATACCTCGGTGTTGGAACGCTTCTGAATTCAAACAGTTTGGTATTTGAGTGAAAATTTACCCGGAAGTAACCTTTGGAATTCAAAGTTTGCTCGGTATCCGAACATTTTTGAGAGCGTGGATGGCGGGTTGTACCTGGTGAGTTTAGCACTGGTGAGACTGCACATACAGTACAGCACTGTATAAGACTGCTGAAGAGCATATACAGTACAGTAGTAGTACAGTCAGTGCACCACCATCCCCAGCCTGTACTGTATAAGATTGCTGGAGTGCATATACAGTAGTAGTAGTACAGTCAGTGCACCGCCATCTCCCATCCTGTACTGTATAAGATTGCTGGAGTGCATATACAGTACAGTAGTAGTACAGTCTGTGCACCACCATCCCCACCCTGTACTGTATAAGACTGCTGAAGAGCATATACAGTACAGTAGTAGTACAGTCAGTGCACAACCATCTCCCATCCTGTACTGTATAAGACTGCTGAAGTACATATACAATACAGTAGTAGTACAGTCAGTGCACCACCATCTCCCATCCTGTACTGTATAAGATTGCTGGAGTGCACATATAGTACAGTAGTAGTACAGTCAGTGCACCACCATCTCCCATCCTGTACTGTATAAGATTGCTGGAGTGCATATACAGTACAGTAGTAGTACAGTCAGTGCACCACCATCTCCCATCCTGTACTGTATAAGACTGCTGAAGAGCATATACAGTACAGTAGTAGTACAGGCAGTGCACCACCATCTCCCATCCTGTACTGTATAAGATTGCTGGAGTGCATATACAGTACAGTAGTAGTACAGTCTGTGCACCACCATCCCCACCCTGTACTGTATAAGACTGCTGAAGAGCATATACAGTACAGTAGTAGTACAGTCAGTGCACAACCATCTCCCATCCTGTACTGTATAAGACTGCTGAAGTACATATACAATACAGTAGTAGTACAGTCAGTGCACCACCATCTCCCATCCTGTACTGTATAAGATTGCTGGAGTGCACATATAGTACAGTAGTAGTACAGTCAGTGCACCGCCATCTCCCATCCTGTACTGTATAAGATTGCTGGAGTGCATATACAGTACAGTAGTAGTACAGTCTGTGCACCACCATCCCCACCCTGTACTGTATAAGACTGCTGAAGAGCATATACAGTACAGTAGTAGTACAGTCAGTGCACAACCATCTCCCATCCTGTACTGTATAAGACTGCTGAAGTACATATACAATACAGTAGTAGTACAGTCAGTGCACCACCATCTCCCATCCTGTACTGTATAAGATTGCTGGAGTGCACATATAGTACAGTAGTAGTACAGTCAGTGCACCACCATCTCCCATCCTGTACTGTATAAGATTGCTGGAGTGCATATACAGTACAGTAGTAGTACAGTCAGTGCACCACCATCTCCCATCCTGTACTGTATAAGACTGCTGAAGAGCATATACAGTACAGTAGTAGTACAGGCAGTGCACCACCATCTCCCATCCTGTACTGTATAAGATTGCTGGAGTGCATATACAGTACAGTAGTAGTACAGTCTGTGCACCACCATCCCCACCCTGTACTGTATAAGACTGCTGAAGAGCATATACAGTACAGTAGTAGTACAGTCAGTGCACAACCATCTCCCATCCTGTACTGTATAAGACTGCTGAAGTACATATACAATACAGTAGTAGTACAGTCAGTGCACCACCATCTCCCATCCTGTACTGTATAAGATTGCTGGAGTGCACATATAGTACAGTAGTAGTACAGTCAGTGCACCACCATCTCCCATCCTGTACTGTATAAGATTGCTGGAGTGCATATACAGTACAGTAGTAGTACAGTCAGTGCACCACCATCTCCCATCCTGTACTGTATAAGACTGCTGAAGAGCATATACAGTACAGTAGTAGTACAGGCAGTGCACCACCATCTCCCATCCTGTACTGTATAAGATTGCTGGAGTGCATATACAGTACAGTAGTAGTACAGTCAGTGCACCGCCATCTCCCATCCTGTACTGTATAAGATTGCTGGAGTGCATATACAGTACAGTAGTAGAACAGTCAGTGCACCGCCATCTCCCATCCTGTACTGTATAAGATTGCTGGAGTGCATATACAGTACAGTAGTAGTACAGTCAGTGCACCACCATCTCCCATCCTGTACTGTATAAGATTGCTGGAGAGGATATACAGTACAGTAGTAGTACAGTCAGTGCACCACCATCTCCCATCCTGTACTGTATAAGATTACTGAAGTGCATGTACAGTAGTAGTAGTACAGGCAGTGCACGGCCATCGCTATCCTGTACAGTATAAGATTGCTGGAGTGCATATACAGCAGGGCTGTGGAGTCGGTAAGCTGCACCTCCGACTCCTAAATTTTATCAGGACCGACTCCGACTCCCAACTCCTGCTCCTTGATAAATGGCCAGTCATGTACCAGGGGAGTTATTTATCACACTGGCTCAGCAGCTTCTTCCTAATGTCCTACATGATCCTGGGGTGACTTATGAAACATACAAAGGAAGCTTCTCCTGTGTGAGCAGTGGATGCAGCCAGTCTCCAGCCTCCATGTCCTGAACAACTCAGAACTAGACTAGATGGAGCAGGTGGTCTTTTCATGCCGACAGTCTTCTATGTTTATAACTAAATATTCACCATACTTAAAGAAACACTGCTAACAATGCCAAATCCCTATAATATAGAGGTCAGCCATAGTGATATAGAGGGTTCACACATAGTGATATAGAAGGTCACTGTGGGGGCACGCATTAGCACGCACACACACAGCCTATTGCAGCAATAGCATACACCCACACCGCCTGCTTCAGCCATAGCACATACAGCCTGCTGCAGCCATAGTGTGCGCGCACACACACACAGCCTGCTGCAGCCATAGCATACACACACAGCCTGCTGCAGCCATAGCATACACACACAGCCTACTGCAGCCATAGCACACACACACACACAGCCTACTGCAGCCATAGCACGCGCGCTCGTGCGCACACACGAACACACACACAGCTGCGGCCATAGAATACTGAAGAAAAACACACAATCTTCTCCCAGAGAGAACACACCACACAGAGGACAGAGGTTACTGCTACACTACTTGTGTCTTCTACTCCTCCTCTATATTACACAGGATATCTTCATATTACACTGCTGCTCATATACAGTCATCCAGCATCCAGGAAGAGAACAGCACAGATCTCCCCTCACACAATGGACTCTTCCAGCTGCCAAATAGTGACCGACAACTTTTCCATGACCATTCTTATGTAATAGGGCCAGTGTCCTATTACTAATATATTCCCCGACCACCCTTATCTAATAGGACCAGTGTCCTATTACTGATATATTCCCTGACCACCCTTATGTAATAGGGCCAGTGTCCTATTACTGATATATTCCCTGACCACCCCTATGTAATAGGGCCAGTGTCCTATTAGAATGTTGCTCATAATATATATTCATAAGCAAAACTTGTAAAATTCATATCAAAATTCAATTCTACATTTTTTTAAGATTTTTCTAAAGCTGGAGTCGGTACATATTTTTCCGACTCAGACTCTAGCCAAAACTAGCTCCGACTCCACAGCCCTGATATACAGAACAGTAGTAGTAGTACAGTCAGTGCACCGCCATCTCACATCCTGTACTGTATACAATTCCTGGAGTGCATATACAGTACAGTAGTAGTACAGGCAGTGCACCGCCATCTCACATCCTGTACTGTATACGATTCCTGGAGTGCATATACAGTACAGTAGTAGTACAGGCAGTGCACCGCCATCTCCCATCCTGTACTGAATTAAGTTTGCTGGAGTGCATATAGGATAGTATTAGTGGAGGTGTGAACATCTAGACCCCAACCAAAAGTTTTGACAAGTTTGTTACATGTCAAAGCATACATACATAATGTTCAACATACATTTCCCCAAAAGACTGATTGTAATGGGCCTTAAAATGAAGCTTTACTTTAAAAAGTGGTTTACTGTCATATAGATTCTTATTCCGGATTCAAGCAATGAAGATTTACCACAATGACTCTTACCATTTTGTCTAAGTTTTCAATTGACCTATAGATTTCTCCTTGAGATTCATCGTAATATGTATAACGAAATCGTTGCCCTGTAAAGAGTAAGTTAAGGACGTTAGACACATGTTATTGTCAGCAAATCAAGTGGATAGGCAGTGGCATAGCTACCATAGAGGCAGGGTAGGCAGCTGCTATGGGGCCTGTGCAGGAGGGGGGCTCGGTGGTAAGAGCCGTTCTGTGTCCTTCTGCTTAACCCCTTAGGTACTGCAGCGTGTAAGTGACCCAATGTTTACTTACATGCTACAACACAAAAAAAAGAGTTAATAAAGCAAAAGAATAAGAGATCTCGGCTTCACTGCTCTGATAACCCTTCTGAATATTAGGTCACTTACACACTGCAGAACATAAGGGGTTAAGCAAAAGAAGTTTTCTCCTGCACCTATGTATTTAAAGGGATTATCCAACGTTACAAAAACATGGCCATTTTTGCACCACTTGTCTCCAGATTGGGTGGGGTTTGAAACTTTTGAGCTTAATCACAAACCACACCTGAACTGGAGACTAGAGTGGTCATGTTTTTGCAGCGCTGGATAACCCCTTTAACCATAAGGCTCCTAATGGGCCCTTTTAGTTAAAAAAGGTGGACTGACAGAACAAGCAGCCATTGGCTCTTTGCTCTGCCAGTCACCAGAGGCAGAATCCTGCCTGCAGCCACAAGAGATTTTAAAATTTTATTTTTTGGCCACATCATCAAGCCTATATATATATATATATATATATATATATATATATATATATATATATATATATATATATATATATATATGTATATGTATAATATATATGTGCAGTGCCTTGTGTTGTTTGTAGGCCTGGGGAGGCACCTTACAATTTTTTGCTATGGGGCCCAGTGAATCCTTGCTACACCGCCTGTGGATGGGGATAATCTTACACATCCTCTTAACCATACTGTCCTGCTTAAGGAAACAACACCCCTTCCAGAAGAATTAGTACATTACTATAGAGACTACCCAGACTGCCTGAGCTGCATTTACCGCCATTTAGATACAGGCAACAGAATAGTAGTGCACAACTATTCTGATAAAAGGGACTTGCTGCTTAAAATGCTACATTGTGTATGTTTTAATAAATGTTTTAATTTTTTTTTATCTGTTTGTAACTGTTGGGGTCCTTTGGGCAGCGCTGACCATTATGGATTAGTTACACTTTTTTTTGCACCTGGTTTTGTCAAAACAATGGATGGGAGTGGGTAAGTGAGCATGTCACCCTGGAGCTGGGCAACTGTGGTGGGAATGGGCAATCTTACTTACCCCAATGGCAAAAATCTGATGAAATTACAAAGAGGTTAGTTGGATCTGCTAGGTATTTGCTAAAAAGTTTCCCAAATTCTTGTTCCTTTGATTCGCTAAGTGCTCCAACCAGCACAGGAACAATGGTAAACTCATCTTTATGGCTAAAGGAGAAACACAAAAGCAACAGAACAAATGTGAGTATAAAACATGTATGCGGATAAAAACAAACAAAAACCTGCACATTAAAGGCGTTACTGGATCCTACCTTTCCATTGCTTTAGCAGTGTAAGGTAAATGCATTTCGATGCTGTGCTCGTCTTCATCTGTTTGCAGAGACATTCTCTCGAACATCCCAGTCTTCCACAACTCTCCATAAACTAAAAATACATAACATGCAGCTGAAATGCCTCATTTGTAAACAAAAAACTAAATAAATGGTCTAGCAGGTAACAGGTACATTAATAATACAAAAAAAAAAAAGTACAACTTATAGATTTTTTCCTTCTTTTACATTTATAACATAAGCAAAACTAGGGAGAAGCTTAATTCGCAGTACAAGCAAAGCTCTGTGGCCGACTCGTCAGTCAGTTGCCTTTGAACTCCATACCGCGCCACGCTGCTCCGAGTGCCAGGAAAAGGATACAGTCCTAGGAAACTTCTCCCAGGACTGCATCCAGCTTTTCCAGGCACCCGCTTGGAGTGGCACGGGGCACGGTGTGGAGTTCAAAGGCAACTGACTGACAAGTCCACCACAGAGCCTAGTGAAGCCCTTTGATTTGCTTGTACTGTAAATTTGGTCATCCCCATAGAAAACCTTAAACCTGTGGGACTTACCTTTCTGATCAATATGGAGATCATAAAGAGGTGTTCTATATATATCCACAGTGGAAAGTGCACATCTAGAAAGGGCCACATGGTGGGAGGGACCAAGGATGAAAACTCTTCGCCTGTACATAAAAAAATAAATAAAAACAAAAATTAGATGTGTGTGCGTGTGTGTATGTGTATATATATATATACACACACACACACACGCTCTGCAGCCTAGCGTAAAACTGGGTAATATAAGCAACAATATACTATTATAATACAATTATACAATTGCACACATTAAACAATTAAGTGTAGGGTAAAACACTGATATAACTTCTCCTGGTTATCAGTAAAAAGCTATTGTGTAAATTTTCATCTACATGGCATATTATATATATATATATATATATATATATATATATATATATATATATTAGTGCAATTCTATGTAACATTTACTTATTGCACTGAATGCTGTACTAATCTTCCAGATGCTGAATGGGTATAGAAACCAATTATATCCCAGCTGCAGCCCTATACTATAACACCCACTATCATCATAAATATTAACGGCATATCAAGTGGACTTAGCACCATTGCTGTAAGCATCACAGACATCATGGCAATCAGACAATTATATCCCAGTGATAGAACTTTCTTATAACTCGTTAATAGAGTTTATTTTTCTGAACATTTGATATCTACAGAGATTTTAAGAGAATGGAGAAACGTCTAGAATAAAGTTTTCTCTGCTCTTCAATACTATAGGACAGTTTAAACTTTCAGAATGCAAATGACAAGGCCGTAACCGGTACAGATATTGACTCAACCCGTGTAAGAGACTTCATCAGCCGTCGCCTCCACATCTCCTATTAAATGGACAGATGTGCAGCTGATGACGCAACCCTGCAGGTGACCCCCACCTGCTAGATCACAGGTTTCAAACTCAGGCCCTCCATCTGCTGCAAGAATACAATTCCCATCATGCTTGGACAGCCAAAGCTAAAGCTTTGACTGTCCAGGCATGATAGGAGTTGTAGTTTTGCAACAGCTGGAGGGTGAGTTTGTCTCCCCTGTGCTAGATGGAGCTTGCTTACCGAGCCTATTACCCAGCTCGACAATCGCTCGGCCAGAGCTGCACGAACATCACTAGCAATATACGTGCAGCGATTCTGTTCCTTAGTGTAAACATACCCTAATAGGGCCTTCACAATAAAGTAGGCGTAAATAATTAACCAATGTACCACATGTGAATACAATCTAATAGTATTTTCTGTCATTCAATGATCTAAAACAGTAGCAACAATAACGCAATGCTCTGTGCATACAGCAAAATGGTAGTTCACATACAGAAGCTAAGATTATTTTTTTTATGTGGGCAACGCTGACATCTAGTGGTGCTTGTGAAGTACTGCCACTCTCCATATAAATGTACCTAAGAGGAACAGGTCATCTGTAATGAATATATAAATACACAGAATGAATCACTGAACAAATGTTCGCTTGGAAACCATTCAGATCTATTTTACCATTTGCTTAAAATCCTTTTTAAGCAACCTGTTTTTTTGCACAGAGGCTCAGCCTGCTGGCACATCACATTCCTAATCCTTGTGTCTGAGCTGCTGATGCAGGGATACCAGCCTGGATGACACAGCAGCATTAGAAGCCCTCTCTCTGTGCTCTCAAATGGTAGCATGGCATAATGCAATACTAGCTGGGAGACCAAACAGACTGTCCCACACTAAGCTGTCATGTGTACACACATTGAGAGCCACTATATTACTAGCATAATGCATTTTTCACAAGATTTCTGCTCTGTAAGCTTTAAGGGGGTACCCCGGTGAATTTTATTTTACTTTCAAATCAACAGGTTCCAGAAATTTACTTATGTTTAAAAAATCTCAAACCTGGGAACCTAATCCCACCCTGTCTCAACCCTGGACACTCCACTGTCCATAGACATGTTTGGCAGCATGTAACCTAACCTCTCAGTGAACTTCTAAATTACAGGACATAACTGAGCTATTTTTTTCTAGAATGAATTAAGTTCAGTGGGAATGGGGGAAGGGAGAAGTAAGAAGAACTTTTCTCTAATATTACAAAATGCCTTACACTTGCTTGTATTATTGATTTACGCAACATTTCAGACCCATACCAATTAGGAGAATAAACTGGGAGGAGACCATGCTTAGCGCGATCCTCTCCTGTCTGTGTCATGTGATCAGTCAGGTTACTAATGTAAGTCTATGCAGCCTGACTCTTTTTTTCTGACACAGACCTAGGTGCTACAGCGTGGTCCTCTCCCGGCTCGTTCTCACGATCAGTACAGGTGTGAACACTCAGACCCGGACCAGCCCAAACTTTTTGCAAGTCTCTATGACATGTCAGAAGTGTTTTATGATTTTATGATGACAATGACAAGTATTTTTTTTTTCTAAGTAGAATAATGGAGTATATCAGGAACGGAGGGTTCTCTATTCCAGATAGTTACAGCGGGGTCCCGATACAGACAGCAGAGCTTCCATGACCCCACAGCACCTTATTCTAGGCTTATTGGTGGCCATTACTTTTATCATGTGTATTATGTAAGGACGTACATATCAGCAAATACAAATAGTTGTCCCGTCGATTTATACAAGCGAATATAAATAATCAGTTAAAATATGATCACATGACTTCCTGCGCTCTACAGAGCTCAGTACTGTGTGGCTTCAAATGACTGAATCTCCACCAACTGGACTGACCAGCGGATAGGTCATAAAGGTCAATCACACCCCCAACTCTCAATTGATGAGAGAGCGGCAGTATTCTTTAGTGCTACATGAGAGAACACATTGTATATTGGCATAAACGGTCAGGTAGAAAAAAACGGCAAAATGAACAAAGAATTTCATTGTCTTCAAGAATACTTACGTTATGGAGGGGTCTACTTGCTTGTATGCGTGAGCAGCACAGGATCCACAGTAGGTGTATCCAGCATGACTAGTGGAGAGATGTCACATCAGTTAGGCTGTCACATGTACTACTAATACTACTACATTATAGCGCTGCACTCATCCACCTGGTTATTTCAGAGAAAATAAACTTCCCACTGTATTTATCAATGGGAGAGATTCTTTTCCGCACTGAAAAAGCAGAATATGAAGCCTCAAAAGACCCTTTGAAACATACTAAAAAGGGTTTTCCAGGGTTAGGAAAAGCACAGCTTCTTTCTTGCAAAAACAGTGTCACCCCTGGGTGTGGTATTACAATTCAGCTCCATTCTCTTCAATGGAACTGAGCTGCAAAACCCCCACACCCAACCTGAGGACAGGAAAGGTGCTTTTTCTGGAAGAAAGCGGACATCATTTTCTAAGCCTGAATATCCCCTTTTAAATAAGTGAACCCAGCCCCCTTCAGTCAATACTATAGTGCTGCTATTTTGATGACAGACAAAACAGAAGCTATTAAAGAGGTACTCCAAAAATCTTTTTTTTTCAAATCAACTGGTTTTAAAAAAAGTTATATAGATTTGTAATTTACTTCTATTTAAAAATCTCCAGTCTTCCAGTACTTATCAGCTGCTGTATGTCCTGCAGGAAGTGGTGTATTCTCTCCAGTCTGACACAGTGCTCTCTGTTGCCACCTCTGTCCATGTCAGGAACTGTCCTGAGCAGGAGAGGTTTTCTATGGGGATTTGCTGCTGCTCTAGACAGTTCCTGACATGGACAGAGATGGCAGCAGAGAGCACTGTGTCAGACTGGAGAGAATACACCACTTCCTGCAGGACATACAGCAGCTGATAAGTACTGTGAAATTTGAGATTTTTTAATAGAAGTAAATTACAAATCTCTGGCACTTGCTGGGTCCAGTTGATTTGAAAGAAATATGTTTTGTTTTTTTTAGCTACCCCTTTAAATTCCAGCACTCACTGTACAGTATTTTATTTCTGGATGAAAACCACGGCCACGGCGATACTCACGGTGCAATAATGGCTCTAGCCGGTCTTTTAGAAGTCTGTGCTTGGGACAGCCAACCATCCAACTGGGCGCTTAGCTGAGGTCCTAGAATTATACATACACAAATGTATAAAATATAATAAAAAGAGAATGACTTCACAGTGTAAAAGTAATCCCATACTGCATTACAGTTCTAGGCCATAGGAACATGAATTGTCCAATCAGAACACGTTATATGATGGTGACAGCTGTGAAGGTCTGTTAATGGTTGATCCGTTTTACGTGAGCATTAACCAGAACCTTCGACAGGATGTATACGGTGGGAGCGTATACCAATGTACGCTATGTTCCCAGAGCCTTACTTCATGTCTATAATAAACTAAATAAAAGGGTGGTCTCCGACACACTACTGCACACCCACACTGTCTCCAAAGAGCCGCTCAAGTATTCTAGTGTCTGATGGCACGTAGGAGTTATTACCATGCAGAATACAAGCTAGATGGCAATATACAGTCAGAGAAAATGGAGTTTATATACTTGCTTATGGCCTAAAAAATGCAACCCCCCCCCGCCCCAAAAAAAGTAAGGGCCTAGCTGTTTATACCCACATAAGGGAGATGAATGGGTACAAAAAAAACAGATTTTTATTCCCTAAGGCTTCTTACACGTTCAGTGATTTATCAGGACTGTATACTACATCCCAATGCCGTAGAGCAGCCACAATCTGTACTTTTTGCAGATACACTTAATATGGGAAGGTAACAGTATAAATTGAGGAGACCTGTATTTTTTGCAGGCATTGCAGATCAGCAAAAATGACTGACTCTTTTACAGACCATAATTGTGGCACAGATTGCCCCATAGAAGTCTATGGGAGTGTCCGTAATTTTTACAAACGAAACGACCATGACGTCTGCAAATCCGTAAAACAAAAAAAATACGGACGGGTCATCATTTTAAATGGTTCCCACTTAGTTAACTATTATCTCCCCCTTTTTCTCTGATCTGCAAACAAACACATATATCCCAATGACCATCCTGGCACAGGGTCCGGTAAGGTTGGTTTATCAGATGAAACTACAGATAGTCTAATCACCATGCGGGAAAGGGTTAAAGCAAGATACAAAGAATCAAACCCGGGTTTTAAGTTTCACGGTTAGAAGGACCAAAAACTGTGAAAGTGGATTCATTTGAATTTAGGGTCAGCTTAAAGTCGGGGCACAGACTTTTTTTTTTTTTTTTCAAAGCAGCCGGGGAGGGGGTGGATGAATATAACACGCACCTACCTCCCCAGCTCCAGTGTTGGGGTCCGCTGTCCTCCGCTCCGGTTCCCGGTCCACCGGCTACTTCCTGGTGGGGACCTGGGACGTGACATGTCAGCCCTGCACAGCCAGTCAGTGGTCGGGGACCCAAGAAGGGGACAGCGGACCTCAGTGCTGGAGCCGGGGAGGTAGGTGCATGTTATGTTCACCCACCTCCTACCCGACTGTTTTGGGGAAAAAAGTCAGTGCCCGAACTTCTCCTTTAAATGGCCGTTTCCGTTATTAGGCGGCTTCTAATTGCTGAGTATACTGCATGCAGCAGAGAATCAGATGACCAGACGTGGTGCTTCTCTGCTATATTGGGGTACAGTCCAATGGCGTGCTTATCCAATGGCATTACCTATGACAACTATTAGCAGATCAGCAAGTTATACATCTTATACAGACACCCCTCGTGCCTCTCCACCCATTGTGTCTTACAGCAGTATATACTATTTGATCTTCGTCAGCACATTTCTAAGCTATGACCTGAATAACCTTTGATTATATGACAAGCATAGAATCCCACAATAAGGATTACAGATGCAATACCGATGTATTACAGGTAATATTTTTGCAGATTGCGGACAATTGCAGACTAAATGGTCATGAAAACCTGTAGCCTCATTCACACGTCTGTGGTGTGGCCCGAAATTGTGCACTGTCCTATGATTGAGCATCCACAGAGGTCCACAAGTCATGAACCTCTGCATAGACTACAGTGATCCATGCCGCAGTTGCGGGTCCTTACTAGGACCTGTATTTTCTTGCGGCACGGATCAAGGTCCCCATACACACGTATAGACGCATGAACAGGGTCATTGAGATGTATCAATCCCAAGTTGCGGACATAAAGATAGTAGTCCACAGCACTCATTTAGTAGAAGGAGTAAAGGAGAAGTCCGTCCCTGGCTGAAATCGAACAGCTGGCAGGGGAAAACATAACAACCAGTCCTTACTTACCTCTCCCTGTGCCTGCGATCCCCCGCATGACCAGTTCTGGGACTCCCACTGGAAGGCACTTATGTGATGTTGTCAAAACTTGGGGGGAAAGTGCCTTCTAGTGGGGGTCCCTGAGCCGGCCAATGGACTGGCCGCTCAGCCAATCAGTGACTGGAGCAGCGTCCCACCCCACTCACTGACTGGCAAAGCGGACAGTCCATCAGCAGAGCGGGAGATCCTGGAGGGGCGATCCGGTGCTGAAGAGGCGGTTTAATTCCATCATGGTTTCCATATAAGCAGACGTGTAAATGAGGCTTAAAGGGGTACTCCAGGCAGCCTGAAACCGCCCGATCCTCGGCTGATCGCTTCTTTTGGAGTGTCTTAAATTTTTATTGCTATTGAATGCACATCTTTGTGTGTAAACAGGGGGTGTGGGGACAATAGAGCTGTGGTTGGAGACCAGGAGAGGAGAGCCGGAAAGTGGGATGCCGGATCGCAGCATCACAGGAGGTAAGTATGCACCGCAGGAGGTAAGTATGCACCGCATGTGTGATCCGGAAACTGACAGCGTGGATATATGCATATCTGTGTGTCAGTTTCAATGGCCGCATGAATGATACAGGGATCGTTGGTGCAGCGCAACCACTTGATTATTGTGTTGTGTAAGGGGTCACGGACATGTGCGCGGAATTTTGTTTGTACATGGACGATGTTCTGCGGACTGGACCTTCGGAGCTCCCAGCATCAGTACACAAACGCAAGCTTTTAGGGTCTGTTCAAACCTAGCAAAAGCGACAGAATTTCCAGAGGAGCCCGTGCCACGGACGCTGCTTGAAATTCTAAGCAGAGGCGCACGATAAATCCAATTGGAACACTGGGACAGGCGCAACATTAAGCGATGCGGGCTTTACTTTAAATTCCACCACTTTTGCTCAGTGTGAACAGGCCCTTAAACTGCTTAGGAGCTCCTGACATTATAATTAATCATGATGCTGGGAGCTTCCAGGTCCAGCCTGCCGAACACCGTTCATGTACGGACAGAATTCTGTGGACGTGTGAATGCAAACGAGCGCCCATCTGGCTGACCAAGAAACTTGTAGGTATGAAGGCCCCTCCTTAGGGTGTCTTTACACAGAGATTTATCTGACAGATTTCTGAAGCCAAAGCCAGGAATGGATCTGAATAGAGGAGAAATCTCAGTCTATCCTTTAGGACCTGTTCTCTGGTTATAGTCCGTTCCTGGCTTTGGCTTCAATAATCTGACAGATACATTTTTCTGTGTAAAGGCGCCCTAACAAATCCACACCGTTTTCTCAGGTTTTGTCCCTTGTGATCCAACCTTTTGCCTCTAGCATTGTAGTCATGTGTTCTAGGAGGGTGCTGGGATATCAGTCATTTAGGTCATGTTTATCTGCTATCAGTACTGGAAAATGATACATAAAAGCTAAAGAAAACAATAAATAAGTGAATAAAAAGGGATGCAGCTGAAATATAAAAATAAAATAAACTTTGGATATCCCTAAAAAGCAGGAGGTGTTCAGAGAAAAATAAATGGACCCCTAACTGTGGTCAGGGAAGTAAGATTGTAGGTTCTCGTGCGGGCTGCATTACTCTGCTGCTCGGAGCTGGGGGGAGGGGGTCTGTGTGACTGTGTATAATCCCCCACAGAATAATCACAGACGCTCTATGTAAACGTTAACAAAGCCCCAACTTTAGTCAAAGAAAAAAACATGCAGCTCATATTATGAAGCTAAAGGTTGTGTTTAACACAAACTGGAGCCCTGACCTCTGGAGCTACACAGAAACAACACAGCTCGCTGCCCCGAAATCTGCATCTTTCCCTTTAAATTTTAAAGGCACAGACACATTTTGTAAAAGTGTTACATTTGCTCTGTATTCGTCATGTAAAGGTTTGTATCTAATTTATGAAAATAATACGTAAGCCGATAATTGTAACATTGTAAATAACATTGTAGCTGTTGGAAAAAAGCATTCACATTGGGTTTTGCTTGGCATCTGCCAGCACCCATTACTTTACTATGTGGATGTATATGTACCTGTACAGATGTATATGTGTATGTATAGATGTATATGTACATGTACAGATGTATATGTGTATGTAGAGATGTATATGTACCTGTATATGTGTATGTCTAGATGTATATGTACCTGTATAGACGTATATGTGTATGTCTAGATGTATATGTACCTGTATAGATGTATATGTACCTGTATATGTGCGTGTATAGCTGTATGCTCAGGTCATGTACACAGGTGAGAAGGTGCAGCAATAGGTCAGGAATCCATAGAAGAAAATGACAGTGACTCTGGGAACAATAGACTGCATTCAGCTATACATCCAATGTACATGAGCTAGAGCTGGGCTTATGGTATCCCAGGTTCCCACCCATACAGGATTCAGTGCAGACTAAAATGGTGGCTTCTCCGGTGTTATAGTATATGTCCACAGAGGGAACAATAGCATTCCTGTGTGTTCTTGTAAAATGGTGTACAGTCACATACAGGCCTCTTAGTGTCCCTTTACACACACAGATTATTGCAGCCAAAGCCAGGAACAGACTATAAACAGAGAAGGTCTTTTCAAATCAATTCCTGGTTTTGGCTGGGTTCACACTACGTATATTTCAGTCAGTATTGCAACCAAAACCAGGAGTGGATTGAAAACACAGAAAGGCTCTGTTCACACAATGTTGAAATTGAGTGGATGGCCGCCATATAACAGTAAATAACGGCCATTATTTCAATATAACAGCCGTTGTTCTAAAATAACAGCAAATATTTGCCATTAAATGGCGGCCATCCACTCAATTTCACCATTGTGTGAACAGATCCTTTCTGTGTTTTCAATCCACTCCTGGTTTTGGTTGAAACATGAGGACCACAATACTGACTGAAATATACGTAGTGTGAACCCAGCCTTTGGCTGCAAAAATCTGTCCGATAATCTGTGTGGGTAAAGGCAGCCTTACTATGAGCTGATGGACACACTGTTTCCCATATACTGTATATAACATGTAGAACAATCTTCTATTCTTGTGAAAGAAACCTATAAGTGTGATCAGCAGAAACGCTCTAAAGACGTCTGCATCCATATCACTATTGTACCTTCCATCATAGGAACAGAATAACAAAAGAAGCAGCAGCGTCCGATCGGTCACATGACAAACACCAATGGATCCCTTTAACACTAACAGGATCCGCTGGGATTCCATCATTGTATCCATTATTTTATCAGACATAGAATGGGGATGTTTTTCTGCATTTTATGGAATATTTGACACAGGCTCCATGCAGAGCACAACACCTCTGTAAAGCCTCTATGATAGGGGTGTGAGTATACTGGACTGTATAGGGGAGCACAGGGGCCATAATCCTAATCTACTAATACAATACCCGCATATAGCTGTGCAGCTGGTCGGACCTGGAGACAAAGCAGTGATCATAGGGGGCAAATAATATTGGAAATCCCACTGAGGGTGGTTACAGAAATATATTATATATATATATATATATATATAAATACACACACACACACACACACACACATACTATGTACATATATATATATATATATTATAGATAAATAGATATAGATAGATATACACACACACACACATATATATATATATATATATATATATATATATATATATACTCCACAATAGAGTATTCTAGTGACAAAGGAACATGTGCCAAGAGTGACTGCACTGCAAACCTACACAGCACAATGACCAATCCCATAATGCAGGGGTACACAATCTTTTATATAAAATACAAAGCGCATCCCCCTGAGATAGTAAGTGCCATAAAAGTCTGATCTTTGGTGCTTCCACCTAACAGAAGAATAGGGATCTGCAACTCTTGGATCAGCACAGACATTCATCCCTCTTTATAGCTTAGAGGAAGCATCTCACAACCCTCCAATACAATACTATAGACCCGCATACAAGCACAGTTCTCCGTGTTATCGCCTGCTATACTTACCCTGTCCCTGATCCCATGTTACTCGTGCCTCCTCCTTCACTCACATCTATGATTACAGAATGGAGGAGAGAACAGGGTGGAGCGTGACAATGGCGCTCTGTTCTCTGCCCCAACACCATACACTCTTTTTCTGGACAAGCATGTCTGTATTTCTATGGCTGGGGTTGCAGGTTGTGTGCACCCTAATATCAGGGCCATGTAGTGATTCTAAAGAACATGAGCACCATATATGAGGGTGGGGGAACCTGTGGCCCTCCAGCTGTTGCCAAACTACAATTCCCATCATGCCTGGACAGCCAACGGCAACAGCTGGAGGGCCACAGGTTCCCCCATCCCTTTTATAAAGGATGGAAGGATCATTGCAGGGTGCTGAGTAGCAATGGCTGGGATCACCACGTCACATTACCACCGCGTGGCCCTATTGTTTGTACCAGGCCCACTCTCACTCCATAGACAATCTAAGGGTGTTGAGAACTGACAGCTTGGAGGCTAGTATTGCTGTAAGACCGATAACACCATGATGTCCCCAGTGTTTGTAACAGACTCCATAGACAATCCGGGGCCTAGCGTACCAATGGCTGGGAGCCACGTACTGTTGTATGTTGCTTCTCGTGAGCGCCCTCCATTGTTAGTAACTATACCACTCTCACTCCATAGACAATCTGGGGGCCCTCCATTGTTAGTAACTATACCACTCTCGCTCCATAGATAATCTGGGCCCCCTTCATTGTTAGTAACCGTACCACTCTCACTCCATAGACAATCTGGGGGCCCTCCATTGTTAGTAATCGTACCACTCTCACTCCATAGACAATCTGCGGCCTTGTATACCAATGGCTGGGAGCCACGTATCGGTGCCAGTGACGGTACTGTCGTATGTTACTCCTCTTGAGCGCCCTCCATTGTTAGTAGCCGCCCCGTTCCCTTACCTTAGGGCGGAGATGGGCAACCTTTGGCTGTTGCAAAACTACAACCCCCATCATGCCTGGACAGCCAAATCATGGGAATTGTAGTTTTGCAACAGCCGGAGAGCCCGTGGTTCCACCCACCCCTGTGTTAGGGGTCTGAGACCCTGAGGGCCAACAGCTGGATGCCATGTTGGGGTGTGAGGTCACATGACTGGCCCTGTGCTCCCTGTGGGCGCCCCCTAGTGCCCAGACTGATACTTTCGGGTGACTGTGGCCCCTCATGTAGAGCAGCCCCCCCCCCTATATACACACGGTCACCGGATTCCATGACAAGTCGGTCTACACCCCCGGTAATCCCCGTACCTGAGGCGGTGTACCAGCTCCCGGCGTGGCTCGCCTCTCTGCACAGCGCTCGGTTGGACATCTTGGTGCCGGAGCCGCCTATGGTGTGTGAGGAGATCGCCGCTATAGACCGTGGCGGGTCCACACCCTGTGCTCTGTCTATGGATGTGTGTGTGTGAGGGCTGGATGAATGGTGCAGCCACTGAGAGGAGGAGGAGGCGGACGGAGCAGAGGACTGACACTCCTCCAACAAAACAGCGAGCTCCTAACGAAGAACACCGAGACGGAACCACCTCAGTGATGGCCGCCCGCCCGCCAGCCACTCCGGGCCCCTCAGCGCCACCGGCCCTGACGCCTCCGTGTCACCCGCTTCCCGTGACTGGAATGGCAGACATGTCCCGTGTCACACACTATATCTATATATACATATATATATATTTTTTGCTCTTTACTTCGGGGCCGGTCAGTGACCGCGCTGTGCTTAGGGAACAATGGGGGCTGACTGAGGCCTACAAGGCCGAACGTAAAGCGTATCGCTGCGGTAGGGAGGTAAAGCGATTATTTACGAAGCGCTTTTGTTTGTCCCTCGTGAGCCCCCGTTCAGGAAGAGGGTTAGGTAGGCGGAGACGCGTTTTTGATTGGTTGGTGCGTCGCCTCTGGTAACGCGATGAGGGGGGCGGGGCTGTTGGCTGTGGCCGGCGGTGACGTCAGAAGCCGGTGGATTTGGGATATTTGTTTGGTGTGGACGGTCTGGGCAGGGCGCACGAGGTGCCTCACAGAAATAATAGACATGGGCGGAGCCCGACATAACGCCCCCGCTGATTGGTTGTCCTGTCTCTGGGGGGAAGAGGAAGATTTCTAGGAGGCCGGGTGTACTCTGTCAGTGTCTGATACAGATGCTTAGTGTTTCATCTTGGCTGAGGGGTTATATGTTACTAATAGGAAGAGGGGGGCAGGCTGCTGGGAGACCCCAATAATGCTGGTGTAACTCCTGTGAGAACAAAGGATGATCAGGATACCCCTGGAGGGCCCCTCACACCACCATGATACCCCTGGAGGGCCCCTCACACCACCATGATACCCCTGGAGGGCCCCTCACACCACCATGATACCCCTGGAGGGCCCCTCACACCACCATGATACCCCTGGAGGCCCCTCACACCACGATGATACCCCTGGAGGCCCCTCACACCACGATGATACCCCTGGAGGGCCCCTCACACCACGATGATACCCCTGGAGGCCCCTCACACCACGATGATACCCCTGGAGGCCCCTCACACCACCATGATACCCCTGGAGGGCCCCTCACACCACCATGATACCCCTGGAGGGCCCCTCACACCACCATGATACCCCTGGAGGCCCCTCACACCACCATGATACCCCTGGAGGGCCCCTCACACCACCATGATACCCCTGGAGGGCCCCTCACACCACCATGATACCCCCCTGGAGGGCCCCTCACACCACCATGATACCCGCCTGGAGGGCCCCTCACACCACCATGATACCCCTGGAGGCCCCTCACACCATGATGATACCCCTGGAGGGCCCCTCACACCATGATGATACCCCTGGAGGGCCCCTCACACCATGATGATACCCCTGGAGGCCCCTTACACCACGATGATACCCCCTGGAGGGCCCCTCACACCACCATGATACCCCCCCTGGAGGGCCCCTCACACCACCATGATACCCCCCTGGAGGGCCCCTCACACCACCATGATACCCCTGGAGGCCCCTTACACCACGATGATACCCCCTGGAGGGCCCCTCACACCACAATGATACCCCCGGAGGGCCCCTCACACCACGATGATACCCCCTGGAGGGCCCCTCACACCACCATGATACCCCCTGGAGGGCCCCTCACACCACCATGATACCCCCTGGAGGCCCCTCACACCACGATGATACCCCTGGAGGCCCCTCACACCATGATGATACCCCTGGAGGCCCCTCACACCTTGATGATACCCCCCTGGAGGGCCCCTCACACCATGATGATACCCCCTGGAGGGCCCCTCACACCATGATGATACCCCCTGCAGGACCCCTCACACCATGATGAGGCCCCTCACACCACGATGATACCCCCTGGAGAGCCTCTCACACCATGATGATACCCCTGCAGGACCCCTCACACCATGATGATACCCCTGGAGGCCCCTCACACCATGATGATACCCCTGGAGGCCCCTCACACCATGATGATACCCCCTGGAGGGCCCCTCACACCATGATGATACCCCTGGAGGGCCCCTCACACCATGATGATACCCCTGGAGGCCCCTCACACCATGATGATACCCCTGGAGGCCCCTTACACCACGATGATACCCCCTGGAGGGCCCCTCACACCATGATGATACCCCTGGAGGGCCCCTCACACCATAATGATACCCCTGGAGGGCCCCTCACACCAGGATGATACCCCCTGGAGGACCCCTCACACCAGGATGATACCCCTGGAGGGCCCCTCACACTATGACGATACCCCCCTGCAGGGCCCCTCACACCACGATGATACCCCTGGAGGCCCCTCACACCTTGATGATACCCCCCTGGAGGGCCCCTCACACCATGATGATACCCCCTGGAGGGCTCCTCACACTATGATGATACCCCTGGAGGGCCCCTCACACCAAGATGATACCCCCTGGAGGGCCCCTCACACCATGACGATACCCCCCTGGAGGGCCCCCTCACACCATGATGATACCCCTGGGGGGCCCCTCACACCATGATGATACCCCTGGAGGGCCCCTCACACCATGATGATACCCCTGGAGGGCCCCTCACACCATGATGATACCCCTGGAGGACCCCTCACACCATGATGATACCCCTGGAGGGCCCCTCACACCATGATGATACCCCTGGAGGACCCCTCACACCATGATGATACCCCTGGAGGGCCCCTCACACCATGATGATACCCCTGGAGGGCCCCTCACACAACAATGATACCCCCCTGGTGGGCCCCTCACACCATGACGATACCCCCCTGGAGGGCCCCTCACACCATGATGATACCCCCTGGAGGGCCCCTCACACCAAGATGATACCCCTGGAGGGCCCCTCACACCAAGATGATACCCCTGGAGGGCCCCTCACACCATGATGATACCCCTGGAGGGCCCCTCACACTATGATGATACCCCTGGAGGCCCCTCACACCATGATGATACCCCTGGAGGGCCCCTCACACTACGATGATACCCCCTGGTGGGCCTCTCACACCATGATGATACCCACTTGAGAGCCCCTCACAGCATAAAGTATACCCCCCTGTAAGGCCCCTCACACTATGATAATACCCCCTTGAGGGCCCCTCACACCTTTTGTATCCACTGTTAGGCCTTAGTCCGTAGTTCTGTCCACAATTGCAGACAGAACATAGGGCTAATATTATTCAGTGGCTCCATCCTTACAAGGCCGTGATCCATGTCGTAAAAAAAAAAACCTAGATAGTAACGCGGACTGGGATTTGTGGCACGGATCACTATGATTAAAGAGGATGTACCACCAGGTATGTCCTCTAACCTGACACACGGATAGAACGGCGCTGTCATGGGGAAGCCGGTGCCGCGGTCCATTTTTCGAACCGTGGCCCGTTTCCCCTGTACAGTGCCGTTCTTTCCACAGTTACTGGCCGGTGCTCAAGCACTGCAGGTAGGCCGGCCCGCCCCCAGTGGGAGGGAATTCCCTCCCCTCTATGACGCGGCTCCATTAGAATTAAAGTAGCCACGTCATAGAGGGAATTCCCTCCCACTGGGGGCGTCCTGGCCTACCTCCAGTGCTTGAGCACCGGCCGGTAACCGTGGAAAGAATGGCGCCCTACAGGGGAACCGGGCTGCGGTTTGAAAAACGGACTGCGGTACCGGCTTCCCCATGACGGCGCCGATCTGTAATTAGGCTAGATTCACACAGGACGGATCCAATCCACTGTGGATCCATCCTGTGTGAATCTAGCCTTCTATTTAAAAATCTCCAATCTTCCAGTTCTTATCAGCTGCTGTATGTCCTGCAGGAAGTGGTGTATTTTCTCCAGTCTGACACAGTGCTCTCTGCTGCCACCTCAGTCCATGTCAGGAACTGTCCAGAGAAGCAACAAACTGCTGCTGCAGAGATTCAAACTGCATGGTTTCCCGGCATTATGTATCAATATCACTCTATTACCGGGCTTCCCTGTCCAGAGCATCCGTAATATACAGGACGTGGGAGTAAGCGTACGGCTTATTATGTAGGCATTGCATGCAAACAAAACCTCAGAGGTCAATCACACAATCTCACACAACAGATTGTACGCTGCGCATATGGCAGCAGATCCACTGTGATACTTGTTACCATTACAGTCTATAGCCCTGGATTTAATTCCACTGTGAGAATGTAGTGGCAGCTTTCCTTAAAAATGTGTCACTTTTGTTTACAAAACTTTTGTCATGTCAGAGACATCATAGAGACTTGTCATAAAGACATCATAGAGACATGTCATAGAGACATATCATAGAGACTTGTCATATAGACATCATAGAGACTTGTCATAAAGACATCATAGAGACATGTTATAAAGACATCATAGAGACTTGTCATACAGACATCATAGAGACATGTTATAAAGACGTCATAGACATGTCATAGAGACATGTCATAGAGACATCATAGAGACTTGTCATAGAGACATATCATAGAGACTTGTCATAAAGACATCATAGAGACATGTTATAAAGACATCATAGAGACATGTCATAGAGACATCATAGAGACTTGTCATAGAGACATCATAGAGACATGTCATAGAGACATGTCATAGAGACATGTCATAGAGACATCATAGAGACATGTCATACAGACATCATAGAGACATCATGGAGACATGTCATACAGACGTCATATAGACATCATAAAGACATGTCATAGAGACATCATAGAGACATGTCATACAGACGTCATAGAGACATCAGAGAGATGTCATACAGACGTCATAGAGACATGTCATAGAGACATCATAGAGACATGTCATACAGACGTCATAGAGACATGTAATAGAGACATCATAGAGACATGTCAAAAGTTCTGATTGGTGCGGGTCTGAGTGTTCACACCCGTACCGATTGGGAGACACAGCAGGGAGAAGGCCGCGCTAAGCAAAGTCCTCTCCTGGCTCTGTGTCATGTGATCAGTCAGATTTATCAGCCAGGCTAATGGTGCGTTTACACATAACGATTATCGTGCGAATTTGCGCGATAATGATCGAATTTGAACAATAATCGTACATGTAAACGCAGCGAATGATCAAACGACAAGCGAGAAATCATCATTTTGATCTTTGAACATGTTCTCAAATCTACATTGATCGTTCGCAAAAAATTCGCAGATCGTATCTGCAAATTCGCAGATTCGCAGTCGTTCGCCGATTTAACCAATGTGTGAGATAGGCTTAAGCGATCGCAAAACGAATTTTCTGTACGATATATCGTACCGTCTAAACGCTGATCGTTATGAAAAAAAATCGTTACTCCGACATTGTTAATCGTACGATCGGGGGAATTATCGTTTCGTGTAAACGCAGCATCATAGAGCTTCAATATAAATCAAACTGATCACTTGACAGAGCCGGGAAAGGACTGTGCTTAGCGCGGCCTTCTCCCTGCTGTGTCTCCCAATCAGTACTGGTGTGAACACTCAGACCCGGACCGATCAAAACTTTTGACATGTCTCTATGACGTCTGTATGACATGTCTCTATGACGTCTGTATGACATGTCTCTATGACGTGTCTCTATGATGTCTGTATGACATGTCTCTATGATGTCTCTATGAAGTCTGTATGACATGTCTCTATGATGTCTCTATGACGTGTCTCTATGATGTCTCTATGACGTCTGTATGACATGTCTCTATGACATCTGTATGACATGTCTCTATGATGTCTCTATGACGCCTCTATGACGTCTGTATGACATGTATCTATGACGTGTCTCTATGATGCCTCTATGACGTCTGTATGACATGTCTCTATGACATGTCTCTATGATGTCTCTATGACGTCTGTATGACATGTCTCTATGACGTGTCTCTATGATGTCTCTATGACATGTCAAAAGTTTTGTGAAACGACAGATACAATTTAACTACTTCCATGTCGCACCAGTGAAAATAGTAAAGACACCATGCTACATCCTCACATTGGAATTAGAATCCGGGCTATAGCCTGTAATGGTAATGAGTATTGCGGTGGATTTGCTGCCATATGCGTAGCGTGAAATCCGCTGTGAACCTGTTGTGTGAATCCACCATAATACTTGGACTGTACCAGGTGCAACGTGCAGCAGTAATAATAGGGATTGGGCGGGGGAATAGGTAAAAAAAAAGTAGAACACTCAGCTCCTGACAAAAAGTTTGACATGTCCTAAGTTTTCTACGGTGACAGCGACACTTTACCGACTTTGCTTTACACCTTTGGCGCTTCCAACATCATAATGATACTGGGAGTTCCGCGTTCCGGTCTGTAGCACGTCCTCCGTGCGTGGACGGCAATCTGTGCGCTGGTCCTAGCTAAAGGTGCGTTTACACAGATTATTGCAGCCAAAGCCAGGAACACACTATACACAGAGAACAGGTCATAAGGGAAAGACTGAGATTTCTCCTCTTCTCAAACCCATTACTGGCTTTGGCTTCACAAATATGTCAGATGAATCTGTCTGGGTAAACGTACCATCACGATTATCGTTCTGTGTAATATGGTGACAATTTCAGGTTAACGATAAACGATCTAATTTGCGATCGTTTATCGTTGGTCATTAAAAATCGCTCGGTGTAATAGCACCCTATGACTAGTGTGAACGATAGCTATGAAGGACCTGGCAGATTTATCAGGAAGATTCTTTGTTACCCACAGCAACCAATCACAGCTCGGCTTACATCTCACCACAGCAATATGAACAATGAAAGCTGAGCTGTGATTGGTTGCTATGGGTAACAGTTGTTAGAGCTTGAGCGTCATGTCCGTCCTTTGTACCCCACAGCTCGGGGCATAGAAGTGACGTAAGAGTGGATTATGCCCCCGAAAATGATGTTACAGCCTCCCCTCAGCACTGTTACCCGCCCGCAGGGTAACCACAATGGCTGCCTGGGGTCATCCCAGGTCCTACTGTCTGCAGGAGGCCTCCGCTCACACTGGCATTCTACTTCTTCTAAAGGGTCACGTGTCAAAACCAGAAACGGAATCGAGGTTTGAGGCGCATCCCATGAGTACGGTGGCCGAGAGGGGTCAATGCGGAAGCGGGCGACTCCTTATAGGTAAAAACCTTGCTATATCGCACCCCAGCTTGTGGCTTGTGTGTCCGCCCGAGCTCTGCTGCACTGTGCACTGATAGTGGCCGGCTATGGACACTAGTGCTGCACTGTGCACTGATAGTGGCCGGCTGTGGAGACTAGTGCTGCACTGTGCACTGATAGTGGCCGGCTGTGGACACTAGTGCTGCACTGTGCACTGATAGTGGCCGGCTATGGAGATTACTGCTGCACTGTGCACTGATAGTGGCCGGCTGTGGAGACTAGTGCTGCACTGTGCACTGATAGTGGCCGGCTGTGGAGACTAGTGCTGCACTGTGCACTGATAGTGGCCGGCTGTGGAGACTAGTGCTGCACTGTGCACTGATAGTGGCCGGCTGTGGAGACTAGTGCTGCACTGTGCACTGATAGTGGCCGGCTATGGAGACTACTGCTGCACTGTGCACTGATAGTGGCCGGCTATGGAGACTACTGCTGCACTGTGCACTGATAGTGGCCGGCTATGGAGACTACTGCTGCACTGTGCACTGATAGTGGCCGGCTGTGGAGACTAGTGCTGCACTGTGCACTGATAGTGGCCGGCTATGGAGACTACTGCTGCACTGTGCACTGATAGTGGCCGGCTGTGGAGACTACTGCTGCACTGTGCACTGATAGTGGCCGGCTGTGGAGACTAGTGCTGCACTGTGCACTGATAGTGGCCGGCTGTGGAGACTCCCGCTGCACTGTGCACTGATAGTGGCCGGCTGTGGAGACTCCCGCTGCACTGTGCACTGATAGTGGCCGGCTGTGGAGACTAGTGCTGCACTGTGCACTGATAGTGGCCGGCTGTGGAGACTAGTGCTGCACTGTGCACTGATAGTGGCCGGCTATGGAGACTACTGCTGCACTGTGCACTGATAGTGGCCGGCTGTGGAGACTCCCGCTGCACTGTGCACTGATAGTGGCCGGCTGTGGAGACTCCCGCTGCACTGTGCACTGATAGTGGCCGGCTGTGGAGACTAGTGCTGCACTGTGCACTGATAGTGGCCGGCTGTGGAGACTAGTGCTGCACTGTGCACTGATAGTGGCCGGCTGTGGAGACTCCCGCTGCACTGTGCACTGATAGTGGCCGGCTGTGGAGACTACTGCTGCACTGTGCACTGATAGTGGCCGGCTGTGGAGACTAGTGCTGCGCGTACATTGCTCTGTCTGGTTGACATTAGTTTTGATGAAATCTGATGTTGTTCTGTGTTTGGTTGCGGTGTTGTAGTCGGTCCCCAGCAGTGTATAAGTAATATGTGTGTGCGTATATGTATGTGTATATATATATATATATATATATATATATATATATATATATATATATATATATATATATATATATATATATATATATATATATATATATATATATATAATATATATATATATGTGTAAATAAGAACTGCCCGGCCATCCTGGCGCTCGGTAGGATACAACAGCTGAGCTCTCATTGCTTTCCTGTAGACACACAGTACATGTTGTATTTATTCTTTGTCTACAGATTTATGTGGATTTTTGGTTAAAAATAGAGAAGTGAAGCAGATTAGTTTTGTTGTGTTCATATTCCTCAGGCTGACGGCTCCGCGCAGAGGGAGGACACCGCCCCGAGAGGAAGCAAAATGAATCCGCTTTCCTCATCACTAGTTAAAAACTAAAAATTTATTAATAGGGGAGAGATGGAGGATGAGTGCAGGCGGGGGACATAGCTGAAGTCCAGCCAGCACCCCTACCGTGGACATCTTGTTTTTATGGTTGGTTTATAAGAACTCCGGACTGGGGTGATTTTTGGTTCTGGGGAGGGGTAGAATGAAAGATTTAAAGGAGAAGTCCAGCGAAAATTGTATTGACAGTATTGGATTTCCCCCCTAAAAGTTATACAAATCACCAATATACACTTATTACAGGAAATACTTATAAAGTGTTTTTTTTCCCTGCACTTACTACTGCATCAAGGCTTCACTTCCTGGATAACATGGTGATGTCACTTCCTGGATAACATGGTGATGTCACTTCCTGGATAACATGGTGATGTCACTTCCTGGATAACATGGTGATGTCACTTCCTGGATAACATGGTGATGTCACTTCCTGGATAACATGGTGATGTCACTTCCTGGATAACATGGTGATGTCACTTCCTGGAAAACATGGTGATGTCACTTCCTGGATAACATGGTGATGTCACAACCCGACTCCCAGAGCTGTGCGGGCTGTGGCTGCTGGAGAGGAGGATGGCAGGGGGATGCTCAGTGTCTCTCCAGTGCCCTGTGTCCCTCAGTGTCCCCCTGCTATCATCCTCTCCAGCAGGTTGTGACATCACCAAGTTATCCAGGAAGTGACATTACCATGTTATCCAGGAAGTGACATCACCATGTTAGCCAGGAAGTGACATCACCATGTTATCCTGGAAGTTTTTTTACTTGTTCACTCTATAGAGAGTCGTCCATATCTGCTCGTAAGTCAAAACTTAAAGTGTCACTGTTGTATTTTTTATTTTTTTTATTGCAGAAATCAATAGTCCAGGCAATTTTAAGAAACTTTGTAATTGGGTTTATTAGGCAAATCTGCCATTATCTGCATTCAACAAGACTTTCCTCAGGTCCCCCCCCCCTCCTCTCTCTTATTCACTGCTCATTATCAGGAAATCTCGACTCTTTTACATCAGATGAGCCCTGTGTAACCTATGGAGAGGGGAGGGGGTAGGGAGAGAAATTAGTCGGCAGCAGAGAGCAGAGAACAAAGTACTACACAGTGGGAGCTGTGTGAAAGCCGGTATTCAGAGGTCAGTGCTGACATCAGAGGAGATAGCCTGGTGATGTAGCTGTAAAATAACTTTGTTGTCCTGTTTTGGTGCCTCATCTCCCTTCATCCCTCCCCTCTCCGTAAGAGAACCATGAAGACAGGGGGAAGAGCTTCAAGCTGCTTTTTCATGATAAAAATGCACTTTTCGGCTAATAAACCCAATTGCAAAGTTTCTTAAAATCACCTGTACTATTGATTTCTGCAAAAAAAGTTTTTAAAAACAGTGACACTTTAACCCCTTAACGACGCATGACGGGTATACCCGTCATGCGGCCGTTAAGGGTAAACAGAGAGGGCTCCCGGCGTGAGCCCTCTCTGCAGCCGCCGCGGCCGGCTAATTAACTATTCAAATGCAGCTGTCAAAGCGATCGGGTTCGGATCGACTCGAACGCGTACCCGGTTCACTCATCTCTATTCATGATCGCTCACGGTAAACGGCGTAAGCGCCAAAAATTTCCAAACTGCAAAATTGCGCATTTTTGGTCGAATCAAATTCAGAAAAATTGTAATAAAAAGTGATCAAAAAGTCGCATATGCGCAATCAAGGTACCGATAGAAAGTACAGATCATGGCGCAAAAAATGACACATCAGACAGCCTCATAGACCAAAGGATAAAAGCGCTATAAGCCTGGGAATAGAGAGATTTTAAGGAACGTTAATTTTCTGTAAAAGGTTTAAATTTTTTACGAGCCATCAATTAATATAAAATGTATACATGTTACATATCGTTTTAATCGTACCGACTTGAGGAACATATATAACAAGTCAGTTTTTTCATAGGACAAACGGCGTAAGAACAAAGCCCTCCTAAAGAAAAAGAATTTCGTTTTTTTTTTTTTCAATTTCACTGCGCATATAATTTTTTTCTGGTTTCGCAACATATTTTATGCAAAAATTCAGCCTGCCATAGCAACGTACAATTAGTGACACAAAAAATAAGGGCTCATGTGGGTCTGTAGGTGTAAAACTGCAACTGCTATGGCCTTATTTACACAAGGAGGAAAACGCAAAAATGAAAATTAGCCCGGTCTTTAAGGGGTTAAAGTCAAAAACACTGATGTCTGTTTTTTTGTTTCCCCATGGTAGGTGACTGGGAATTATGATTACATTCATGAACAGCTCAGACAGTGAAGAAGAGGAGGAGTGTAATGAGAAAACGTCCCTGATCGCCTCCGAGAGCCCCCCGCTTCCCTCTTACCAGGATGGACCTCAGGCTTCGGCGGACAGGGTCAGGCATCACTTTCATACATGAGAATACATGTCGATAGTTTTATCTTATGTTTAAGTTTGGGTTTTATCTCTTCTACCTGATAAGTCTCCCAACGTTACGTGTAGCATAAATAAACCAGTTAAGGCGTTATCCAGATTCTCTAAAATATTATATAATTAAGGCATAACACATGCTCGCCTAACGATGTCACCCCCTCCCCACTGTGACACCATCTGAACCCCTGCTGCTCTATCCATTTCCTACATCTGAGATGAGCTCTTCACTGCAGTGACCACCCACTTTGCCAGTCACTGACTACAGTGGCGTCCTGCCACGCCTGCTGATTGGCTGATTGAAAAACTTGTTTTGGAAGTAGGCAGTAGACAAAGTTGCGGGGATCAAGTGGGCTCCAAGTGCCTGAAGTGGGTGACTGTTTCTTTTTTGTTTGTTTTTAATTTTCATGCTGCCACCAGCTTAAAGGGGTTATCGAGCACTACAGAAACATGGCCACTTTCTTCCAGAGACAGCACCGCTCTTGTCTCCAGGTCAGGGGTGGTTTGCAATTAGGCTCCATTCACTTCAATGGAACTGAGTTACAAAACCTGCACCCAAACTAAAGACAAGTGCGGTGCTGTCTCTGGAAGGAAGTGGCCATGTTTTTGTAGCGCTGAATAACCCCTTTAAGTTTTATTTAAAGAGGATGTACCACCCGGTACATCCTCTTTAACCTGAACCCACAAATCGATTGGCGCCGGCACGGGGAAGCCGTCTTTCGGACTGCCGCCCGGTTCCCGTGCACGGCGCCGTTCGATCCAACGGTCCTGGCCGGTGCTCAAGCACTGGAGGTGGCCGGGCCGCCGCCAGTGGGTGGGAATTCCCTCCCCTGTATGACACGGCTCGCTTAGAATGAATGGAGCCGTGTCATACAGGGGAGGGAATTCCCTCCCACTGGGGGCGGGCCGGCAGACCTCCAGTGCTTCAGCATCGGCCGGTACCACTGGATAGAACGGCGCTGTGCTCTGGAATCGGGCGGCGGTATCGGCTTCCCCGTGACGGCGTCGATCGATCCGTGGGTTCAGGTTAAAGAGGATGTACCGGGTGGTACATACTCTTTAAGTAACTCCTTGGATCCAAAGGTTTTGTTTTAAAGTTACAAGTGCCAATTTGGATAGTATAATTCTAGTATACATTTAAGGGAATCTTGTCAGCTCCCGGGCCCTGGTAATTTGTCCGTGCAGTGGATTATCTACAATCTCGTTTCTCCACCTGTACTGAAGAGTCAATGAGGAGTTGTGGCCCAGTGTTTGTTCCACACTCTGGCGAACCTCACCACTGCTTCCTTCTCCATCTTTTTACATGAATAAATCAATGCTGCCCGGCCTCCTCCTCCCTCAGCTGCCATTCAGTATCTGCCAACAGAGGACTGATCTGAAATCGGATACAGTAAAAAATCCTGGCCTGTGTTGGACCTGTGGTCTAGGGGTTACTCCCCTGTCTAGAGACCAATAGTGCAAAGAATTCTCAATTAGGTTCAGATTAGTTTTTAAATTAGTTTTTTTTTAAACAATGATGAGTAAAATAAAAAAATAATTACATAGTTATTTAATTTTTATTTGTCTCATCATTGTATTTAAAAAGCTAAACTAATTTGGACCTGATTGGGAATTCTTTATTGTATCATTAAATAAGATACAATAATTAGAAAAGAGGAAAAAAGAGGAAAAAATAACTATTTCATTTCTATCTGGGGAATCGAACCAAAGAAAGAACTGGTGTTGGTCTCTAGACAGGTGATTTACCCCTAAACCACAGCTCCTACACAGGCAAGGAGAGTCAACTATATCTGATTGCAGCTCAGTCCTCTGTTGGCGGATACTGACAGCTGAGGGAGCAGGAGGCCGGGTAGCATTGATTATTTATGAAGATTGAGGAGGAACCAGTGGTGGGGCGGCCAGAGTGCGACACAAATGATGAGGTACAACTCCTCATTGACTCTTGTGATAGTTCTTCTTTAAGTCTGAAGCTAAGCTGTGTATGTGTTCTTGTCAGGCTTTTGATTTGATTATTCTTTATCCAACAGAAGGTATACAGCGATGGCGCTCAGGAGCTGGGAGATTCATTAAATGGCGAGCCCTCAGGAGCAGCGGCCTCAGTGAGAGAGGTTCCAGGGGACAGTGATGAAGAAGAGCTGACACTTAAATATGGGGCTAAACACGTTATAATGCTCTTCGTGCCGGTAACGCTCTGTATGGTGGTGGTGGTTGCAACTATCAAATCGGTCAGCTTCTACACTGAGAAGAACGGACAGCTGTAAGTAGACACTTCTTTCACTAATTTATCACATAAACAACGGCCCTCTTAAAGGGAATGTGTCATCAGAAAATGGCCTACTGTTTAACTAGCGTTTTTACGTTAAACATAAAAACAGTAAACTTACTGATATCAGTGTTTTGTTTTTTTTTTCATATTAACTGGTGTCAGAAAGTTTTGTAGATTTGTAATTTACTTCTGTTTAAAAGTCTCCAGTCTTCCAGTACTTATCAGCTGCTGCATGTCCTACAGGAAGCGGTGTCTTTTTTTCTAGTCTGACACAGTGCTCTCTGCTGCATGTCAGGAACTGTCCAGAGCAGCAGCAAATCCTCATAGAAAACCTTTTCTGCTCTGCAGACCAGAAAGAATACACCACATCCTTCAGGACATGCAGCATCTGATAAGTACTGGAAGACTGGGAATATTTAATAGAAGTAAATTACACATCTCTAGCACTTTCTACCACCAGTTGATTTAAAAGAAAACTACCCCTTTAACCACGTGGGCTATCCTGGATATTTATATGCCTGTGATCAGGGCTGCAGAAGGTACTTACACCCTTGTGCACTCCGAGTACTAAGTAGACCTATAACTTTCATTACATCTTTATTCTGCTCTTAGGGCTTCATTGTAACTATTTGTCAATGTTCTTTTCCTTTGTAGAATTTACACCCCTTTTTCTGAGGACACCACGTCTGTGGGTGAAAGACTTCTAAACTCTGTGCTGAACACAATTATCATGATTAGTGTTATTCTCGTCATGACTATATTCTTGGTGTTGCTATACAAGTATCGATGCTACAAGGTAAGCAAAAAAGGACGAGTTTTCAAATTGCACTCTAGTAAATAAACAAAAAAAAAATGCAAAAGAATAGGCTTATAGATGCAACAAATGACTGAAAGAAGCTCAAAGTTTTCAGCTTTGTTTTTGCAAGAAAAAAAGTTTATTTTTATTTTGAGGCCAGATTATCGCTCCATGTAATAGAGAGAACGATCAGCCGATGAAACTATCAGGAGGTGCAGCAATACTGGTAGGATACAAGGGCAACCAGACGTGTGACAAAGAGGTGTGTTTTTTTTCTGGGCACAGCGCAACTCTACCGTATCTGTTTTTTCCATACTCTGACACCTGCAACTTGCTCTGCCCCTCACACGGCGGAGATAATACGGCGACCTGACGGAGATTCTGAAGTTTTTCAGCAACCATCGATCTCTGCTGTCTCTGCTGTCTGTTCTCGTCTCTGCACTGACAGGCCGCTCAGCCAATCACTGGCCGAGATAGGACTGCAACCAGTGATTGGCTGAGCAGCCTGTCGGTGCAGAGACAGGAACAGAAGGCAGAGTTGCAGCTGCAGAGACCAGGGAAGGCCCGAGGACACTGGATGACATGGTAAGTTAATACTTTATTATTTAAACTACAGACAAGGACTGCACGGACATCGCTAACGAGATTATATATATATATATATATATGCTACCGTTCAAAAGTTTGGGGTCACATTGAAATGTCCTTATTTTTGAAGGAAAAGCACTGTACTTTTCAATAAAGATAACTTTAAACTAATCCTAACTTTAAACAAATCCCCTCTATACATTGCTAATGTGGTAAATGACTATTCTAGCTGCAAATGTCTGGTTTTTGGTGCAATATCTACATAGGTGTATAGAGGCCCATTTCCAGCAACTATCACTCCAGTCTTCTAATGGTACAATGTGTTTGCTCATTGGCTCAGAAGGCTAATTGATGATTAGAAAACCCTTGTGCAATCATGTTCACACATCTGAAAACAGTCTAGCTGGTTACAGAAGCTACAAAACTGACCTTCCTTTGAGCAGATTGTGTTTCTGGAGCATCACATTTGTGGGGTCAATTAAATGCTCAAAATGGCCAGAAAAAGAGAACTTTCACCTGAAACTCGACAGTCTATTCTTGTTCTTAGAAATGAAGGCTATTCCATGCGAGAAATTGCTAAGAAATTGAAGATTTCCTACAACGGTGTGTACTACTCCCTTCAGAGGACAGCACAAACAGGCTCTAACCAGAGTAGAAAAAGAAGTGGGAGGCCGCGTTGCACAACTAAGCAAGAAGATAAGCACATTAGAGTCTCTAGTTTGAGAAACAGACGCCTCACAGGTCCCCAACTTCCCGCATCTTCATTAAATAGTACCCGCAAAACACCAGTGTCACCATCTACAGTAAAGGGGAGGCTGCAGGATTTTGGGCTTCAGGGCAGAGTGGCAAAGAAAAAGCCATATCTGAGACTGGCCAATAAAAGAAAAGATTAAGATGGGCAAAAGAACACAGACATTGGACAGAGGAAGACGGGAAAAAGTGTTGTGGACGGATGAATCCAAGTTTGAGGTATTTGGATGACAAAGAAGAACGTTTGTGAGACGCAGAAGAAATGAGAAGATGCTGGAAGAATGCCTGACGCCATCTGTTAGCATGGTGGAGGTCATGTGATGGTCTGGGGTTGGTGCTGGTAAGGTGGGAGATTTGTACAGGGTAAAAGGGATTGTGAATAAGGAAGGCTATCACTCTGCACCGCCATGCCATACCCAGTGGGCAGCGCTTGGTTGGAGCCAATTTCATCCTACAACAGGACAATGACCCTAAACACCTCCAAATTGTGCAAGAACTATTTCCAGCAGAAGCAGCAGCTGGTATTCTATCATAGGTAATGGAGTGGCCAGCGCAGTCACCAGATCACCACCCCATTGTGGGAGCAGCTGGACCGTATGGTACGCCAGAAGTGCCCATCCAACCAATCCAACTTGTGGGAGCTGCTTCTAGAAGCGTGGGGGGCAATTTCTCCAGCTTACCCCAACAGATTAATAGCTAGAATGCCAAAGGTGTGCAATGCTGGAATTGCTGCAAAAGGAGGATTCTGGGACGGAAGCAAAGTGTGATGTAAGAACAATGTTATTTCACATACAAATCATTATTTCTAACCTTGTCAATGTCTTGTCTCTATTTTCTATTCATTTCACAGCGTATGGTGGTGAAGAAGTGCGACTTTTCATGGAAAACACAATCGTTCGGCATTTGATTAGCGGTGGCTGCTGAAGTTGGATAAAGCCCTAAGGCTATGTGGAAATCATGGATATAGTCATTGGCTGTATCCATGTTTTCCAGACAACCTTAGAGCTTTATCCAAGTTCAGCAGCCACCGCTAATCAAATGCCGAACATTTGGGTTCGGATCGACTTGGAACTCGAACCCGGTTCCTCCTCTCTAATCGCTATTGCTATGTACTGGGATGAATGTGGGCAGAGTAACATATATCATGAAATACTCCACTGACCCTTGTTCTTTGCACATGTATGGAAACTACTATATAGGAGATATAGCTCTGCACCCAGAGTATATTACACGCATGTTGTAGATAATCCTATGTCTGTGTCTTCACGATTCAATTGGAATGTGTCGCCTAAATCTTCTTTTACTGATTATAGTCAGATACTAAAACTTGTTATTTTATTCTAATGTTTCTATTTTATGACTGAAATATTTTTCTATTTCACTATTAGTATGTTGTTATGGGGGCGGCCATATTGCCTGGGCTGTTATTAACAGCATTTAGTGACATGCTTTACAGCAAGCCTCATGGACATAGACTACAGTAGACAGACTCTGTCTCCTTGAGGTGAATGTGAAACATTACTGAGCGTGCTCTGTGACCTGTGAAGAGGTCATTCCACAGGGAGCTGCTATTGTCTCCTCTATCTACTGGTGTCACATGATGCTGCAATGCAGCAGCCTCCTCTTATCACCACAGACACAACAGGAAGTCTCAGCTTTAGGCCCTATTACACTGAAGGATTATCGGCCGTATTCAGCCAATTATCGTTCTGTGTGATAGAAGGCAATGATCAGCTGACATGAATGATGTCGGCTGATCATTGCAGTCGTTTGTTTTCAACACGTTGAAAGACAAATGACTGACAGCAGCGATCTGCTGCCGTTGCTCAGTGGAAGAGGAGCGGCAGCAGCAGCAGACTGCCACTATCCTCTATGGGCTGTCCGGACATTACAGCTATCAACTGGGCAGTGAACCTGCTGATATGAGCCACCTGCTATTTACCTCCAGATTCCAGGGCTGTACTTCATATTCCTGAGGGGTCCGGTATAGCTGTGTTTTCCGCTAATTGCTAATATGCTAATGAGCGGTCCCAGAGTATTTGGAGGGGGGGGGGTTCCTCATGCTCCCGAAGCACCTGCTCGACCGCCCTAGCCTGCCCCCTCCCCACTTTACATATTCATATATGCATAGCTAGGCCGCTTGTAACTGGCTGCTTCCTGCACATGCCCCGTAACAAGCGGCCTAGCTATGCATATATGAATATGTAAAGTTGGGAGGGGGCAGGCTAGGGCGGCCGAGCGGGTGCTCCAGGAGCATGGGGAACACCCCAAATACTCCGGGACCGCTCATTAGCAGATTAGCAATTAGCGGAAAACACGGCTCTACCGGACCCCTCAGGAATATGAAGTACAGCCCTGGAATCTGGAGGTAAATAGCGGCTGGCTCATATCAGCAGGTTCACTGGCCCGAACCTGCTGATAGTGCCGCTTTAAGTTTATTGATTGAATAGAAACCTTGTGAAAACTCATATAGGTCACCGCTTTAATATATGCAGTGGTGTTCACTACATATGAGTGAAGATTGCGCACACTTGGATCCGTCCGAACCAGAGCGTGCAGCATTTGTTAGCCGCCAGTAATCAAAGTTGGATGCAGCCTTAGGGAGTCCTGGAAATCCTGTATACAGCCTGTGGCCTTTGGCTGTATCCATGTTTCCAGGCAGCCTCAGGGCTGCATCACACTTCTTCCGCCACCAGTAATCACATGCTGCACGTTCTGGTTCGGACGGATCCAAGTCTTTGCTCATCCGTAGTGTTTACCTGCGCTAACTGGAGAGGGTCACAGATTTTTAGCCTCTAAGTAGCCAAGATCTAATGTTGTGCTCTGCGTATCCTTCAGGCTTTATAGGTTTCCAGTGATTCTGCACGGTCTGAACAGTCTATTTCTGCTCCCTCTGGGCTCTTTTCCTGTCTCGTGTAGCACTGAGCTATATAAAGCGGCCAGGACAGCTGCACAGATCTCTGGGAGTTTGTCATACACTTGTCACCACAGTTGGGGAGAGTTAGTAAGAAAAGTGCGGTGGAACTCCGACAGCAAAGAAATGGAGTGACAGCTGTGCAGTGAATATAATGATTGTTCTAAAAGCTGTGTGCACGGCAGAGGTTGTGGTCTCAAAATGTGACTGTATTGAGAGCATAAGACCTTGTCCGAAAAAAATGCTATCACTTTAAAGCTTTGGGTGCTCTGATTATAACAGTGTTCTCTTCTTGCTCGAAGGGGTTGTTCACCAAATTAGTTTTCTTTCAAATCAGTTGGTGCCAGAGATTTGTAATTTACTTCTATGGTCTTCCAGTACTTATCAGCTGCTGTATGTCCTGCAGGAAGTGGTGCATTATTTCCAGTGTGGAGAGCAGGAGAGGTTTTCTATGGGGATTTACTACTAATCTGGACAGTTCCTGACATGGACAGAGGTGGCAGCAGAGAGTACTGTGTCAGCCTGGAGAGAATACACCACTTCCTGCAGGACATACAGCAGCTGATAAGTACTGGAATACTGGAGAATTTTTTACAGAAGTAAATCTATATAACTTTCTAGGACCAGTTGATCTAAAAGAATTTTTTTTTTAACAACCCCTGTAAAGAAGTTATCCAGGCTTAGAAAAACATGGCTACTTTTTCCAGAAGCACCGCCTCTCCTGTCCTCAGTATGGGTGCGGTTTGCAGCTGAGTTCCATTGAAGTAAATGGAGCTAAACTGTAATACCACACACAACCTGAGGACAGGGGTGGCACTGTTTTTGCAAGAAATTAGTATCCTGGATAACCCCTTTAACCCTTTCATTCACAAGATAGTAAAACCTCTCTATCTGTTTGACTGTTGCACTTTTATCTAAATTGTCAGATAGGTGGGAAATTGGGTTGTGGATAGTAGACTATGGGTGATAGGAGGATTAGGATTATGGGTCATGTTAAGAGCGGTTGCCAAACATCCACGTCCTATAGCTGTGTCCTCAGCATAGAGCAGTTGGATGCCCATACATGAGATTGATCGCCCATACATGAGATTGATCGCCCATACATGAGATTGATCGCCCATACATGAGATTGATCGCCCATACATGAGATTGATCGCCCATACATGAGATTGATCGCCCATACATGAGATTGATTGCCCATACGTGAGATTGATCGCCCATACATGAGATTGATCGCCCATACGTGAGATTGATCGCCCATACGTGAGATTGATCGCCCATACGTGAGATTGATCGCCCATACATGAGATTGATCGCCCATACGTGAGATTGATCGCCCATACATGAGATTGATCGCCCATACGTGAGATTGATCGCCCATACGTGAGATTGATCGCCCATACGTGAGATTGATCGCCCATACATGTGATTGATTGCCCTTACGTGAGATTCATGGCCTATACATTGGTTAAATGCTCCCTATATCCAGAATTTATTTCTGTTTATTTTTCAGTTCATTCACGGATGGCTCATTCTTTCATCGTTGATGCTACTTTTTATGTTCACATACATGTATCTTTGGTAAGTACATGTTCACATTTGAGATTATTAGATGAGTTTTCTTCCACCTATTACATGGCTTTAGTAGCAGATTTTTTATAAAACATAGCTGAAACTTACCTGCTGTATCATTTAAAGCCTTAAAGGGGTATTCCACTAAAACATTACATTTTGATATGTTCCTGCCCATGGTGAGACTAACAATTCCTTCCATACTTGTCATTATCTATTCAGTCTCCTTCTCCCAGTTCTCAGCTGCTGCTTTCTGCTGAAGACACAAAAATCTGTGTGTGAGCTTTTCGCTCTGTCTCCCCCTCCTTCCCCCTCACTTCTGAGACAGCTGATGCAACCAAGTCCCTGGCAGGCTGTATCTGCAACATTGTAGCTTCTTTATAATGCTGGGAGGATTAATCACAGCGAGTTCATTAGCACCTTTACCTCCGATTAACCCTTCCAGCATTACAAAGAAGCTACAATGTTGCAGATAAAGCCAGCCAGGGAGTCTGATGCCCATAGGAAATCGCTGCTCCTCACTCATCTCTGCTTATTTGCATAATGAGTGTGCAGAGGAGCGACTGTGACTTTACGGTGATGAAACTGGCAGGAGGGGGCAAGTATGAGGCGGCTCTATCTCGGGATGGTATGGGTCCCTCCCTGCTCTCCCAGGGTGACCAATAAATGCCCCTCACTTGCCTTTGTCAGTTCAGCAGTACACAGACGTAGCCAAATAGTCTTTATATGCTGCTCTATCTATAGACCCCCCACGAACACTAATCATCTACTTTAACACCCGTCTTATCTACTTTGATAGTGAAGTTTTCAAGACGTACAATGTGGCGATGGACTATCCAACCTTGTTCATGGTCATCTGGAATTTTGGGGCAGTGGGAATGATCTGCATTCACTGGAAAGGACCTCTACAGCTGCAGCAGGCGTATCTCATCATGATCAGTGCTCTTATGGCTCTTGTATTCATCAAGTATTTGCCAGAGTGGTCCGCGTGGGTCATTCTAGGAGCCATATCTGTTTATGGTAAGTATCTCATTCCACATGCTATGCTATGTAATGTATTGCTGTATGACTTATGCCTGATGAGTCACTGATCACCCAATAACCAGGTACTGTATACATAAGGTCAAAGGGCAGATCAGGCTACTTTGTAACTAAGTTATGGCCCATGTGTGACTGGATATCTGTATTTATCCATGTAACTCATGTGGAGTAAGCGGTGGGCGTTACAGCCGCAGGAGATAACGATTAGAGGGCAGGGATGTCGGGAATGCAGACTATGGAGGTGCTGACTCTTAAAGGCAAACGACCATAAATACATCCAAAAAGAAGAAAAAAGAGAATGCACTCCCCCGTTCAAATTGTGCTTTATTAGATTCCTTGGATACAATCCATAACATTTCAACAATTAGGAAGCCGCCACCTTCAGTGTGCAAGACAGCTGTTTTGTGCAATTACAGCACTTCCTCTGACGTCAGAGGAAGTGCTGTAATTGCACGAAACAGCTGTCATGCACACTGAAGGTACCAGTGTCCTAATCGTTGAAATTTTATGGATTGTATCCAAGGAATCTAATAAAGGACTATTTATACGGGTGAGTGCATTCTTTTTTTTTTTTCTTTTTGGATGTGTTTATCCATGTGCCAGTCACACTGACATTTCTAATCTAAATAATTTCATAGGAGGCAAAGATTCATTAAAGGGGTACTCCAGTGAAAATCTTTTTCTTTCAAATCAACTGGTTTCAGAAAGTTATATAGATTTGTAAATTACATAAAAATTATTTAAAAATCTCCAGTACTTATTAGCTGCTGTATGTCCTGCATGAAGTGGTGTATTCTGTCCAGTCTGACACAGTGCTCTCTGCTGCCACCTCTGTCCATGTCGGGAACTGTCCAGAGCAGGAGAGGTTTTCTATGGGGAATTGCTGCTGCTCTGGACAGTTCCTGAGTATCGCAGCAGATTTATTGCAAATGTTGCAGTGTAAAATATTTTGCGAATTCCATGTGTCCATAACTTCTAGGTATATTGGGATCTCAGGTTCCTAAAGTTTTTTTTCTCATAATGGAACAGATGTAATATTGTACAGAACTTAAGTTGTTCTCTTAACAAACCTGAAACTTTCATGACTGTGTTGTGTCTGACAGACTTGCTGGCTGTATTGTGTCCAAATGGCCCTTTGAGGATGTTAGTGGAAACTGCACAGGAGAGAAATGAACCTATATTTCCAGCACTTATATATTCCTGTAAGTATATTACATATTGCATTATCATTTTGCACATCCAGTGTCCGATTACAATGGAAGACAATACGAAAACAGCAGTGTGCGACAGCAGCCTTAAAGTGTCCCTGTCATTATAACAAAATTTAAATCAGCAGGGGATATAATAGAAAGCATGTTTGTAAAGTATAGCTGTTATATGGCAGCCTTCAGGAGACTGGACCTGGATACAAGTAAGTATAGCTGTTATATAGCAGCCTTCAGGAGACTGGACCTGGACACAGTAAGTATAGATGTTATATAGCAGCCTTCAGGAGACTGGACCTGGATACAGTAAGTATAGCTGTTATATAGTAGCCTTCAGGCGACTGGACCTGGACACAGTAAGTATAGCTGTTATATAGTAGCCTTCAGGCGACTGGACCGGGATACAGTAAGTATAGCTGTTATATAGCTGCCTTCAGGAGACTGGACCTGGATACAGTAAGTATAGCTGTTATATAGTAGCCTTCAGGCGACTGGACCGGGATACAGTAAGTATAGCTGTTATATAGCTGCCTTCAGGAGACTGGACCTGGATACAGTAAGTATAGCTGTTATATAGCTGCCTTCAGGAGACTGGACCTGGATACAGTAAGTATAGCTGTTATATAGCTGCCTTCAGGAGACTGGACCGGGATACAGTAAGTATAGCTGTTATATAGTAGCCTTCAGGCGACTGGACCTGGACACAGTAAGTATAGCTGTTATATAGTAGCCTTCAGGCGACTGGACCGGGATACAGTAAGTATAGCTGTTATATAGCTGCCTTCAGGAGACTGGACCTGGATACAGTAAGTATAGCTGTTATATAGTAGCCTTCAGGCGACTGGACCGGGATACAGTAAGTATAGCTGTTATATAGCTGCCTTCAGGAGACTGGACCTGGATACAGTAAGTATAGCTGTTATATAGCTGCCTTCAGGAGACTGGACCTGGATACAGTAAGTATAGCTGTTATATAGCTGCCTTCAGGAGACTGGACCGGGATACAGTAAGTATAGCTGTTATATAGTAGCCTTCAGGAGACTGGACCTGGATACAGTAAGTATAGCCGTTATATAGCAGCCTTCAGGAGACTGGACCTGGATACAGTAAGTATAGCTGTTATATAGCAGCCTTCAGGAGACTGGGCCTGGATACAGTAAGTATAGCTGTTATATAGCTGCCTTCAGGAGACTGGACCTGGATACAGTAAGTATAGCTGTTATATAGCAGCCTTCAGGAGACTGGACCTGGATACAGTAAGTATAGCTGTTATATAGCTGCCTTCAGGAGACTGGACCTGGATACAGTAAGTATAGCTGTTATATAGCTGCCTTCAGGAGACTGGACCTGGATACAGTAAGTATAGCTGTTATATAGCAGCCTTCAGGAGACTGGACCTGGATACAGTAAGTATAGCTGTTATATAGCTGCCTTCAGGAGACTGGACCTGGATACAGTAAGTATAGCTGTTATATAGCTGCCTTCAGGAGACTGGACCTGGATACAGTAAGTATAGCTGTTATATAGCTGCCTTCAGGAGACTGGACCTGGATACAAGTATGGTTTTGTTATAAAGCATGAGAACAAAAAAAAATAATGATGAATATAAATTGCAAACTTGCTTAATATCACATCCCCTGCTGATTTTAGATTTTGATAGTTATGCCGACAGGGACACTTTAAAGTGAATCTGTCAGCTGCAATTTACGTTCCAAACTGCTGACACTGTTAGATAGCTGATGGGTCAAGGAGACACATGGTACCTTTAATAAATCCAGCTGTGCTTTCAAGTTTTTATTCTCCTAATCAAAGTGTCAGAGTCTTTCCCAAGGTCCTGATCTGCTACAAGCTGTAACACCTCCTTCCTCCTTATGCTTTACTGTCAGCTGCAAACTGAGCTCCAAGCAGGTTAAGGCTGCGTTCACACTACGTATATTTCAGTCAGTATATGTATATTTCAGTCAGTATATTTCAGTCAGTATTGCAACCAAAACCAGGAGTGGATTAAAAAAACAGAAAGGCTCTGTTCACACAATGTTGAAATTGAGTGGATGGCCGCCATTTAATGGCAAATATTTGCTGTTATTTTAGAACAACGGCTGTTGTATTGAAATAATGGCCGTTATTTACTGTTATATGGCGGCCATCCACTCAATTTCAGCATTGTGTGAACAGATCCTTTCTGTGTTTTTAATCCACTCCTGGTTTTGGTTGCAATACTGACTGAAATATACTGACTGAAATATACGTAGTGTGAACGCAGCCTAAAGAAGGATCATGTTTGGGAAGGGGGCCTGGAGGCATTTCAGCTTGCAGTAGATCAGGCGCTATCACCCCTGCTTACAGTGCGGCCCAAGCAGAAGGTTATTGGTGAGGCCACTGAACTCCTTACAGTCCATAGCTTGTGTGCTCTGCACCCGACCCATGGAGTGTAAAACCTGTAGGTTTGCTGCAGATTCTGCTACCCATCAAAATCAATGGGCAGCAAATCCACTGCCGAATCGAGCACAATCATGTTGTGTGCATGAACCCTAGGACTGGAATCTGACATGTTGTCGTGGTGTTTTTTGTTTCTTTTTGTAAAATACTGAATCAGAACATTTTTACAATTTGAAAAGCTAATATTGTTTTATGTAAAAAAAAAAAAAAAAAAGTAATCGTATTTTGTTGAAAGAGAACTTTTGTAGAAATGTCATATTTTAATTTCAGCTGCCATGGTGTGGATCGTGGGTATGGCCGATTCTGAAAATACAAATCACAGAGTAAATCGACCTTCTGGAGGTAAGTGTCCATAAGTAGCTATGAAATGTCTCTATGTAGAGCAGCAATAAGGCCTGACTCACACACGTCGTTCAGGTTGGTGTTTTGCAGGGGACTTCTTTTTCCGAGCCAGTGTTTGCCATCAGTTTATAGACACATGATGTTCCCGGATTTCACACTCCTCTTCACAAATAGCAAATGTTCTAAATGCACGTACAAATAGAAATGAGTTACAGGAGAGCTTACAAGAATATGTGTGGTTCTTCAGACACACAAACCACTTTATGTGCACTGTTGACCTTAAGTATATAAATATGTGGGGGTGGAAATATAAATATAATATATATAATTTTTTTTTAATGTTTTTCAAATGCTTCTTACTGTTAGTGTTTATAGTCTTAATAGAAAATATTTGTTAGGGTTATACCATAGCTTTTTCTATGATGCCCATAAGAGTGAATGAGGGGCGCTGCATGATAAGGGTTTGAAGTGTAACTGTAGTTACAAAAAACAATTCCATATCATAAGGACATGTCAAAAGTTTTGATCCGTCTGGATCTGAATGTTCACACCTGAAACAATCCCGGAAGAAGAGGCGCTGCAGCCCGTCATCTCCTCGCTTTGCGTTAGAAAAAAAGAGTTGGGCTCCATAGACTTACATTATAAGTCTGACTCTTTTTTTTGCTAACTCAGAGTGGAGAGTGTAGATGCTGCAGCGCGGTCCTCTCCCTGATTCTGCTCCTTCTCCCGATCGGTACAGGTCCGAACACTCATCATAGAAATATGTCAAAAGTTTTGATCGGTCCGAGTGTTACCCGTAGCGATCGGCAGCCTCCTCTTATCACCGCAGACACAACAGGAAGTCTCAGCTTAGTTTTAGCCCCGGTGGTGACAATGAAAACTGCAAGCTATCAGGATTGTTGTATAATATAGATAGAAAAATTACAAAAATTCTTTAAAAAATATTTTTCACATAAAAACATTATTTAAACCAGGGGTGGGAAAACTTTTCCTTGTCGACGGCCATTCGGGCATTAATAAATGCACTCAAAGTTATACTGTGTGTGCGGCAGTGAAGCAGCATGGGTTGGCAGCGCCAGAGCAAGGCAAAGTATTGTTCCCCTAATGCCCCTTCTATTGTAGTTAACCCCCAGTGATGCCCATGGTAGCTTTAGTTAACCCCTTATTGATGATCCTGGTAATCTATCTTCCAGCGATGTCCATGGTAGCTGTAGTTTACCCCCCAATGATGTCCCTGGTAACCATAGTGAACCCCCACAGTGATGCCCCTGGTAGTCCTAGTTAACCCCCTAGTGATGTCAATGGTAGGCTATTTAACCCCCCAGTTATACCCCTGGTAACCATAGTGAACCCCCCAGTCATGTCCCTGGAAGTCTAGTTAACCCCCCAGTGTATGTACCCAATAAAAAAAATAAACATCCCACTCACCTTTCCTCCCACGCTGCCCATGTCCTTTCCCTAGTCTGTGCCGCTCTTCTCCTGCAGGCGGCGCACTATAAATGACATCATAGCGTGCACTGCAATGGTGGGGAAGGAGCCAGCATGCACTGCATCCTCCTGTGCCTGGCAGCCGTCGCATTCATAGACACAGGAGGATGCTGTGCTCGCCGGCTCCTGCCTTACCAGAGCGGCGCATGGCACAGGAGAGCCCTGATTTTAACAATACAACATTTTCTGATGAGACTTTCCCTTTAAGCCAGCAGATACAGATCTATATTTCCCTTTTTGAAACCCCCATTTTAATTTTTCTTCTTTGAAGCATCAGAAGGTGATAACCACATATCACAAGAGGACACAGAAGCTTCAGGACATCAAGTTCAGCCATCTAGCAGTAGGAGCGCAGTGTCAGATGACGGAGACGAGGAAAGTAAGTGTGAAAGTGTGCAAACTGATGTTACAGAATTCCATGAGTGATCTGAATAGACCGAGAGGAAACATCCTGTATCTGTCCTCATCTGCTCCAGCTGTTCCAGTACGGGAAATACTAAACCCACAACCATTAGATTGGCTGTTAACTTGTATAATGTAATGAATTGAGGTGTTGGGATTTATGCTCAAGCAAAAAAGTCATTTAGTATTGGGAATCTAGTTTTTAAAATTTGGGAGTAGCTGATGTAACGGGAGCGTACCTATCACTGTAGCAGCTATAGCGACCGCTATGGGGCCTGCCACATCAGGGGGCCTGGTGACCCGCTCCTCCAATACACTGGGCCCAGAATTCTAGTCCTAGAAACTAAATGATGGTCATGTTATATTAGTAGAGCACGGAAGGATACGGACCCTCTATAATCTGGCATCACTCCAACAATTGGACTGGAACTGAATGGCTATTACATGGTCCATCGTTTCTTTGTTTCTTCACAGGGGGAGTGAAGCTTGGTCTTGGAGATTTCATATTTTACAGTGTGCTAGTAGGAAAAGCTGCAGCGACAGCGAGTGGAGACTGGAATACTACGCTGGCCTGTTTTGTTGCCATTTTAATAGTAAGTAACCCTTAATATCCCGATATGCAAAGAATAACTAATGTGAAAGGGGAACTATCAGCAGGTTAGACAGATTTAACCTGCTGATATCTCCCTATAGTGCACGGGGAGCTGAGGATGAAGGTATGTCTGCTAGCAGTTAGCAGTGTAATCCTCTGCCCGGAGCATAGTTAGGAGCATTGCCCCACCCCCATCACACGGTCCCATCCACTGCATTGAATATCATTAGGAGTGGACTGGCTCAGTGCTCTGGGGGCGGGGCAATGCTCCTAACAGTGCTCCAGACCGAGGATCACACTGCTAACAGCAGAGGAATGGCACTGAGGAGGAAGGTAAGAGACATGGCATCATCCTCATCTGTGCACAATAGGGACATGTCAGCAGTTTAGATTCATCTTCGTTTCCTTTGACACTGTTCAGTAGTATTGGCCTACCTCTGAAGATCATTCATGGTATTATTTTTGTTTTACAGGGGTTGTGTCTGACTTTATTGCTTCTAGCAGTTTTCAAAAAAGCTCTCCCAGCTCTCCCCATCTCAATCACGTTTGGCCTGGTGTTCTACTTCTCTACAGATAACATTGTGCGGCCTTTCATGGACACTCTGGCCTCCCACCAGATGTATATCTGATGGGCAATGCCTACACAACCTCGGACTGCTGGACGTTTTACAGATGGCGGGGGTGCTCTACCCACCATTCGGCAATTGCAGAAACAAAATCTTTTTAGAAGGACATTAAATGTGTGCTGTCGCTTTAAAAAACTTTTGATAATGTTGTAGATAGGGCCAGGAGAAGAAGTGCAAATGTACGGAGCCAACTTGGTCCTCTAGACAAAGAGCTGGGAGAGAAGTGCCCCGCCGTGGGCTTCTCTCTCCACTCGTTCTAGTGTTTCTCGGATATGTCAAATGTTTATTAAAGCGACAGGTGCACTACAAGTATTTTTATGTGATATTTCTGTTGAAGTACTGACTATGAAGGAAATATGAAGTATGTGCATTATTTTAGTTCTTGTTTACTAACCTTACATAAGCTTCAGAAACCAATCTTGTATTTTTCTTTTTCTAATTCTGAATAACACTGAATTACCTCCTGTGGGGTACAGTACATGATGGAGGAGAGACCAGTAGGTTTTTCTTTTAGCAGACTATAACTCCCATAGTTTGTGTCAATTATGATCTGGTTGTCTAGGCTATTAAAGGAGGAACTCCGAGTAAATAGGATTTAACTCTGTTCAATCCCCACCCATAATCTAAGCTTATGTATAATAGATCTCTATTACATGAATTGGTCTGTTTGTCTGCAGCACATCCTGACTCTCACCCTGAAGCTGCTGAAAATCCTCACTGCCTGCTCCACTCTGTCTCCCCCCCTCCCTTCTGAGACAGAGGTCACATGGTCACTGTCTCTTTTGTACCCAGGCAAGCTGTAACACCTCATCTGTAACCCCACCCACCACTGATATCATATAGTGATCACCTGGCCAAGGGCGGGGAAACAACAGCCTCTACTGAGCAGCATTGGGGAAAGGAGACACTGTTGTTTCATCTCTTTTATCTATAATTTATCTATGTAGATGATTAGATATATTCATACTGTGTTTACTGTTCAAAGCAGAAGCAGATCAAGCCAGTAGTGGGCAGATATTACATGGGCGGGTATCTGGCATTTGGCTCTGAGGTGCAATGCATGCTGGGAGGTGTGGTTTCCTGGCCAGGTGCCATGATGTAAATCTGGGATTATTTGTAAAAGTTTCGATCTAGGAGCAGCGTAGACAAGTGGAAATAGTGTCAAACAATGGGTGGGGGATGGGTGAGTGCACCTATATGCTTTATTATTATGGGATTGCTGGGAGTTTCCCTTTAAGTATTATCCATGAAGGAACTTTGCAATAAAAGCACTACTTTATGCGCAGCTACACTTTAAAACTCCAGTTAATCCAAACATAACACATTAAAAAAAATAGTAATAATTCCTTAACCAACCATGGCAAAGAGAAACATTCCTCGAAAAAGAAAAAAATCTTATAAATTTTATATTAATTTTTTTTCTGGTATGAAGAAGGGTCCGTCCATTTCCACCAATACCCGTGAGCGTGTTCTAAAGAATAATATACTTCTATTTTATATATATATTTTACCTGCAGTCAGTGGCCACAAGTCTTAGCGAGATCCAGAAATGAACTCACAGAAATATGATATATTTGTAAAGTAAAGCCATTTCCTTTCCATCCATGTCACCTCTCACTAAAAGTGTCACTGCATTTCAGCTGAGCCATATGTATGTGACCATAATAAAAGGCAATGGGATATTGAGTAGGAATCCACAAAAAGGGGGGGGGGGGAAGAGTAATGATTTCAGTGAATTTAGAGGAAAATCTGATTCCATAAGGGAATGTTACAGATAGAATACAGGTGTGTCCTCCATACTACAGGACATAGGCTGCTATGCATGAGGCTTATCCTGATTAGCATCTTCTGCACATTTCACTGTGGCAGATTGGGCCAGTGTTATAGTTGCCTCATTTTATTTACACCCTGAAGCAGAAAACTGTACATTATGATGTGCTGGCTCTACCTGAAATCTATGGTAGTTTAGGGTACAGTGCATGGGACTGATGTCTCCAATATCTCTCCACATGTAGCAGAATCAAATCCATACAGAAATTGGAGCATGCTGTAAGTGAAATACACAGCAGGTCCATATCTATTACACATCTCGACTATCTATATATATATTTATTTTATTTAGCAATGTCTTCAGCCCTTGCTTTAAAAGGAAAATAAAGTATATATCTTACCTCTCACAGTGTCTTCCTTGCTTCTCCCCGCTGCAACTTCAGAGCCTGTCTCTGAAGTTAGACCACTCAGCTAATCACAGCCTGTGGTGGTCCCGTGCTGGCCAAGCAGCTTGTTACTTCACAGACCGGATCTGAAGTTGCGGCTGCGGGGTGAAGCAAGGAAGACACCAGGAGCGGTAATGTGTATATACTTAATTTTTTCATTACACATTCATCAGCCACCTGATACACTGCGGCCGCAGAAAATTGTTCTAATTTGTACGGCCGCTATTCAGTGAGCGGCGGCCATGCAAAATAGCCTGTGCTTACAGTGTAAAGTATGGCTCCCGGTTGTACTTTACATTGTGGTCTAGGGCAAATTGGAGTGCGGGCACACATGAATGTGCCTGCATTCCAATTAAAGTCCAGTGATGTTCACCTGGCCAATAGGGTGAAGATCTCAAATGTTCATACATTGTGTGTACATGGCCTTAGGCTGCATTTACACATCAGGAGAATCATCCTAGGACACAAGTGTCCATAGAAAATCTGGTGCAGTTTGAACCAGGGCATTAATGTCCATTCAAAGTATGCCATCTAGTAGACAGTGTAAGTTTAGACTAGACAAGCTGAAGGTATGCCAGATTTTCAAACAGCCTGAATCTCAGTGATAATTCTAGCACATTTTTACACTGTTAGTGTATAACAATTAGACATTTAGGAGGAACCTGTCTACATGTTCATGCCACAGCAGCCAGTAGTGAAAGACCCCTTGTTTTTAGGCTGGGGCTAGATGCTGAGTCCTGATTGTACGATAAGTGTACAGAGTTGTGTGATCCGATTTACAGGTAGCCACAGAAAATCCATCCAGGATAGATTCTCTACCACTGCAGGGTCATGGCTGCATTCCCACCCTAACTCTTGGGACCAAAGAGATTTCTTATTAAAATAAAGACCGGAAAACATCATAAATGGAAGAGAAGACAGACCCCAATTCCACTCATACCAACTAATCACGACTTAGGTTTCATTTTACGAGAGCTTATTTTGAAAGCTGAGCTGTGATTGGTTTCTTTGGACATATTACACCAGTTTTTGCTTTACGCAGTTTGATAAATCTGAGTCCATGTGATGTAGCAGGCCTGCTACATCCTATCCCATCTCTGGGCATAGAGCGGGCATGATTCCTGGCCAGTCAACCCCTTTCACCTGGATAAGGACTGCTCTGGAAGATGATTAGCGGCAGGCCTATATCTCCTTCTCTTGTCTTACAATCTAACATTTTATTCTTTCCCGCTAACATTTTATTCTTTCCCGCATTTCCTGTTTCAGTCATGCAAAATATACTTTGTAATGAAACTATGCCAAAATGTTCCACTGCAGACTGTTCCTGTGCATTAGGAAAATAAAAACTCCACTCTCCAGATATTAAGTGACTGTTTTTGTTGTTGATCCCATGTTGTCTGACAGTAGGAACATTTCCTAAAAAGGAGTTTTGTTATAGGAAAGAAACCCTACTTTATCCTCTGAACCTGCCTTAGAGGTAGAGTATTTGCAGACTATGGAATTCGCACTCCATAGACACCATTCTATGGACCGGCCAATTCTGCCAAAAGAATTGAAGTGTCAATTCTTTTGGCAGAATGCGGAATCCGCCCGTGCATAGAATTAGCCATTTAAATGCAGCGGTCAAAGTTGACAGCTGCATTAAAAAGCTTGTTTTGGCCATTCCTGTTCATCTAGTGGTGGTGGGGGGGGGGGATCATCCCCCCCAAGACACAATCGTGGAGGAGTGATCCCCACATCCGCTTTGGCCAGGGGTCTGCGCCGTAATATCGCTGATCCTGGCTCGGCAATCTTTTGCTATCCGCTGCAGCAGCCGAGAGCAATAGAACGCCTATCTCAATGAGAGATCAGAACAGTAATACTTAAAGTCCCCCAGGGGGAATAACCCTAACCCCAGGGGGAATTCTAGTAAGTGTGTTAAAAAAACACATCCCCTAATATAATTTAAATCACCCCCCTTTCTCCATTTTATAAATACAGGCATTCCAGGTCTACATTCCTTGAACTGTACCTACCTTCTTGGTGCAGTTTACATGCAGTTACCGCTCAGCTATTTATTAGTGGCTGAGGTAGGACAATGCTGCAGTCCCTGACTCCAAAACGGAATTGCACACGCTGACCCTTAAACACCATGAATCAGGACTAATTTTTCCATAAGAGTGGCACAGGGGAATGTAGGTACAAGTTTTTCCCCATGATACCCCCTTTATATCTCTTTACTCTTGCACTTGCCAAAAGTGTACTTGCCTTTAAAAATCACAAACATTGTTAGACTTACAGATTTATTCACATGATCTATTGCACAAGCTCTAGCTAAAACTAAACCTCCCATCAAATAAATTACATGATTTGTCTACTTTAAAAGAAATTTTATTTCTCTAAGGTCACTTATAACAACCGAAGCAAGAGTTTTGCAAGAGACATACAACGTTGCGAGTTCAATAAAATCAGTCCACTAAGATGAAAGTTGTACAAAGCTGAAGCCTCGATTTAAAGTCCTGGACATAAATACTCGATGTTTTACAAAGCACAGTCATCTTTGATACGTCTTATATTCATTTCCAGTAGTGTCCATTAGCTTCGCTCTTCAAACTGAGTCTTGTTTTTTAATAAGTAAGCTGCCAGGAATTCAATAGGATTTGGAGGTCTACAGTGGGAGAAAAGCAATAAATAAAAAATGAAAAAAAAACTAACAAATGTATGTTTGTGTGAATTTACACTCAAAGTCAAACACCATCAAAAGGAATTGCGCATATCTAGCCCAATACATTGCCTGAAGGGCACATTCACCCAAACTTCCCAACCAGATTTATGGCCAGAAAGAGATGAGTAAATTTACAGTAATAATGAAGCGAAGCGCAATCCACTCAGCTGCTGCTTTATAACCAACTGCAGGTCTTTCCTGGGTGCTTGGAAACTTCTCCCAGTTTCCCAGGAGTGGATCCAGCTTTTCCCAGCACCCGGGGAGGAGTGGCAGTCAGTTATAGGCAGCAGATGACGAGCAGATTGCAGAGATAACATAGTGCTTTGCTTTGCTTTTACTGTAAATTCGCTCATCTTTAGCCAGAACATCTGAAGTAGGATACAGTGGCAGCAAAGTAGATACGACTGGAACAGATCTCATCCAACACATGCTATGGAAATTTCCCAAACAGAAATTTACCTGCATTGCTGGATTTTTGAATGCATAGCGCATTTATTTGTGCTGCAGAAAGAGCAAGGATTTGTTCTAGGGCAGCTTCACACGTACCGGATTGCAGCAAATTTCACTGATTGGCTAAGTAGGACCAACGGGAGCCTCACATGCAGCCGTGGCGCTGAGCAGGTAATGTATGGGGTTAAAGGGGCCAGTTATATACTCGAGACGGAATTAAAACTCTGCTGCGGGTATGTAACCCCATTGAACTTCACACTACAAGGATTCGCAGCGGATCTGGTACGTGTGAAGCTACCCTTAAAGTGTCACTGTCATTACAAAAAAACATGTCAAAAGTTCTGATTGGTCCAGGTCTGAGTGTTCAGACCCATACTGATAAGGAGAACAGATTGGAAGAAGACTCTGCTGCAGCAGGTACACTCTGAGTTACGGGACTCTTTGGGGGGGGGGGGGGGGGGGGAAGAGTGCTACGGAGGGGTGGCTCTATAGACTTACATTATAACTCAAAGCGGAGAGTGGATGTGCTGCAGCAAATCCTCCCCCGGATCCTGTGCAAATGCAGTAATACAGAAACGGGCCGAAGCTTAAAGGGGCTGTGTCATGAAGCAAAGAATGTAATATCAGATGTGCACCAGATGGCATCACATGATGCGGTAAAGGGGAACCAGAAGACTCCTCTGGAGTATAAACCAGGGTGTCATAGTAAGTTTAGAACTACAAAGGTTAACTGAAAGAAAAACCCATTAAACCATTGTTTTAAATATATAATTATAAATATATTATTCCTCAAAGTGATTTAAGTTTATTTCAGTCTGTATTACCTCTCCTTCGCCAGCACAGAAAGGCCTTGTAGAAGTATTGGAACCACTGTTTGATCAAGATATGCGCGTGTAGGTAAAGCCTGTAAATCCACTTTCTGCTTGGAAACTTTTTCCGTGGTTGCCTTTTCATTTTCTACTAATCTCTAGGAGAAAGCACAATTCAGGCATCACATAGTTGACCATTAGCATTTGCAAAAAAACAAAACAAAAAACACCCTAGTAATAAGGCTGATCTACCGCAATTCAAGCTAAAAATAAAATATTAGTCTAGAAATTTAGCTGTCAAAATATGATCAATTTGTTATAGACATGCTAAAATTAAAACCATATTCCACCTTGTCTAAATTAAATAAAATGGTGCATGCCATCGATGAACCAAGCAACAAACCTCTTGTAAAACCTCATTCACACAGCAGGATTTTTTAAGGCAAACCAAGAAGTGAAATAAAAAGGTATAAAGGAAAGAGGTGTATCCCTTGGACCTAATCAGAGTTCTTTTCCATGTGGAGATTTCTCACCTATGAGCTGCCATAAACAAGCGCAGATTAGCAAGATTGCTCTCATTGGTAGGCCTTGGCAAAAGAAATCAGGTGGCCGGGCTGCATGAACAATCCTTGTATCGTTCGTGCAGCCAACGAAACTCACAGCACAGATATACATATATCCGTGCTGTCAGTTTCCACAGCAGTTGCATACTTGCCTAGTGTGCTGCTGCTTGTGATCAGGTATCCTTCTCCAGCTCTCCCTTCCAGCCCATCTTCACCGACCGCAGCTGGTCGGGGGGAGTCAGATCCCAAGCAGCAGTGCACTAGGCAAGTATGCAACTGCTAAGTGATCTGCAAATTGACAGCATGGATATGTATACCAGTGCAGTCACTTTGCTTTTATCATCAGACTCACATCTCCTTTTTACACAAGGTTGTGGAGCCGATGACGAGAAATTTTGAAACCCGCTCTAAATAAACAATCAGCTGATTAAACTGGCATTTTCCCCGTCCTCGGCTGATTGTTATCACTTTTACACATACTTCTGGTTTATAATCGGCCCGTGTAAAAGGCCCTTTAGTTTAGGCTTTGAAATACTGACACACTGTGGGGGGAATTTACAAAGATTTGCTTTTTTCACACCGATTTACGTTAACTCTCCACAACAACGTAAGATTTATTACGTGGTGCTAGGCACTCCTTTGCACCGCAGGCCACGCACTGCACATGGAAAATCAGGTCATTGATATAATTCATAATCAATCTAGTAGGCTGCGCTCTTTTTGTATCACACGCCACAAACTTTTTTAGAAGTTCAAAACTAATGAACTATAAAATTACTTACCTGCAAAAAAGGAAGCATGGAAGCATAAAAATACAATAAAAGCACAAAACATTTTCCTAAACTGTTAAGCAGCTACAAACCCAACTCACATAAAGCTCAAGCAATGAGTTCTGTATCAGTATACACAATGAATGGAAGAGCTCATAACATCTACTGTGCCTGTTAAAGGGAGTTGTCAATTCACATACCAGCACTGCAATATGTTGTGAAAAACCTCTGATTGGTGCAAGTGTCCAGTGGGTGGGGACAAGCTGCAGAACCGCTTGGGGGCATTCACACGTCCGCAAATTTGCGGTTGTTACAGACGGGGAAGGTGTGTCATGGATTCGTTACCCGCCCAGCATGAGGTGTCATTATCATGCTGGCAGCGGGGAAACTCTTCGAAACGCAGCAGCACCAATACCACCGTGATAGGATCTTGTAGTTCTTTTCCTTTGCGTGCGAGGCCATGGAGAGACCATACGTGAACAGATCTTCTGGATCTCTTCATTAGTGAACGTAAGAGAGCAGGCAGTTTCCCACTTCCCAAAGGAGGGAGCACGGTCTGCAATAATCAGCGATTGGAGCAATTTGTAAAGTCTTAATAGAGTCCGCAGCCCCGACGCATCGGAGAGAAACAATTTACCAAAATCAGAGAGTGACGTGGGGAGAGACGCCCTAGACACTATAGCCCGGAAGAAGGGCTGAAGCTGGCCATACGCCAGCTTAGAATTTCGGATAACTAGATTTAAGACAGTCCAAGGAGGGCAAAGCTCTTTGTGGGAACACCAGGTATACCCCAGAGGCTCTGTCCCATCTAGCCAAGCCAGATGGAAACCCAGGGTTCCCAAACAGAGGAGACATTGGGCCAGGTTGAGAAAAAAATACCAACTTCAAAACCCATTTATCCCATATGCATAAAACATGCGTGTTGGATAGCTGCTTTTATTACAATCTGTCCTGGGGTCCGTTCGGCAGGTGATGCAGTTATTGTCCTAAAAAACATTTAAACTCGCAGCCCTGTGTCAAATTGGTGTGGCCTAAAGTACACGTGCCCTAGGTCTGCAACGCCTCTCCGTCCCTTATCATTAGGAATGCCCCTGGGCAGGATTTCTCCTAATCATCGCTTGCCTGAACACTGCACGTGCCTTAACGATCCAGCATATGCGCAACACTAATTGTGCGTTACACGGAATGAGTATTGTTCGAACCTTCGCAATAACGATCGCATTTGAGCGATAATCTGCTCGTGTAAACACATCGAACGATCAAGTGACGAGCGAGAAATCGTTCGTTTTGATCTTTCAACATGTTCTCAAATCATCGTTCGCTAAAAAATTTGCAGATCACTTTGTGTTAACAGTCACCAATTTACCCTATGTGTGAGATAGGCTTAAGCGATCTTAAAAAGATTGCAATAACGATTTTTCTTTTGAATTTTCTAACGATTTACTCGTCTAAATGCTGATCGTTATGAAAACCAAATTGTTGCTTTAAAATCGTTAAACGATCGATTATTGCTCTGTGTAAACAGCATTAGACAAGTGATGAATAGGAAAAATCCTGCCAGGGGCATTCCTAACAATGAAGAGATTCAGTGCAGTTCATGTCTAACTACTCCTGAAATAAGGTGCTGCTATGCATGATGACCACTCCTCATATAAGGCATTGCTATGCACCTGTGGGTCTAAAACAGAATGAACCCACTGCCCAGGTCAGTCATTGCTGTACACAACTACTCCTGATATAAGGCGTTACTATGCAAAGGTCCAGTGTCTAACTACTGATATAAGGCGTTGCTATGCAGCGATACTACCCCAGATATAAGGCGTTGCTATGTACAGTTCGTGTTACTACCCCTGATATAAGGCGTTGCTATGCAGTGATACTACCCGATATATAATGCATTGCTATGCACAGTTCCAGTGTCACTATCCCTGATTATAAGGCGTTGCTATGCAGCATTACTACCCCTGATATAAGGCGTTGCTATGCAGCATTACTACCCCTGATATAAGGCGTTGCTATGCAGCATTACTACCCCTGATATAAGGCGTTGCTATGCAGCATTACTACCCCTGATATAAGGCGTTGCTATGCAGTCACTACCCCTGATATAAGGCATTGCTATGCAGCATTACTACTCCTGATATAAGGCGTTGCTATGCAGCATTACTACTGATATAAGGCGTTGCTATGCAGCATTACTACTTCTGACATAAGGCGTTGCTATGCAGCATTACTAGCCCTGACATAAGGCGTTGCTATGCAGCATTACTAGCCCTGACATAAGGCGTTGCTATGCAGCGTTACTAGCCCTGACATAAGGCGTTGCTATGCAGCGTTACTAGCCCTGACATAAGGCGTTGCTATGCAGCGTTACTAGCCCTGACATAAGGCGTTGCTATGCAGCGTTACTAGCCCTGACATAAGGCGTTGCTATGCAGCGTTACTAGCCCTGGTATAAGGCGTTGCTAGGCAGCGTTACTAGCCCTGGTATAAGGCGTTGCTAGGCAGCGTTACTACTCCAGATATAAGGCGTTGCTATGCAGCATTACTACCCCTTATATAAGGCGTTGCTATGCAGCATTACTACCCCTGACATAAGGCGTTGCTATGCAGCATTACTACCCCTGACATAAGGCGTTGCTATGCAGCATTACTACCCCTGACATAAGGCGTTGCTATGCAGCATTACTACCCCTGACATAAGGCGTTGCTATGCAGCATTACTACCCCTGACATAAGGCGTTGCTATGCAGCATTACTACCCCTGACATAAGGCGTTGCTATGCAGCATTACTACCCCTGATATAAGGCGTTGCTATGCAGCATTACTACCCCTGATATAAGGCATTGCTATGCAGCATTACTACCCCTGATATAAGGCATTGCTATGCAGCATTACTACCCCTGATATAAGGCGTTGCTATGCAGCATTACTACCCCTGATATAAGTCACTACCCCTGATATAAGGCGTTGCTCTGCAGTGATACTAGCCCTGATATAAGGCGTTGCTATGCAGCATTACTAGCCCTGATATAAGGCGTTGCTCTGCAGTGATACTAGCCCTGATACTGCAGAGCAACGCCTTATATCAGGGCTAGTATCACTGCATAGCAACGCCTTATATCAGGGAGGGGTAGTGACACTGCATAGCAACACCTTATATCAGGGGTAGTGACACTGCATAGCAACGCCTTATATCAGGGGTAGTATCGCTGCAGAGCAACGCCTTATATCAGGGCTAGTATCACTGCAGAGCAACGCCTTATGATACTAGCCCTGATACAAGGCGTTGCTCTGCAGCGATACTACCCCTGATATAAGGCGTTGCTATGCAGTGTCACTACCCCTGATATAAGGCGTTGCTATGCAGTGTCACTACCCCTGATATAAAACTTGCTATGCAGTGATACTAGCCCTGATATAAGGCGTTGCTATGCAGTGATACTAGCCCTGATATAAGGCGTTGCTATGCAGCGATACTAGCCCTGATATAAGGCGTTGCTATGCAGCATTACTAGCCCTGCTATAAGGCGTTGCTCTGCAGTATCAGGGCTAGTATCACTGCAGAGCAACGCCTTATATCAGGGCTAGTAATGCTGCATAGCAACGCCTTATATCAGGGCTAGTATCACTGCAGAGCAACGCCTTATATCAGGGGTAGTGACTTATATCAGGGGTAGTAATGCTGCATAGCAACGCCTTATAAGTCACTACCCCTGATATAAGGCGTTGCTCTGCAGCGATACTAGCCCTGCTATAAGGCGTTGCTATGCAGCATTACTAGCCCTGCTATAAGGCGTTGCTATGCAGCATTACTAGCCCTGCTATAAGGCGTTGCTATGCAGCATTACTAGCCCTGCTATAAGGCGTTGCTATGCAGCATTACTACCCCTGCTATAAGGCGTTGCTATGCAGCATTACTACCCCTGCTATAAGGCGTTGCTATGCAGCATTACTACCCCTGCTATAAGGCGTTGCTATGCAGCATTACTACCCCTGCTATAAGGCGTTGCTATGCAGCATTACTACCCCTGCTATAAGGCGTTGCTATGCAGCATTACTACCCCTGCTATAAGGCGTTGCTATGCAGCATTACTACCCCTGCTATAAGGCGTTGCTATGCAGCATTACTACCCCTGCTATAAGGCGTTGCTATGCAGCATTACTACCCCTGCTATAAGGCGTTGCTATGCAGCATTACTACCCCTGCTATAAGGCGTTGCTATGCAGCATTACTACCCCTGCTATAAGGCGTTGCTATGCAGCATTACTACCCCTGCTATAAGGCGTTGCTGTGCAGCATTACTACCCCTGATATAAGGCGTTGCTATGCAGTGATACTACCCCAGATATAAGGCGTTGCTATGCAGTGATACTACCCCAGATATAAGGCGTTGCTATGCAGTGATACTACCCCAGATATAAGGCGTTGCTATGCAGTGATACTACCCCAGATATAAGGCGTTGCTATGCAGTGATACTACCCCAGATATAAGGCGTTGCTATGCACAGTTCCAGCGTCACTACCTCTGATATAAGGCGTTGCTATGCAGCATTACTAGCCCTGCTATAAGGCGTTGCTAGGCAGCATTACTACTCCAGATATAAGGCGTTGCTATGCAGCATTACTAGCCCTGCTATAAGGCGTTGCTATGCACCGGACCACTGCCCCCCAGTCTCCCCAGCTGTACCACACACAACAGGCCGAAGCGCTGCCGGGGAGAGCAGCCACAGCCAGGACACCCCTCAGCGCTTCATAGCAGCGGCTGCTCTGGTACCTCAACATTCTCTGTCAGCCCAAATTCAGAATGTGGGTTTTCCGCAACCTGTAAAATAAAACAGCGGTCAGGATGGGTGAGGAGACAGCGGGCGGCTGAGGCGAGACACCGGCGCGGCACCCTACCTGGCTCTGTCCGCTCTCCATGCTCTGCTCAGCCTCCATGTTCAGGGCTCGTCAGCACGGCGATACCTGCGGGACACGACACGGTCACACGTAACGGAAACAAGCGCTCACCCGACCACAATGCACCCCGGAGTGCTGCCAGTACCTGGTAACTATGGCTGCAGGGAGGGACCAGCGTGCACCGGAAGCTCAGCCGCTATATGACAACCCCGCTCCCGCCCTCTCCCAGAGCCGCTTACTCACAAGTCGCCAGACGCCGCCAATAGCTGTGGACGTCTCAGACATGAGCAGTAACGAGAGCAGTGATAGGCTGGCGGCTCATGACTCCGCCCCCTTGTTTGTATACAGCGTGCTGGGCGCCGTCTGTGCGGCTCCTGATTGGTCTGCTCTGGAGAGCGGGCTTTTATGACAGGAGTTTCCTCAGGAAGGTCTATGAGAGAAGCGCCTCCTTGTCTTCTCTGTAGACTGCGTGTTCTAATGGTCCTCTTATGTATTCACTTCCTTCAGTCTACACGGTTCATTGAGTGAAGACCAGTAGACAGAACACTGGGGGGGGGGGGGGGAGACGTGTGTTATTTAACCCTTTCATGATGCAGCTCTAAATAACCAGGCACTAGAGATGAGCGAACCGAGTTCGAGTCGATCCGAACCTGATCGTTCGGTAGTCGATTAGCTGGGGCTGCTGAAGTTGGATAAAGCTCTAAGGTTGTCTGGAAAACATGGATACAGCCAATGACTATATCCATGTTTTCCACATAGCCTTATGGTGCGTTTACACAGACAGATTTTTGAAGCAAAAGCCAGAAATGGATTTGAAAAGAGGATAGATCCCAGTATTTCCTTTATGACCTGTTCTCTGTTTATAGTCTGTTCCTGGTTTTGGCTTCAAAGATCTGTCAGATAAATCTGTGTAAACGCACCATTATGCTACGTTTACACGAAACGATTATCGGGCGAATTTTCGCGATAACGATCGAATTTTGAACGATAATTGTACGTGTAAACGCGGCAAACGATCAAAAAATCGTTAATTTTGATCATTTAACATGTTCATTTACTCGTCGTTCGCCGATCGTAAAAAATTCGCCGATCGTTCCATGTAAACAGTCGTCGCGCGATAGTCCGGCCGCTCGCAGCCCCCCCGCTCACAGCCCGGCCCCCCGCTCATCCGCAGCCCGGCCCCACGGTCATTCGCCACCCCCGCTGCTCCGATCGCCAACCCCGCTCCGATCGCCCCCCGCCTTTCCGATCACCACTCCCGCCGCCCCGATCGCCACCCCCGCCGCCGCTCCGATCGCCACCCCACCCGCCGCGGCCATGAGCATACGTTACCTGGACCGCGCAGCAGGTCTTCGAAATCCCCGGCTCCCATCTTCAGCGCATTGATTGGCTGAAGAGATGAGCCGGGAATTTCAAAAGGCTCCTCTTCAGCCAATCAGCCATTCACTCACTGCAGAACACTGAGCACAGCAGGAGCTCTCCACCACGGAATTCCTCCGAATTTGCTCAGTGTGAACTGGGCCTAACAGCTATAGCACTGTTATTTCTCCATGTACACGGGAAATAAAGGAGAACTCTGGGCAAAATGTATTTTTTAATTTTTACATAAGGAAAGTTAGACAAATTTCATATATACACTAATTATGGGAAATGTACATATAGTGCTGTTTCCCTTAGTCTAGTAGATTACGCAGTTTCTCTAAAAAACCGTGACATCACAACTCGGGTGTATGTGCCAGCAGGGGGCGTAGTATTTATGGAAGTCGATGTAGAAAGTATATGTAGTGGAATCAGTGCGTTCTCCCTTCCTTGCTGCCCGGTGCTTTGCGATGTCCCTCCCGTACCGCTGCCCGGTGTTTGTGATGTCCCATCTCCGAGTTGCCCGCTGCCGTGCAGCAGGGTGAGCAGCAGATAAGGAGCTTATACCACTATATATACTTTCTATATATACTGCGCCCCCGCTAGACCCTGCAGGTACATACACCCGAGTGGCCCTTTCTGCATTGCTGCATGTAAGTAAAGTTTGTGTCACTTACAGTTAGATGGAAACTATCAGCAGGTAAGAGAAATCTAACCTGCTGATAGCTCCCTATTGCGCATGGGGCGCTGAGAATGCAAGGAAATAGCACTGAGGATGAAGGTAAGAGACCTCATCCTCAGCACACCCAGGTCCGTCTCTGCAATGAGGCAAAATTAGTTTATTGCTCAGGCAGCAGATGTGTAGGGGGCGGCAGATTTTATAGAGTGGCCATAAATGATACTATGCTACACGCCACTGACTTCTTTGACCCTATGACCTGCATATGATAGCTGCATAAAGACTAGAATGCAAGGAAGTCAGGACTGCAAACACTTTGCAGGTATTGTTATGTGTCACACATCACTACCCTTAAAGTGATCACTACCCCTTTATATATAGCACCAGGTATAATGGTAGTATGACCATGAATAAGATCACCAGGAGTAGTCACAATGCATTGACTCCTGTATATGTCAGGGGCTTTTATTCTTGGAATAACCATAGATTAATGAATTATTTACACTTGCTGAAGTAGAAAGTTTCAAACTTTTTCTGTCTTGTCCTCACCACTGATGGAAGGTTGTGCTTGACCCGGGTGATTTATGATGAAGCTGGATTGTGTATGTACTTATTGTTATAAGCTGCAGGGTTTCGGCACACACGCCTTACTTGTGATTTTCTAAAGGTTTAAGGGGGAGGGATGATGGGACGGTTGTGGACACTCAAGAAGGGGGGGGGGGCCACATTTCAGATTTAGCAGAAAACCTGGAATAGTCCCTGAGCACACCATGCGCAGAAGGAAACTAGGGAGCTCTGCCGATAGTTTCCCTTTAAGGAAAAGGACACAGGATGTTTCTGCTCCATCACTACTGCCCTACCGGCATTGGACCTCATTGTGTTTGTGTTTGCTGTGACTGGTCGTTTTATAAGCAATGAATAAACAGGATGGACGTTTCTTTCGATTTGTTGTATCCTGTGTTCTTCTTCATAGAATATTTTCAGTATTGACATCCAGTGCACCTCTTCTGGCTGAGAATTAAGCCCCTCCCCTCAGATATTAAACACTTCCCTCAACGATTAAGCTTATTTCTCGACTACGCCCAACTAGTAAGCCCACTGTGTGAATTAATTATCACTTTCCGACATCCAAGACAGTGGAGAAGAGAAGTCAGCGCAACTCTCCGATGCAGTAAACATGTGTTCCACAGGCTTAGAGCGACGGCCATTTCACGCTACTTCAGTTGGTGGTACCTGCCGCCAGTATAAGGTTTAATAGGACCTTTAAACCAAGTCATCAAAACTGAAGATCTCATGATTGTTGTATAATATAAATGGTGAAATGGAAAATTTAGAAAACATCACCAAAAATTCTGCCATGTTCATGAGCTCTCAGGTCAGATTCAATAAAACAAACGACAAGAATGAGGCGTTCAATATTTTTAATTTACAAATAATCCGGCATCTTTCTTGATTGTGGTCTTGCTTCTCAGGAGCTTGGGATCTTCTTCCATCACACTTGGCCAAACAACCACTTCTGACTTGACAGTCATAACTGTGTGGCAATCCAAGCTCCCGATACTGCTCAACCATCCTCCGGTTTAAGTTTACTGTAAGGAACATAGAAGATTCTCAGCAGAAAAAGACCATCTATACACCCATCTATTGTTTCTTTTATGTGTATCCCAGGCAGGTTTACATTCAGTTACAGTACATTTGCTAACCACATCTGCTTGGATGTTCTTCCAAGCATCTACTACTCTTTCAGAGAAGTAATATTTTCTCATATTGCTTCTGATTTTTCCCCCAACTAACCTCATTTGTCCCATTGTTCATGTCTACTACACCTCCCATCACTTGCTCATGCTATGAGCAGGTGATAAGAGTAGTAGTTGAGTGTAGTCCAGAACGGCAGGCGTGCGGTAACGGCGGCAGCGGCGGGCGGCGGCGATTCAGCGGGCTTACTGTGATATACTGATTGATTACATTTATGGAATACTTTGGGAAGCAAGGACACTTGCTCCCCAAAGTATTCCATAAATATATTCAATCAAAAATACTGTATATTACATTTACATACATATCCATTGTAATTCCAATGGAGTGTCCAGCAGGGGCGCACTATATATAGAAGTCAATGGTACTCATTGACTTCTATATATAGTGCGCCCCCTGCTGGACACGCCATAGGAATTACACCATTCGTCGTGACGTCACTGCTTCTGAGAGAATTCTAACACTTCCTGATACACTAAATTAAGGGAAATAGCAGTATATGAGCATTTCCCATAATTAATGTACATTAGAAAATTGTATAACTTTCCATAAGTAATAACAGATAAAAAAATAATTGTGGCCGGACTTCTCCTTTAAAAGATAATTGGATCTCTCAGTATCACACACTACAAATGTCACGCAGCCACATCTACACTACCACATGTATTGCCTTATATATGACATCATCTTTTACGTTACTTGTATAGAACACCCCCTATTCATACACCTGTACAGAAGACAGGCCTGGGCAAAAAAAGATAGGCACCATACCAGCCTTCACCTGTTGCTGACATTTTGCCCATAGAGGACATTCACTTTCCCCAGTTATTGTGTGTTACCACATTTTTATTCTTCTAGTGCATCATTTGACAAAAAACTAATACCACAACCACCCCTAGCACATGATCACACAAGAGCTATAAAATGGCTGATGCTAAGAGTCTCCATCTTTAGCTGGCTTCTTGCCCAAGGACGGTGGTCCTTTCTCCCAAGTCGTCTTTGTTGTTCTATTTCTTTCTGGCCACTTCCTCTTCTTGCAGAAAGAAATCCACGGCTACTTCTAGCACATAATTACACACATAAGGCAGAAGTTTTAGACAACATTCACATGCGCAGTATTTGAAGGATAGCCTGTGGTGACAACAGTCTTTATCTTTATCTGGCTTCGTCCCAAGGAGGGTGGTCATCTCTCATTATTCAATGACGTGTACTATAACAGTCTTCACCTCTAGCTGACATATTGCTCTTAGTGTATAATAACTTGCCCCAGGTCTTCTATTAGATTTTTATTCTCGCCAATACTTAGTTTTACATATAGGAAACCTAGGTCGTGTGCCGGTATTAGTTTTAGAATTCTAATTTCTTATTCCAAATGATGAACCAATAGTTTTTTTTTTTCCCCCAACCAACTTTGTAAAAATAACACTATGGCTACCCCTGCACATGGCCACAGATAATATATCATCTATCTTCTCATAAGTAACGTGAATATATAGATAACCAGCGTTTCAAAGGAAAATTTCCCATCCCCCCTCTAGTAATATTAGACGTCACCTGTAGCCTTCGCCCCAGGATCATCCAGTCTCCAGTGTCGGCCATCTTTAAAAGAAAGAAGAAACATTTGTATCAAAACTGTTTAACAGAACGACGGCCATCCCCATAACAACCAATCAGAGCCCGGCCTTCATTTTATAACATTGTCTTCCTCACTCATCCCCACCATGCATTGCACACCGTCGGCCTACATAGTCCCACCTGTATTGTAGTTCAGCGGTCTCCTCCCTGTGGCGCTCCAGCATACTCATGTAGGACGTTGTTTCAATCATGGCCCAGGTGGTGTTGTCTTTTTAGCAGGAGATGGAGGACGCTCCTGTGAGGAATATCTTGGGGTGTAGTGTCTCTGCCAGCAGCAAGCTGTGTACAACATCTGTGTATCTGACCCTTGAGATGTTGTGCTGTCACTTGGAGGCGCCATGGTGACATCACTTTATTTGTACTACTACTGGGGCAGCCAATCAGATTAGTGCTTATAGGCTTGACAGTTGAAGCAATGATCTGATTGGTTGTTAGGGTCAGTGACTGTGGCAGCCAATCAGATTAGTGTTTATAGGTTTGACAATAGAAGGAATGATCTGATTGGTTTCTGGGGTCAATGTTGATACTTATCTGTCTGAATCCCTATTACAGGAGCTGTCATCACATGATGTCCTATTCGGGGGGAAAAGGTCCTGGGCAACACAATGTAAATAGAGACAATGATGAAGTTTTAGTATATTAGTGACTGTGTATCTTTCTGTATACGGCTTCAGGTGGACAATGTGGTGACGGATGGTGCATTGTGTAACAGGGGAGACATCTCACTATGGGGGATCATTAATCGCCTACTAGTATATCTGGGTTTTTCTCACATAGCAACCAACTAGAGCCGAGCTTTCATCTTAACAAACAAGCTCTGATTGGTTGCTATGGGCAACAACCACAGCTGTACAGTCTATATGTGTGTATGCATATATATATATATATATATATATATATATATATACACACACACATATATGTGTACAGTCTATACTCGTGTATGCTTATGTATATATATATGTGTGTGTGTATGTGTGCATAGTGTATACGTTTGCAATGTGACATACTGTACACAGTGAAGAATAAGCTGCAGGAGCCTGTGAGACAACAGATGGTGGTCTCTTATCACCACAGAGCAGCAATAATATGGGGACACTAAGTAAAAAGGCATTCTGTTTTTTTAAAGTATTAACTTAATAGCTGCAATTGTTAAGTGCCATGACTGCATACAGACTGAGCCGTGCCCAGTAGGGATGGCCCAGTTTTCCAGGCGGTCCTCCGGCTGTATCCACCCTTTCCACGGAGCGGGCAGACAGCGGGAATCATTGCCGAGAGTTCAGGTTCGTAGGAACCCGAACCTCGGCAGGTTCGGGCCATCCCTAGTGTCCAGGCAGGTGAGTTGTTTTTTTTTTGTTTTTTTTTTGTGTTATCTGCTTACTGCTGTGCACAGAGGGGGGAGAGGGGGGAGAGGGAGACCATCTATAAGGGGGGGAAGAGGGGGACCATCTATAAGGGGGGGAAGAGGGGGACCATCTATAAGGGGGGGAAGAGGGGGACCATCTATAAGGGGGGGAAGAGGGGGACCATCTATAAGGGGGGGAAGAGGGGAACCATCTATAAGGGGGGGAAGAGGGGGACCATCTATAAGGGGGGGAAGAGGGGGACCATCTATAAGGGGGGGAAGAGGGGGACCATCTATAAGGGGGGGAAGAGGGGGACCATCTATAAGGGGGGGAAGAGGGGGACCATCTATAAGGGGGGGAAGAGGGGGACCATCTATAAAGGGGGGAAGAGGGGGACCATCTATAAGGGGGGGAAGAGGGGGACCATCTATAAGGGGGGGAAGAGGGGGACCATCTATAAGGGGGGGAAGAGGGAGACCATCTATAAGGGGGGGACCATCTATAAGGGAGGGAAGAGGGAGACCATCTATAAGGGGGGGACCATCTATAAGGGGGGGAAGAGGGGGACCATCTATAAGGGGGGGAAGAGGGAGACCATCTATAAGGGGGGGAAGAGGGGGACCATCTATAGGGGGGGGGAGAGGGAGACCATCTATAAGGGGGGGAAGAGGGGGACCATCTATAAGGGGGGGAAGAGGGAGACCATCTATAAGGGGGGGACCATCTATAAGGGGGGGAAGAGGGAGACCATCTATAAGGGGGGGACCATCTATAAGGGGGGGAAGAGGGGGACCATCTATAAGGGGGGGAAGAGGGAGACCATCTATAAGGGGGGGAAGAGGGGGACCATCTATAAGGGGGGGGGAGGGAGACCATCTATAAGGGGGGGAAGAGGGGGACCATCTATAAGGGGGGGAAGAGGGAGACCATCTATAAGGGGGGGAAGAGGGAGACCATCTATAAGGGGGGAAGAGGGAGACCATCCATAAGGGGGGGAAGAGGGAGACCATCTATAAGGGGGGGAAGAGGGAGACCATCCATAAGGGGGGGAAGAGGGGGACCATCTATAAGGGGGGGAAGAGGGAGACCATCTATAAGGGGGGGAAGAGGGGGACCATCTATAAGGGGGGGGGGAAGAGGGAGACCATCTATAAGGGGGGGAAGAGGGAGACCATCTATAAGGGGGGGAAGAGGGGGACCATCTATAAGGGGGGGGAAGAGGGGGACCATTTATAAGGGGGGGAAGAGGGGGACCATCTATAAGGGGGGGAAGAGGGGGACCATCTATAAGGGGGGGAAGAGGGGGACCATCTATAAGGAGGGAAGAGGGGGACCATCTCTAAGGAGGGAAGAGGGGGACCATCTCTAAGGAGGGAAGAGGGGGACCATCTATAAGGGGGGAAGAGGGGGACCATCTATAAGAGGGAAAGAGGGGGACCATCTATAAGGGGGGAAGAAGGGGACCATCTATAAGGGGGGAAGAGAGGGACCATCTATAAGGGGGGAAGAGGGGGACCATCTCCTATAGGATTAGCACCCTCCTCTCCGGACATCCTCTGTGCTGTTGTGACGTCCCCTATAAGATCAGCACCCTCCTCTCCTGACATCCTCTGTGCTGCTCGGACCTCTCCTATAGATCAGCACCCTCCTCTCCTGACATCCTCTTTGCTGCTGGGACCTCACCTATAGGATTAGCACCCTCCTCTCCTGACATCCTCTGTGCTGCTGTGACCTCCCCTATAAGATCAGCACCCTCCTCTCTTGACATCCTCTGTGCTGCTGGGACCCTGCGACCTCCCCTATAAGATCAGCACCCTCCTCTCCTGACATCCTCTGTGCTGCTGTGACCCCCCCCCCAATAAGATCAGCATCCTCCTTTCCTGACATCCTCTGTGCTGCTGTGACCCTGTGACCTCCCCTATAAGATCAGCCCCCTCCTCTCCTGACATCCTCTGTGCTGCTGTGACCTTGGGGGGCAACATCAGGGGACCGGGTGAGGTGGCAAGATGTTTATTGGTGGCAACAGCAGGAAACCAGGTGGCAATATGTTTATTGGGGGCAGTGGAGGTGAGGTGGGCAATGCTTACTGGGGGAAGCAGCAAGGGACCAAACATTATGTTTATTAGGGCCAGCAGGGAGGGAAGGCAGGCAGTGTTTATTGGGGACAGCGTGGGGGGCAGTAGCAGATTATAATGTGGGTGGATTGACCGGGGGGGGGGGGGGGGCAGGTTGGGTGGACAGCCCGGGGCCCAGGGTACATTTAATCCGCCACTGCACTACAATAAGCTGTTACAAAAACAATAAGAAATAAACAATTGTATTTTATAAATTGGCCATTAACCGCTATAGAAAAAGGATCAATAAAATGACATTTTCCTTGCAGTTGTTTTATTTCTAGACAAAGTCGATACAGAACTATCTGGCAGACCCACTACATGCAGTGTGTAGAGAAGAGCGAATCGCTGATCTCAACTAAGCAAAGCGCTTTGTTTGATCAGCGCTCCGCTCACCAAGCTCACCAGGCTGTCAGCGCTGCTCCGCTCCCTGCCATCCTCCCAGGATACCAAGAAAAGCTGCATCCAATTCTCGGCAACTTCTTCCAGTTTCTCAGGATTGGATCCATCTTTTCTCCGGTTCCCGGGGTGGAGCAGCAGGGAGCGGAGCAGCGCTGACAGCCTGGTGAGCTTGGTGAGCAGAGCGCTGATCAAAAAAAGCGCTTTACTTCGCTGAGATCAGCGGTTTGCTCATCTCTAGTAGTGTGCCCAAAAAGCATGATCTTGTAATCAGTTATACCAGGGGCATTATGCCAGGGGCAACTCAGTGGCTGTGGCGCTGTCCGTCTTGGTCAGTGATTGGCTGAGTGGGCTGTCACTGCAAACATGGGTTCAAAAGTGTTGGGGGTGGCTTTAGTCAGCGGAGGACCCAGAGGCAGGCAGGAGGATACAGGGGAGAGGGGGGCATAGCTTCTTTATTACTTCCCACATACTGACACCTAGTACCCCTTTCATCATCCGGCGGCCGGATGGTTTATTTCCCTGCATACTGGACTGAAAAGCTGCACATACTATACAGGCTCTGTCCCTATGTGCTAAACCCATAACAGTTACATATTACTGCCTCAAGATGGCGCTCTTGCAACACCAACATTATACAGAAGCCGCTACGCAAACATATTGATGGCTGGAGAATTATCAGATGAATTTGACGATGATGTGATTGATCTCTTTTTCTGTAGGTCTGGATATATTAAATGCAATAATATAATCACATTATGACGTTCCATAAACATTGACTCTTTAATATATGAAAAAACACTCAAAAAGGATTCTCTCCAACTTCAGTAACACAATCTCAATAGGTTCTTTATATATAGAAATAAAGAATTGAATTAGTTTTACTGAAGCTGGAAAGAATCCTTTTCAAGTGTTTTTTCATGTATTACGACCCTGGATCTAGGGGACACCACTCAAACGCTACACATTTGGCGTACAATTTAGGAGGCAGAAAATGGATGGATGGCAAAGAGCGCTGACCACTTTGTTTGATTCTACACTCTTTAATATAGTATTAATTTCAGAATGACGAGTCTTCTGATAATAACAGGGCATTTGCTTAGTGAACTATCGAGAGAAGGGAACTTCTTTAGTAATTCTAAATGATAGAAAACCCCTTTAAGGGACGCCGGACCCGTGCAGCGAGGAGAGGTAATGTATGCTTACAGCGGGGGAGCCGGGCGGGAGCAGAAGGGGTTAAGGGCGGTAGAGTTACATACTCGCTGCGGTCGTCCAGACCGCAACGAGTATATAGTGTGTGGGAACTGCCAGGACCTGCCGGACTCGCAGCGAGAATCTCGCTGCGAGTCCGTTCGTGTGAATATACCCTTAAGGAAACGTTTGCACTGTGCAGCTCCATGATTTGTGGGTTGCTGGCGACCTCCTTGTGATTATCCCTCCTGGCATTACAGAGTGCTGAGATAGACGGCCAGGGAGGCTGTTTACATGAGCGTCTCGGAGGGGGGAGATCAGAGCGGAGACTAACTCACAGTTTGCTGTGTCTTCAGCAGAAATAGAAGCTCAAAACTGGGGGGAGGAGACTGAAAACATGTATGGACAATTATGGAAGGAATTGTTAGCCTAACTGGATAACCGGATAATCCCTTTAATTATACTTATTGACAAAACAAATGCACTTGATTCCTGCAAACTCGGCATGCACTTATGTCTCATTGGTAATGATTACAGGTTTGGTCCCATAAGATGCTGGTCCTTGCCACAAGAGGGCATAAGAGATGAGCATGACTTGAGTCCGCTCGTTCAGTATTTGAATATTGTTGTATCTACGTTTTCCTGGACTACCGAGGGCTGCATCCAACTTTGTCAGCCACCAGTAATCGTGCTCATCCCTAATAAAAGTGCTCTCCCCACTGCCCTATGAAAAAGGCTGTCAGAGCCTACTGTTAGATAGTATACCATTCGGTGAGATATTGTGTACGGCTAGATATACCTAAACAAGACACTCAAACACATTTTGCCTAAATGACTTTAAAGTGATGCTGTCTCCTATGTTTTCATGGGTGAAATCCACAGCAGCAGCGACAGCTGCTCATGCCAAATCTACCTTTTAAATCTACCCCGTTTAAAGGGGTACACCAGTGAATTTTTTTTCTTTCAAATCATCTGGTTTAGAAAGTTATATAGATATGTAAATTACTTCTATTTAAAAATCTCCAGTCTTCAAGTACTTACCAACTGCTGTATGTCCTGCAGGAAGTGGTGTATTCTCTCCAGTCTGACACGGTGCTCTCTGCTGCCACCTCTGTCCATGTCAGGAACTGTCCAGAGCAGCAGCAAATCCCCATAGAAAACCTCTTCTGCTCTGGACAGTTCCTGATATGGACAGAGGTGGCAGCAGAGAGCACCGTGTCAGACTGGAGAGAATACACCACTTCCTTCAGGACATACAGCAGATGATAAGTACTAGAAGACTGGGGATTTTTAAATAAAAGTAAATTACAAATCTCTATAACAGTCTGAAACCAGTTGATTTGAAAGAAAACAAATGTCCCCACAGTACCTCTTTAATGCACCAACAAAATCAAGCAGCTCCCACATTTTCCTTCTCTCCATGCAGACACAGTTGCCACCTATATTGCACACCCCTGTTTCTGCCTGGGTTATTTCCAGGTGCAGAAGGAAGTTCCATCTCACAGTGCCCATTATGCCATATGTCCACCAGCCACTCATGTTGCCTCTCAATGCAGGGTTTCCAGTTGGCATATTTTTAACAGGATAATGTTCATCCACATACAGCAAGAGTTTTCTAGGAAAATATCCGCCAGATGGCAGCACCTCCTTGGACTGCCCAGTTGCCAGATTTATAGTTAAATGGACATTTATGGGACCGGCTGGGACGCCAGCTTTAGCAAAGTGTGTAGGATCAACAGGCCCAGCTGGGCAAATAAGCTGCAGGGTACCATAAGGAATCTGTATGCCTCCATGCCCAACTGTATGATGTCTTGTATCCAGTCTAGAGGAGGCCCAGCAGGGCACTAGAGGCTCCTTTCACCTACACAATTCTCCACAATGAACTTATCCTTTCTCCCTAAGGCTATGTTAACACTACGTAAAAGTACGGCCGTTGTTGCCATCGGCAACAACGGCCATACTTTACACGAGTATGCACATTGCCTTGCCTTCTATGGGATCCCGGCCGGAGCGTATCCGGCTGGGATCCCGTGCGGCCCCGCAAATAACTGACATGTCAGTTTTCTGTGGCCGCTTGCTTCATTGTGTGCAGGGGGAGGTTCTGATGCAGGCGCGCGCTGATGAGCCCGCATCCGAACCCTGCAGCTGGAAGCCGGGATGACCCGGGCAGAGACCGGCCATTCTGTGACCCGGACGGTCTAATACGTTGTGTGAACATAGCCTAATATTGTAAAAAAATTAAATCTCTTGCTAGGACTGCCCACCACACTCCCAAGCTTAGCCTGCAAAGATTTAAATTAATATCAGAGTTTTCACTCTACGAATATGTGCAATGCAACTTACAGCCATAAAGTGAGTCAGTAACAATCTATACCTTAAAATATAGTTTTGAATTGACTTTTCTGTTTCTATCATCATATTACACAAACACACATCAGATCCTATACTTCAGTACATCTCTGAAACATTTGCTTAGCAAACATTCCCTACGAAATGAAATGTAAATTTAAATCTAATTGATAAGATGTTGGACTGTCAGCACCGTAGGCTTAGAGCGGCAGCAGTTCCTCTTCTCACCACTTGAGGGCGCCAGCCATCTCTAGAAGTTCATCCTTCCCTGGGGAACATATTAGCAAAAACCTTTAAGGGCTCTAGTAATTATATATGACGCATAAAGCAGCACAAATGCAAGGTCTGTAATAAAACACTTACCATGTTTAATGTCAATTTGAGAGTTTTTCTTGCATGGACTAATTATTTCATGTTAGATGCTTTCTGTTCACATTTAAATCTAATTTATATGCTTGTGGTAGGAAAGATTATAGCATCCACGTCAGAGGGAGGGCTCTCTTGGCATAGTTACATGTTCCATGAGAAGCGTGACCAGCAAACAACTACTACATTGTTCCTATTGATAAAACCGAGGACGCATTAAATCTTTACGTATGCGGTCGCCCCATTGCTATTTGAAAGCAATTAGAAATCCAGGTGTAAAACAAAGTCGTATCAACATTCACGCTGTCTTATCACTGCTTTATTATTATCATCATTAGTTAAGTTAATTACAAATTAAAGAATCATTATCTTATTCCTTAAAGTGAACTTGTTAACTTTCCTACAATGTTTTTGATTTTTTTTTTATTGAGAAATATTTTGATATAAAAAGTACTCACCTGCCCCTGATCCCCTGCCGCTGCCACTCCGAAGGTGCCTGCCCCTGCTGCTGAATGCTTCCTGATTGTGTTGCATCTTGACAAATGGGAAATGCTTGGTCAGCCAATCACTGGCTGTAGAGGTGGCATGTCTCAAATAGTCATTGGCTGGCCAGACATATACATTTTTTTTTCTTTATATCATAAGCACTTTAAAGGGCACACGTACTGTTTTCGCAGTGGATTTCCCATTGCAAGTTTCTTTATCCACCATGATACTGATTTCTATTAAAGTCTTTGGCACACCATTCTCGCAGTGGAATTGATATCCATTGTCATAGACTTAAATAGAAATAGAATATCATGCTATAGACTTGTAAAAGATAACTACTTAGCTCTCAACACCATACTTACCTGTCTGCGTTCCCCCAGCGAGCTCCTGTGTGCTTCTCCAGTTCCCTGCAAACTGACAGCCCCCATAGCCAATCCCTGCGCTGTGCCGCCGCAGCCAGTGATTGGCTGAGCGGGCTGTCAATAAGCAAGGACCCCAAAAAATATGCAAGAGCATGCCAGGGGAACGTGGACAGGTAAGCATGGTGTCGGGAGCTAAGTAGTTAACTTTTTACAAGTCTATGCCAGATACATTCTTGTAGCAGAATGAAAATTAGCAGCAAGAATGGGGTGCCATAGACTTAAAAAGAAATCAATAATGCAGCAGAAATCCACTGCAATACAATAATCTACCCTAAGGCTGTGTTCACACAACGATTTTTAATGCCCGTTATTTTATGTTATTTGAGGTTATTTGATTTCCGTTGACTGGCAGCAGTAGCGGGAAACACGGGCCTTGCTGCTGCCACCAACGTTTGTGTCGGGAACTGCAGTTGACTGGCAGCAGTAAGGGGCACCACAGGCTACATTACCACCATTTGTGTCAGGAACTATCTTAGTCCTAGAGTTCCTAATCTCCTGCTCTTTTCTAGCGCTGCCACACAGTACTATACAGAGCAGGGTCCCGTTCTTATATACAGAGCAGGGTCCCGTTCTTATATACAGAACACAGGACGGAGGCTACCTGACACGTTTGCCGTGTCCAGTATCTCCACAGAGGGAGCAGTGTGTAACGGCAGGAGTAGTGGATCCGCTGAATGGCCACTAGCGATGGTGTAAGTCGCACCAGGGAGCGGAGTCTAAGGGGCCACTGGTCTTAACCAGAGGATTTTCTGTAGCAGGTGCTACCCCTGGCTTGGCATGCTAGCGGCGGCAGGCGAGGTGCTGCTGGAGACAGGAAGGCAGTCAGGAACACAGCAGGACTCATGGCTGGAAGCAGGGCAGCGGTCACAGGCTAGGACCACAGCCAGCAGGAACCATGGCCAGGAGTCACGAGCAGCTGGGGCCACAATGCTAAGGGTAGCAATGCAGAGGTTCCAACATGGGAGCCAGGGCTGGGCTGCAATTTATAATGCAAGGCTTCTGTGCAACAGCCAGTTAGGTGCACACTGGTCCTTTAAATTTAAGCAGAGCTGGCGCATGCCCTAGTAGATAGGGGCGTGCACTCCGGCCCGAGAGAGCAAAGGAGGAGGCGGCGGTGCAGAGGGACAGGGGAGAAGCCTGGGAAAGTGAGTGGCCGCAGTCGGGGATGACAGCGCGGCTGCGGCGGAAGGTGCATGCCATGGCTGCGGCCGTGACACAGTGTTTGCTATCCCTGCTCGCTTTGCTAGTGATTCTAGTACAGTAGGCAGTGATAGCCATCACTGCTCCCTCTGCGGATAGCACTGTGCAATGGCTGCTGATCACATTACTGTATGTAAAATATATACAGTGCACAGGGGAAGCCGGACCTTGCTCTTTATAGCGCTGTGCGGCAGCTCCAGGACAGAGCAGGGGTTTGGGAACTAAAAGGCTTAGATAGCCCTGCAGTTCCCAACACAAATGGTATGGGGTCCCAAGACACCATCTGTGGTTACGGAGGAAATATTTCAAGAGTGGAGGGGGATCCTTTATTAAAGTAATTGAGTATTATTTAATGCAGGGCGACCTTTTACCCTAGATAGGTGAAGCTACCACTGCCGTCTCTCTTACATTTGGGCTTTATTAATAACATGTTTCCCAACCAGTAAATCATCACCAGATGATACATTGGTTGTCGCAAAGAAACAATCTACATTTTCCTTCCCATGCATAGATAATACGTACGTATAATTAGAAAATACATCATCGGACACGTGCCTTTGTGCTCTTCTGCTCTTTATTTAAAAATTAGCATTTACTTCCTTACATTAAAATTCAGATTTGTACAGTTTATGGGTAATTTTTTGTGATATGTGAGATGTTTTGATATGTATACGTATAAAATCCAAATATAGATTTGTTTTTAATACAATACCTTAGGTTTTGTATTTATTTTTAACAATATGATTGAATTGGGGGAAAATAATAATAATAATAATAATAATAATAATAATAATAATAATAATAAAAAAAAATATATATATATATATATATATAATAAAAATAAAATAAAAAAGAATCTGTTAGCATGGCAAGACGATCACCTGAGCCATTTGACGTATTGTTTTCTACCACCCGACCTGACTGGCCTCATTTATAACGGTCAGATTACTCCCACTTGAATGAACGATTTTCCTATATTTCTGTTTGAAAAAATGTTAACAGTTAAAGATCAGATCTTAGACATCTTAATCTGATAAATCTAACCGACATTTTTTATATGTAAAAACCTGCATTTTTATCATTGTGTTTTTTAACAGACCTCTTTAACCCCTTCAAGACTAAGCCTATTTGCACCTAAAAGACCAGGCTCATTTTTCAAAATCTGACCTGTCTCACTTTATGCGCTTATAGCTCAGTGATGCTTTAACGTATGCTAGCGATTCTGAGATAGTTTTTTCGTCACATATGGCACTTTATATTAGTGGCAAAATTTGGTCACTACACAAAAAATATGCATTTATGCAGTTTCCAAAACTGATTTTTTTAGGGACCAGTTCTTTTTTTTAAGTTGATTTAGGAGGTTTGTATATTGGAAACCCCCATAAGTGACCCAATTTTGGAAACTACACACCATAAAGAATTAATCTAGGGGTATAATGAGCATTTTAACCCTACAGGGGCTGGAGGAAAGTATTCACTATTAGGCTGGGTTCACACTACGTATATTTGAGGCTGTATGTTTGAGGCTGTATAGCAACCAAAACAAGGAGTGGATTGAAAACACAGAAAGGATCTGTTCACATAATGTTGTAATTGAGTGGATGGCCGTCATTTAATGGCAAATATTTGCTGTTATTTTAAAACAACGGCTGTTATATTGAAATAATGGAAGTTATTTACCGTTATATGGCGGCCATCCACTCAATTTCAACATTGTGTGAACAGATCCTTTCTGGGTTTTCAATCCACTCCTGGTTTTGGTTGCTATGAGGACCTGACATGAGGACCAGATACAGCCTGAAATATACATAGTGTGAACCCAGCCATAGGCCGTAAAAAAATTAAAAATTAAAATGTTCCAATAATATATACGTTTAGATTAAAGTTTCTCATTTTCAAAAGGAACATGAGAGAAAAAGCACCCCAAAATTTGTAACGCAGGTTCTCTTGAGTACAACGGTACCCCATATGTGGGCGTAAACCACTGTATGGGCACACAGCAGGGCTCAGAAGGAAAGGAGCGCCAATTAGCTTTTCCATTGCAGATTTTGCTGAAGAAATTTCCGAGCGCCAGGGGCATTTGCAGAGCCCCTGTAGTTTCAGCAGAGAGAAAAAACCCCATAAGTCACCCCATTTTGGAAAGAATTCAAAAAATTCATCTTGGGGTAGGATGAGCATTTTGACCCCACAGGTGTTAGAGGAAAGTATTCAAAATTAGACAGTAAAAATGAAAAACTCTAATTTTTCCAATAATATGTTCCTTTAGTTTGAAATTTCTCAATTTCACGAGGAACAAGAGAAAAAAAGTACCCCAAAATTTGTAACGCAGGTTCTCCTGAGTAAAAAGGTACCTCATATGTGGGCATAAACCACTGCATGGGCACACAGCCGGGCTCAGAAGGGAAGGAGCGCCAATTAACTTTTTCAATGCAGATTTTGCTGATGAAGTTTCTGAGCGCCAGGTCCGTTTGTAGTGCCAGCGGAGCAAAATCTCCCCATAAGTCACCCCATTTTAGAAAGTGCACCCCTCAAAGAATTCATTTTGGGGTGTGGTGAGCATTTTGACCCCACAGGTATTAGAGGAAAGTATTCAAAAGTAGACAGTAAAAATGAAAAATGAATTTTTTCAATAATATTAGTAGAAGGGAAGGAGCGTCAATTTGCATTTTCCGTGCAGATTTTTCTGAAGAAGTTTCTGAGCACCAGGTGCGTTTGCAGCGCCCCTGTAATGTCTACAGAATAGATTCCCCCCAAAAGTCACCCCATTTTGGAAAGTACACCCCTCAAAGAATTCATCTTGGGGTAGGATGAGCATTTTGGCCCCACAGGTATTAGAGGAAAGTATTCAAAATTGGCCAGTAAAAATGAAAAACTTGAATTTTTCCAATAATATGTTGGTTTAGTTTGAAATTTCTAAATTTCACAAGGAACAGGAGAAAAAATGTACCCCAAAATCTATAACGCAGGTTCTCCTAAGTACAACGATACCCCATATGTGGGCATAAACCACTGTATGGCCACACAGCAGGGCTCAGAAGGGAAGGAGCGCCAATTTGCTAGAGCAAAACCGCAGCTAGTAATAATTATTAGAATAGCGCAGTGGGTGGGTTACGGACAGTCTGGGGTGGTTCTGGGTAATCTGGAGGTGGTTACGGGCAGTCTGAGGTGGTTCCGGGTAATCTGGAGGTGGTTATGGGCAACCTGGGGTGGTTACGGGTAATCTGGGGTGGATACGGTCAACATGGGGTGGTCACGGGCAACCTGCTGTGGTTACGGCAACCTGGGGTGGTTACAGGCAACGTGGGGTGGTTACAGGCAGCGTGGGGTGGTTACGGGCAACGTTGGGTGGTTACAGACAATCTGGGGTCGTTTAGGACAATCTGGGGTGGTTACAGACAATCTGGGGTGGTTATGGATAAACTAAAGTGCTTATGGGTAATCTGAGGTGGGTACCTGTAATCTGGCGTGGTTACGGGCAATCTGGAGGGGGTCATTGGCAATTTGGGGTGGTTAGAGGCAAGGTGCAGTGGTCAGAGGCAAGGTGTGGAGGTCAGTGGCAAGGTGCGGTGGTGAGTGGCGACGTGCGGTGGTCAGAGGCAAGGTGCAGTGGTCAGAGGCAAGGTGCGGTGGTCAGAGGCAAGGTGCGGTGGTCAGTGGCGACGTGCGGTGGTCAGTGGCGACGTGCGGTGGTCAGAAGCAAGGTGCGGTGGTCAGAGGCGACGTGCGGTGGTCAGAGGCGACCTGCGGTGGTCAGAGGCGACCTGCGCTGGTCAGAGGCGACGTGCGGTGGTCAGAGGCAACCTGCGGTGGTTGCGTGCAATCTGGGGGGTTACATGTAATCTGGCATGATTACGGGCAACCTGGGGTGGTTATGCGCAACGTGCGGTGGTTACGGGCAACCTCGAGGGGTTACAGACAATCTAGAATTGTTACGGATAGACTGAAGTGCTTATAGGTAATCTGGGGTGGGTACATGTAATTTGGGGTGGTTACAGGCAATCTGGGGTGATTATGGACAATCTGGAGGGGGTCACTGGCAACGTGCGGTTGTTACGGGCAACGTGCGGTTGTTACGGGCAACGTGCGGTGGTTACGTGCAATCTGACGTGATTACGGACAACCTGGGGCGGTTACAGGCAACCTGCGATGGTTACGGGTAATCTGGTGGGGGGGGGGGGGGGGGGGGTTAGGGGTAATTTGGGAGTAAACTGCAATTATTACTATAATAAAAAGTGTGTGTTTTATTTTTTTTAATGTTTGTCACTTTTTGTACTTTACACATTCATTTTCACTGTATTACTATGATTACTGTGATATTTTCTATCACAGTAATCATAGTTCAGTGTCCAAATTGGTCCAAATTGGTCTCTGTCACTTTAAATTTTCAGAGATGGCTGGTTCTGATGCGCATGCGCACATCAGAACCAGCCAGGATGCCGAAGAGGAAGGAGCTCCCAGGATCAGGTGAGTATATGGGGAAGGGGTAGGGGGGATGACTGGGGGACGGGGGTGACTAGGGGGGTGGGGGGCGACTTGGGGGGGACAGACACATTCATGGTGACAGAGGATAAAAAGTGCTGGGGAGCACATGGCACAAGCGATCAGCGGTATATAGTATTATTTATTCTACTGGGACTCATCCTTACGTCAGCACCAGCACCTATACACATCCGCTACACACCTTGGGTCATTCTCCCCTTTCTGTGGGTGGCCGTACCGACAGTCCGGGTGGGTCGATTGCCACTCAGCAGGGGCGTAGCTAATGTCTCCTGGGCCCTGGTGCGAGAGGCCAACTTGGGCCCCCCCCCCTCCTTTCACGACCAAGTGATGCTATTGTTGTGTGTGTGTGTGTGTGTATATATATATATATATATATATATATATATATATATATACACACACAGTGGTGCCTTGGATTATGAGCATAATTCGTTCCAGGACCGTGCTTGTAATCCAAATCCACTCTTAAACCAAAGCAAATTTTCCTATAAGAAATCATGTAAATGCAGACAATTGGTTCCGCACCCCAAATATATTTATTATTCTGTACTGTACAGTAATGGAGAGGATGGGAAACACAAGGGCTGATAGAGACTGCAGGGAGCATGAAGGAATGAGCAGGGCAGATGTGGGCACATACATGCAGCACTCTCTGTCCGGGGAGAGAGGGGTTACAGCTATGGAGAGATTACCCCCCCACACACAGTCCTGTCCCCTGATGTAAGCCCCAGCCTGAAGGGGATCTGCTATGATTTGGAAGGTGTTTAGAGTACAGTGCTGTAGACCCCACTATGCAGGCCATGCCCCTTCTCCACTCGCGCTCCCACCCAATACAGGAAGTTCTTAAACCAAAGCAATGTTCTTAAACCAAGTCACAATTTTGAAAAACTGTGAGCTCTTAAACCAAAACGCTCTTAAACGAAGTTACTCTTAAACCAAGGTACCACTGTATATATATACACACACACACACCAAGACAGATATTACCTATTACCGCCATACTGTTACCGACCAAATCCTGTATACTGAGACCAATATTACCAGTAATACCAGTATATAGGGAGGAAACATTACCGCCACACCACAACCACTACCATCACCACCATATTGTTACTGACCAAATCCAGTACACTAAATCACCTCATCCAGTCATATAGAGGTGGCCCCAGCTCTACACAGGCTCTATACACCATATACATTACAGTGCAGTTATATCAGGTGACTCACAGGAGACGTCTTTTCTGATCGGAGTTCTTTCCTTTTCATCATCTTCTCCATCTGTCCTGGGCCGTTATGAGAACTTCTCCGAGCCACGAATCCACAGAATCTGCCAGACAGACATATTAGACTCCACACTCTGACACCATCCTCATCTCTCTACACACTGCACATCTGTACTGTCCCCTTTACACCCTCATTTAGTGGGTAGCCTGACTCTGTGACCTTCTAATAATATATGCCCCCCTCTGTGTATTCCCTCTCCCCCTCTGTTGCCCCCCCCAAATAGATGGCCCCCTCCCTTATAGATGGCCCCCTCTACCCCCTCCCTTATAGATGGCCCCCTCTACCCCCTCCCTTATAGATGGCCCCCTATACCCCCTCCCTTATAGATGGCCCCCTCTCTCCTCACCCTCCCTTATGGATGGTCCCCTCTCCCCCCACCCTCCCTTATAGATGGTCCCCTTCCCCCCCCCCCTCCCTTATAGATGGTCCCCTTCCCCCCCCTCCCTTATAGATGGTCCCCTTCCCCCCCTCCCTTATAGATGGTCCCCTTCCCCCCCTCCCTTATAGATGGTCCCCTTTCCCCCCCTTTATAGATGGTCCCCTTCCTCCCTCCCTTATAGATGGTCCCCTTCCCCCCCCCACCCTCATAGATGGCCCCCCTCTTTCCCCCCTCCCTTATAGATGGTCCCCTTCCCCCCCCACCCTCATAGATGGCCCCCCTCTTTCCCCCCACCCTCATAGATGGCCCCTCTTTCCCCCCACCCTCATAGATGGCCCCCTCCTTCCCCCCACCCTCATAGATGGCCCCCTCTTTCCCCCCACCCTCATAGATGGCCCCCTCCTTTCCCCCCACCCTCATAGATGCCCCCTCCTTTCCCCCCACCCTCATAGATGGCCCCCTCCTTCCCCCCCCACCCTCATAGATGCCCCCCTCCTTTCCCCCCACCCTCATAAATGCCCCCCCTCCTTTCCCCCCACCCTCATAGATGCCCCCCTCCTTTCCCCCCACCCTCATAGATGGCCCCCTCCTTTCCCCCCACTCTCATAGATGGCCCCCTCTTTCCCCCCACCCTCATAGATGCCCCCCTCCTTCCCCCCCACCCTCATAGATGCCCCCCTCCTTTCCCCCCACCCTCATAGATGCCCCCCTCTTTCCCCCCACCCTCATAGATGCCCCCCTCCTTTCCCCCCACCCTCATAGATGCCCCCCTCCTTTCCCCCCACCCTCATAGATGGCCCCCTCCTTTCCCCCCACCCTCATAGATGGCCCCCTCCTTTCCCCCCACCCTCATAGATGGCCCCCTCTTTCCCCCCACCCTCATAGATGGCCCCCTCCTTTTCCCCCACCCGTACAGGCTGATAAAAAAAACAAAACTTAACTCACCTGACATCGCGCTCCCACGTTGATTCTCACTCCTCCTGGTCTGTCCCCGGCAGCGCGCGCATCCCAGAACTCCCTGCGCGCCGGAAACCGGAAGTCAGGGCCCAAGGCGCGCAGGGAGTTCTGGGATGCGCGCGCTGCCGGGGGTAAGACGCGACACCCCCGGCAGCCGCGCAGCAGCCGGGGAAAGACGGAGCCAGACTCTTGTGACCGCAAGCAAAACAATGCTTGCGGTCACAAGAGTGATTGATCGGGGGGCCCCGCGGGCCCCCCTTGTGGCGGGCCCGGTCGCGGCGGCGACCCCCGCGACCACGGTGGCTACGCCACTGCCACTCAGGACTGCCATGACAAGAGCCCAAGAGACCCATCACAGCCCGGCGGGTCACCGACCATTGAGGAACAGTACAATCGGCCACACTAAAGCAGGTACCAACATCACACCGGTGAGCTGAAGTAGCACTGGCGTCACAACACTAGCATCACTGGATGAGCACTATATACCACCGAGTCCACCACATAGCAACAAAACAAAAATGATGAATAAATAGCAAAAAACCCTGCCCAATTATATTAAATCTGTTTTGTAACATTTCTTTTATCAAGATTACTTTATATTTTTGAATACTTTTTATAAGAATTTTACAAGGTTGTGCCCATTAATAAAGTCTTCCATCTAAATAACGGACAATCAACAAATGTTACGTACAGTTTAGAGAATCGTATTAAATGTGACGGCTTTAGATTGGAATAATGACCAATGATACGAGGTCATACTATGTAGCACTTATTAGCCAGGGAATTTGGCTGAAATAATGAGCATGCACCCGGTCCCATGTCTGCAGGTATCTCATCTTGTTAGGAATGTTTTCTTACATTAGAAATATTTCAGTCACTTATTAGGCCCCGTTCTGATGTGTTGTGAGAAAACCTTCTATTTATGTATATGGTGTATTCGTTTCCTTGGGGGATTTCAGATGGAAATTAATTACTTATTAATATACTAATTAGAATGATTGGTTTTTTTCACTCTAAGTTACAGAATTTTTATTACATTCATTTATATTATTACATTACAGGATTCACAAAAACACCCGAGCTACTCAACGTAAGCCTCCATACAGCCCAGCCTTACAGGATGGCAGCTCCATTTGGTGCTGTACTCTATCCAGGACTTCCTAAAATCGCAGGTGGGTCAAGGTGTGCTATTTTTACTCTGTGATCCGTGATCCAATTTATATTAAGGCTATGTTCACACACAGTATTCCCGTCAGTTTCTGTTCACCGTAAGGGTATGTTCACACAACCTAAAAATAAGGGCAAAATACAGGCTAAATATGTCCTGAAATAAAGGACATGATCATTATTTCAGGCAATATTTATCCAAATGTTGTCGTATTTCGCCCTTATTTTTACGTTGTGTGAACATGGCCTAAAGCTAGGTTCACACTATGTAAAAACAATGGCTGTTGCTATGAAATGCGGCCGTTTTTTTTTTATACAGTGTGAATTTAGCCTCAAACAGTAGTGTAACTGGCAGGGCAAAATTATAATGGAAAGATTTGCATGGCTTCTGTGTTTTCAACCCACTCCTGGTTTATGGTTGAAAAAAGACTGACCAAAATACTGATGGAAATACTATGTGCGAACATAGCCTAAAAGTGATGTTAAAGAAACAGAGGACATGCTACTTTTTGGGGTTTCTCAATTAAACTGTGGACATAGGGGCAATCTCATCTAAAAACCATTGAAACTTGTGATAAATTCATTGGGAAATGTGTGATAAAGTTGAAAAAGAATACCCTGAAACTATAGGATTTAGCATCACAAATTTCCCCCAAATGTAGCTGTGGTGTCTGACCGGTCACCTGTTGAGTTGTTCCTGGTGACGCCACTTCTATGGTGGTTGATCGGCAGTACAGTACAGCTCAGCCGGTGATCGTTCTATCATGACGCCAGTGCTAACTCAGCACACAGGTCGGTGACCTGCCGAGTTGTGATGGGTCCCTTGGGCTCCTATCACATTGGTCCGGACTGGAAATGTGACCCACCCAGACTGCTGGTACCGCCACCAACACAAAGGGGAAAATGACCCAAGGGTATGCGGGTGCTGGTGCACATAGTACTGAGTCCCAGTTGAATAAATAAACTAATCTTTACTGACAAGTCTCTGATTATACAGGTGAATAGTATAATACGTGTCTGATACAGACTTGCTTTCACTGGATTTGCACTGAGAGTTGCTGAACTGCTGAGGTAGAACAGTAGTGCTGGTTTAGTTGAGTAGAGCAGAAAGTTCAGAAGAGTGGAGAGGAGTTTGTCGGGAGAGCCCCAACCCAATTTAGTAGTGTGCTCTGCCAAACTTTAGTAGAAGAGATACTTGAAGAAGAAATACCTGAAAGAAAAAGAATACTTGTGCCCGTGTTTTCAACCTTTGTCGCTATAACCACCTTATGCCCTGCAGTGTCGCGGTACCCGTCCTACATGGGTGACACAAGCCCCAGTCTTGGTTACCTGAGTTGAGCAAATTGTCTGAGAGGTCCTGGTGTCACCTGCACTGCAAGATAGAGTACGTAGGCCTTGACTATGGCTGCTTTGCTCTATTCAGATCAGTGCACTGTGTAGATATGTTCACGGCGTGGGTTGACGTCTTCTCTGACTTGACCTTAAGTATGTGTCGCTTTAAGAAAGAAAGTATCTGAGTTCTCCATACGTGTGTCCTAACACCATAGCTAGTCTGTCTCAAACAGGGAACCTGGCAGAACCAGGCTCCTGGCTAGGTTCATCAGGGATGTCTGATCTGGATGTCTTGCTCCACTGAGAATCAGAAAGGAACTGACTAAAAAGGCCCTACACTTCCTCTCCCCATGTGACTACTTCCTACAGGGTGTATGCAACAGCTCCTGTAAGTGGTGAAGAGAAAGTATAGAATAAAAGAGGGTAGAGATAGGTAGAAATAGAACAGCATCTTTCATTGGTGTACAATATCACAAGATACAACAACAACCCTTGGCTTACTACAGCTGCGCAACATACATAAATATATACAGTGACATCTTGTGGTAAAACCTGAGAATGCACCTTCCTTACCACTTTACTCTACATTACAGGAGTTTTACGACAGGTGCCCTAACTAGCAACACCCGTGGTGGGACACCACATAGCGAAATGTAAAACATATATAAATGTTTGAATTTGACAATAAAACAAAGTATAAACACTGAACACCGTGGTCATTTGTTGTATTCATGATAATGTTACAGAGATGTATATAGTAACCAGGGCCGTTTTAATACATTGGTGGGCGCAGTGCACAGCCCTCAAGAGTGGGCCCCCCCTTCCCTTTCGGCACATTGTATAATGTACTGAATTTGCCCCCACACTGTATCAGGAGCCCCAATACATACAGTAGTTACCTTATAACACTATTTCCACCATACAGTGATTACATATTACATAAAAACTGCACTGAACAAAACAGAAAGATATCACCAATGATACCATTACATAATACCGCCACATCATGACCCCTAACACTACAACCCTATAACAGAGTGCAGTTACATCCAGTGACTCACCAGGGGCGTCTTCTCCGATCAGAGTCTGTCACCTTTTCTTTTTCTCTCCATCCAGCCTGGGCCACCTTGAAGTCTTCTCCTGGCTGTGAATCTTCTCTCCAGAATCTGCCAGACAAATATTTTAGGCTCCAACACATACAGTAGTTAGGTCCCTTGTACCCCTATACAGTAGTTACACCCCTCTGTACCCCTACATAGTTACACCCCTCTGTGCCTCCATAGTTTTAAGGTGTCCCTGTAGTATATAGCCCCTCATGTGCTCCTCCAGTTATATACAGCCCTCCTGTGCGCTCCCCCATTAGTATATAGCCCCCCTGTGCACTCTCCCTAGTAGTATATAGCCCCCCTGTGCTCTCCCACAATAGTATATAGCCCCCCTGTGCTCTCCCACAATAGTATATAGCCCCCCTGTGCTCTCCCCCAATAGTATATAGCCCCCCTGTGCTCTCCAATAGTATATAGACCCCTATGCTCTCCCACAATAGTATATAGCCCCCCTGTGCTCTCCCCCAATAGTATATAGCCCCCCTGTGCTCCCCCCAATAGTATATAGCCCCCTGTGCTCTCCCCAATAGTATATAGCCCCCTGTGCTCTCCCACAATAGTATATAGCCCCCCTGTGCTCTCCCCCATAGTATATAGACCCCTGTGCTCTCCCACAATAGTATATAGCCCCCCTGTGCTCTCCCACAATAGTATATAGCCCCCCTGTGCTCTCCCCCAATAGTATATAGCCCCCCTGTGCTCTCCCCCAATAGTATATAGCCGCCCTGTGCTCTCCAATAGTATATAGACCCCTATGCTCTCCCACAATAGTATATAGCCCCCCTGTGCTCTCCCCCAATAGTATATAGCCCCCCTGTGCTCTCCCCCATAGTATATAGACCCCTGTGCTCCTCAATAGTATATAGCTCCCTGTGCTCCCCAATAGTATATAGCTCCCCTGTGCTCCCCAGTAGTATATAGCCCCCCTGTGCTCTCCATAATATATAGCCCCCCTGTGCTCTCCCCCATAGTATATAGACCCCTGTGCTCTCCCACAATAGTATATAGCCCCCCTGTGCTCTCCCACAATAGTATATAGCCCCCCTGTGCTCTCCCCCAATAGTATATAGCCCCCCTGTGCTCTCCAATAGTATATAGACCCCTATGCTCTCCCACAATAGTATATAGCCCCCCTGTGCTCTCCCCCAATAGTATATAGCCCCCCTGTGCTCTCCCCCATAGTATATAGACCCCTGTGCTCCTCAATAGTATATAGCTCCCTGTGCTCCCCAATAGTATATAGCTCCCCTGTGCTCCCCAGTAGTATATAGCCCCCCTGTGCTCTCCATAATATATAGCCCCCCTGTGCTCTCCCCCATAGTATATAGACCCCTGTGCTCTCCCACAATAGTATATAGCCCCCCTGTGCTCTCCCACAATAGTATATAGCCCCCCTGTGCTCTCCCCCAATAGTATATAGCCCCCCTGTGCTCTCCCCCATAGTATATAGACCCCTGTGCTCCTCAATAGTATATAGCTCCCTGTGCTCCCCAATAGTATATAGCTCCCCTGTGCTCCCCAGTAGTATATAGCCCCCCTGTGCTCTCCATAATATATAGCCCCCTTGTGCTCTCCCCCATAGTATATAGACCCCTGTGCTCCTCAATAGTATATAGCTCCCTGTGCTCCCCAATAGTATATAGCTCCCCTGTGCTCCCCAATAGTATATAGCCCCCTGTGCTCCCCAATAGTATATAGCTCCCCTGTGCTCCCCCATAGTATATAGCCCCTGTGCTCCCCAGTAGTATATAGCTCCCCTGTGCTCCCCCATAGTATATAGCCCCCTGTGCTCCCCAGTAGTATATAGCCCCCTGTGCTCCCCAGTAGTATATAGCTCCCCTGTGCTCCCCAGTAGTATATAGCTTCCCTGTGCTCCCCAGTAGTATATAGCTCCCCTGTGCTCCCCCATAGTATATAGCTTCCCTGTGCTCCCCATAGTATATAGACCCCTGTGCTCCCCAGTAGTATATAGTCCCCTGTGCTCCCCCATAGTATATAGCTCCTCTGTGCTCCCCCATAGTATATAGACCCCTGTGCTCCCCAATAGTATATAGCCCCCTGTGCTCCCCCATAGTATATAGCCCCCCTGTGCTCCCCCATAGTATATAGCCCCCCTGTGCTCCCCCATAGTATATAGCTCCCCTGTGCTCCCCCATAGTATATAGCTCCCCCATAGTATATAGCTCCCCTGTGCTCCCCCATAGTATATAGCTCCCCTGTGCTCCCCCATAGTATATAGCTCCCCTGTGCTCCCCCATAGTATATAGCTCCCCCATAGTATATAGCTCCCCTGTGCTCCCCCATAGTATATAGCCCCCTGTGCTCCCCCATTGTATATAGCTCCCCTGTGCTCCCCATAGTATATAGCCCCCTGTGCTCCCCCATAGTATATAGCTCCCCTGTGCTCCCCCATAGTATATAGCTCCCTGTGCTCCCCAGTAGTATATAGCCCCCTGTGCTCCCCCATAGTATATAGCCCCCTGTGCTCCCCCATAGTATATAGCCCCCTGTGCTCCCCCATAGTATATAGCCCCCTGTCCTCCCCCATAGTATATAGCCCCCTGTCCTCCCCCATAGTATAAAGCCCCCTGTGCGCCCCCCCCCCATAGTATATAGCTCCCCCTCCCATAGTATATAGCTCCCCCTCCCATATAACATTGAAAAAAACAAACACTTACTCACCTAGGTCCTCGCGTTCCTCTTCTCTTGCCTCTTGTGGCCGCACTTCCTGCGGTCACAAGAGGCTGCACTCCCCTTACCCTCGCGCCGACGCTCCAGTGACGTCGGGCGCTAGAGGGAGAGTGCGGCCTCTTGTGACCGCAGGAAGTGCGGCCACAAGAGTGACTGACAGGGAGGGAGCCAATGGCTCTCTCTCTGTCAGTGTCGCTGCTGCTGCAGCGCTGAAGCGCCGCAGCAGCAGCGGACAGGGGCAGCGGCGAACGCCGGGGGGCCCTGCAGGGGGCGCCATGGAGGGGTAAGTAGATTACCCATCCATGGCGCTCCCCCCTGACAGGCTGGTGGCCGGAGCCCTGTGCGACCGCATTGGTCGCACATAGCAACGGCCGGCCTGCTCGGGGGGGCCCCTTTAACCAGTGGGCCCGGTGCACGTGCACCATGTGCCCTCTGGTTAAAGCGGCCCTGATAGTAACTACTGGAGTCCTGCACCTTTTCCTTCGCAATTTATAGACTAGGTTCACACGACGTCTGTCTTTCATGACATCAGACGTCATTTTACAAATTTAAAAAATAATGGGCGTTATTAAAACAGTGATGGCTTTTGTTGTGAAAGATGGATGTCTTAGTGTGACCCTAGCCATATATTATGGTGTCATCATATGTAGCAGTGACACTTATGGGCCTACTCAGGCACCAAAACCAGTGTGACACTATGTTTAACAATGTATGAATAATGATACTTGTGTAATCAATGTATGAATAGTGATAATTGTGTAATCACGGCCTCAAAATAAAGGCCGTCCTAAGATATGATTGTCAAACAACCAGAAAAAGACTTTTTATCTAGAGCTTTGCACCTATTTTTAGGTGAATAATTGGATTTTTTGCCCATTTTGGTCTAATTTCTACTTATGAAGCAGTAGTTGATGGGCGAATAATTTTTTGATCTTTTTTTTTAATTTGCTTGTTTTGAGTATTCACCCAAAAATTCATATAATCCGGAATTTGCGACAAATTTATCATTCACACCTTTTTAAAAAGTGCAGGCCTACATCTGGTCAGTACCAAGTGAATATGTTTGCGCAATTTTTTGTGAATATTCTGAGTATATTCTATTCACAAATTTAAGGAATGTTTGTTTAAATAGTCCTATTCGGCTGGGTAGAAAAAAGACCAAAAATCTGTAGAAAAAGCCCACGTTTTAAACTGAATAGTAAATGTCCCCCATTGTGTGAAAACAGCCTTAAACAGTTACCCCTGCATTGGTGTAGGCTAAAGGCAAACATGATGAGCTTGTAGTTACCTTCTATTACAAACCTTTCTTAGGCTCTGTTCACACTCATACATTGAATGTATAGCCCTGAAGTATACAACAGTGGGATTTTGTATTAAAAAAGCATTGCCGACTCTACTGTTCAACATACATACTGTTTAAGTACAGAAATAGGCACGGCAAAGACGAGGATAAAAAAAATACGGGTCAATGTGGCAAGGCTATGGAGCTCTTTTTCTTCATTACAACGCACGGTTTCTATATTCCCACGCACACATGCTGAAAAAATTCCAGTTGACAGTAACCAACATTCCTTTATTGCCTAATCACAAAAGGGCTCCGATGTGGTAAGATCTAGAGCAGAATGTCTTTTCCTTTCCCTTCTGGGGATGTAGAATATAGGAGATAAAAGAAAAGGAAACCCACTTACCTTGGAGTGTTGTACTCAGGACACAACACTTATGAGGGCTTGAATGGAAATCAGTGAAGATTAGGGATGAGCGGACCGGTGGATATTCAGGTTTGGCCGAACCGAGAAAAAATATTCAGTTGCAGTACCCGGATTGAACCCAAACTTGGAACCGAATCCGAACCTCATTGAAATCAATGGGGACTCGAATATCGGGGCTCAAAAAGTTACAGTCTAGCCCCAGGGGGTTAAGTGGAGATGCATAGCATCCTCACTTAAACTGCTAGGGGCCAGCCTGTGCTCTTTTGGGAGGGGATTAACTGACCCTCCTGGGCTGATGCTGTGCAGTGTCTCCGATTTTTGGCAGGACACTGCTGCAGCCATGGATTCATTGAGTGGAGACTGCAGGAGTCTCTGCCATTCCCAGGTCCGGTTCACATGAGCTGGTTGGAAACCAGGTACGTCACATACCTAGCATCTCCAGCTGGAACATCACAGCCCAGCCCACTGCCCAAGTCACTGATTGGCTGGGTGGGCAATCACTCAGCCGGGGACGTGACGTTGCAGCTAGCAGGTTGGGTGAGTTAGTTGTTTATTATTTTCCTGCCCCAACCAGCCTGCCTGCAGTTTTTGTACTTCTGTGAGACTTCTCCTTTAGGGTATGTGCACACTGAGGAATGCGGGCGGATCACCCGTAGCGGATTCCACGCTCATGCCCACGCACGCCTCTGCCCATGCCACAGACTCCATTCTACGGTCGGACGGATTCCGCCATCCGCCCAACTCATGAACCTGTTTATTCTTTAGGCGACCGGCGGTATCCGCCCCACCATAGAATGGAGTCTATGGCACGGTGGGAGACGCACGCGAGCACAAGTTGCGGAATCCGCTGTGGGTGATCCGCCTGGATTCCTCCTTGTGCACATACCCTTAACTATGAATGAGGTTCCTATGCGGGTATTGGAATGACAGCGTAAACATCAGAATTCCACAACTAGCATAAGTGCCGTCTTGTAGAACAAGATTTTAGAATACGTGATGTTACTATACCTGGGACTTCATTCAATCCAACAAACTTTTCTGCCCCCCAGTCTTAAAGGGAACCTTCCACCCCCTGTGCCAGGGTGAAGGCTGCCCTACCCCGCACTGGAGCCCCGGATACTTACCCCATCTCGCCAAGTCCTGTTCCTGGAACCGGTCCCGGGATGGAGATATCCCCGTCTGAAGCCCGGCGTGCACGCTGCTGAGATGAGTCCGATGCCCATAGAGAATGACTGCTCCATTCATTCTCTATGGGCGTCGGACTCATCGGAGGTTGGGCGTCCTTTACCCCGGCACGGGGGGGGGGGGGGGGTCGTTGGGGTATGGGGGGGCGCTCGACAGGTTCCCTTTAAGAAATTTCCCAACTTTCCAATAATGTGAATAAAAAAATGGACCTCCTTCGGATATTGTTACTAATAATTTATCGGTGATGAATATTTCCCCGGTATTTGCCAAGGTAGGCCGTTATATTCTGTTGTCATATCCTTGGACTGCTCATTTATACTTTCTAATTTCATGATTTCCTCAAGGATGTTCAATTGATACACATCATTTCAATTCAAATATTCAATTTGCTTAAGATAAGTCCATTAGAGCAGCATTGCCGGTCCTCCAGGGGAATTTTTGATTAGTCTTGAGATTGGTTAAGTTATTCATTAACTTTTGTCAAAATGTGCCAGATGACTCTTTAATTTAATATTAAGCTGTAATGGAGACGTTAGAGGGAATGTTTAAAGGCGTACCGGGGAAATATATACTGTCCTCATGACTTCATATACTGCTTACATATTGTAGCATTAACCCTTTGACGTGGTGTTATAATGTAAATCGTTCTAATGACCTGATTATAGATCCGACATTTCCCGTCTATTTTATCAAATTTATTATATCTTAGTCACATCTGAACCAATAGAGACCCCCAAAGCCATCTCCTCCGACCCATCACTATATATAATAATGGCTTATTACATAGATATTACAATTCAGGATTTGTATCATACAGAAGACAGAGTGGTGTAATGGTCCTATGGAGTGTTCCCAATATATATCATGAGAAAAGGTGCCAGTTCACTATATATCACAGTTGGCACTGCTGCTATAAGTTGTATGGCACTGCTTAAAGGGGGATTCCACTCAAACATAACTTTTGACTAACAATTCCTTCCATACTTGTTATTATCTATTCAGTCTTATTTTTTATCACGCTCCAGACAGATTAAGATCTAAAAAATTTTTAGGATCAAGTCAAAATAGTTTAACTGTTTATGTTCCTCGAAGTAACATTCACATGAATGTCAGGAAGGACCCGAGGTTTCCCAGGAGAAGATAGTTTAAAGCATCACCCGGCGTGTTTTCTTCCTACATTGCATTCTTCCTCAGGTGAGCAGCACACATATTATTTTGTACGTTGTCATGTATTGTCGCTTACACCATGAATTAAGAGTTAATGCAGCCACGTTGTAAGACATGAGATGAAGTCTTACCATCCGCATTATGCAGCGCAGCGATATGAAATGTAAATGATGCTTTTTGCTTTGTTAATAATTTAGAACTATAGAAAAATATGATAAACAATCACTTATGAAAGTCAAATAAGTGGATTATTCCCTCATTTACAAGACCCTCGCTGTGTCTGGAATCATCATGAGTATAGAATCTATAGACCGGAAATGTGGCCCCAGCAGAGAACATGAAGATGGCACATCCATGATCCGAGAGGTATGGGACTCCGCATGATGAATTCACTTACTGATTATGGGATTACATGGAGTGATCTACGGAAAGGGATCTATGGCGGTGAACACATCTACATACTCTGACATTTGTAAGTTTGTTAATGGAGAGAACTGCTCGGCTTTAGCTTTTCACGTCTGCAGCATCGATCTGTGATAATCTCATCTATGTCCAGGTTGCTACTTATGGCCATGGCTGATATTTTCAAGTCAAAGTAATCAAATACCATGTTTCCCTGAAAATAAGTCAGTGTCTTATAATAATTTTGCTCCCAAAGATGCGCTAGGTCTTATTTTCAGGGAATGTGTTATTTTTCCATGAAGAAGAATTCAAATATGACACATGCACAGCAGGGACAGAGTGCATGGTATTGCGTCTTCCGGCCACCAGGGGGAGCTCACCACAGCACACTTGTACAGCACAGCAGGGACAGAATGCATGGTATTGCGTCTTCCGGCCACCAGGGGGAGCTCACCACAGCACACTTGTACAGCACAGCAGGGACAGCATACGGTATGACGGCTTCCAGCCACCAGGGGGAGCTCACCACAGCACACTTGTACAGCACAGCGGGGATAGTGTATGGTATTACAGTAGGCCAGGGGTCTAACTAGAAATGGCTGGGCCCCATAGTAAACTTTTGATTGGGCCCCCCTTCTCCCCCCTATTCCATTGTAGGTAATCCCTCCCGCTAGATAGCATATGTTAGACATATCCCCTGGTATTCCCCCAGTATATAGCCCCTATCGCCCCTATGGTAGACATCTCCTCTAATGTCCCCCATGGTAGGCATCTCCCCTAGTATCCCTCTGTATATAGTGTCCCCCAAAATAGGCATCTCCCCTAGTATCCTACCCCCAATACATAGTGTTCCTCATGGTAGGCATTTCCCTTGGTAGTATGAGGACAGCTCAGAAGGCCCAGTGTACTGTAGGGATGGGCCCCCTGATGTGGGGGGCCCTGTAGCAGCTGCTCTGACTGCTATGGGGGTAGTTACGCCCCTGCAGCAGGCAACGGGATAACGGCAGAATGTATACAGCTCTACATCTGTGTATTATTTCAGATTGTAATATGTGTTTTATTATAATATATATTAATACAGGTTGTACTAATCATCTCAATAAAAGGCTAATAGGATTGTTGATTCCTTCCATCCCGAGGACAGATTACACCCTGGTCTTCAGATAAGGAAATTACAAAGTCCCTGTTGGAAAACACCCACAAGGCTTCATAAATCTTCTTCTTCTTCCCGGCACATAGGGACGTTAGAACATAATACCAGAACGGCCTTCTTATGTTTTTATTTATTTTCTGACATTTTCTATGGACAATTTCTAATTGTCCACTTGTCTCTTTCCACAATGAGATTGCTAAATGCTAATGGATTGGGGATGTCTTGTCTATGATGAAACTCATAAATAATTCCCTAATTAAGAATTCCCGTGCCCTTATCTATAAGCGTCAGTCCAGGAAAACAGTAAACACCATTATTGCCTTTAAATACCCAGAGTTTATTGCACAGGTAATCGGGTAAAATCCAGAAAACCATTTTTCTATACAATTTTGAGTAAATCTGGAAGATGTTTTTTCTATATGTTTATATGCTGTTTGGAATGCTTTCTATGCTTCATTTCTAATACGGACATGGAGAGAGAAGAGCTGTTGCACATCACACCTATGGCCGACACTAATGCCTCTTAGCTACATTTAAAAACCAACGCCAGGATGTCGGTATGTAATTTGATCAAACCATATTGCCTCATGTACCACGTGCAGGTCCCCTGGATCACATGGGTCCCTACACTAACTCAACACTGTGCCAGTCAGCAACTGCCAACCCCACAAAGCGAGCGCAAGCAGGGAAGGGAGGCCATAGAATGGCCCTGCAACCCCAATGTCACAGGACCAAACCCCAAGGCCCCCCCCAAAACCCAGCAGGCAATGCTGGCGGAGAAAGTGTGAACAAGGTCTTACTGCTCACCACTGCACCAAAGGTGCAGAGGCCAGCGATCTTCGAGCACACTACACAGCGTGAGGTCCTATCAATGAGGAGTTGGGGGGGATGCAGCAGAGTAAGGAAACAGTTTTTCCACTTGGGGTAGGTTCATACTGAGGAATTCTCATGTCACTTCTTTCGGCGGATAGCGGAATACACAAGCCCATAGAATGGTGTCTATGGAGGCGGCGGAAAGGCGCGTGGGCAGACAGCGGAATTCCACAGACATTATCCGCGAAAATTCCTCAGTATGAACCCACCCTAAGAATGACTACCAGCGGTCCTGGCCACGGGGGGGTGGGGGCGGGCATATCTCCCTTCCGATAAGTGAGTACTATCTATGGTGTCAACAATATACAGCTTTATTCACATAGGTTGGATAAGATATGAGATCGCTCCCCACTTTTTCTTTTTTTGTTTTTGCTGTACAGGCTATGGACTGTCAACCAGTTGTCCGCTGCTGCCTAGGGCAGTTGAGGGAATTAGGCAGGGATAGCAGCCGGGTGTCAGTGCCAGGGCATCACCTGTCTTGTGTCGTCCAGTTCCCTCGTCCTGACAGATACCTGGTGGAGTAAACAGAACCACAGGCTTGGCTCCAGCATGACTGCGACTTACAGCTCTGTGTCCTGAGGAGTCTTATAGGTGATGGAGCATCATGTGATCTGTGACCTACTGAATTAAATGCCAGGAGAACGAATCAGCAGGGTCAATGACATGTATATGAGCTTAACAGTGACCCCTATGGTAGTTAGAGGTGCTGACATGGTAAATGTATGAGGGAGCAGATCTGTGAGCTACTGAACTAAATGCTAGCAGAACAAATCAGGAGAGTCTCAATCACATGTATATGACAGAGCTCAGCAGTGACACCTATGGTAGTAACAGGTACTGAATGTATAAGGGAGTTCTGGGCTAACAAGATGACAATCACAACAGGTGAGCCGAATGAACATGCTTACTTACACATACAGACTCTCACATACACAGGCTGTGTCTAGGCTGTGTGCACTTTTATCATTTTTATTTTCTTAGTGGTATTTTCTGGCATGTGCTCTATTTTATTACTTTCATTTTCCATTAGGTTGCTCTAAAAAGCAAACAGCAGTGTGACAGTGAGTGAGAGCTGAATGAAGCAGTTCAGTTTTTTTTTTTCGCCCCCCGGGTAGCCGCTGTCATATATACTTACAGAAGATGATCGGTGTCCCGTTCCCGTCGGTCAGTTCCCGTCCCATGGTGCCGTTCAAATCAGGCGCGCTCACTTCCGCCGGTGCTGTGACTCCTCGGCCTTGTAATTTGAACGCCAGAAGTCACGCGCTTCCATAGCGAATGCATGGAAGCGAGTGACTTCCGGCGTATAATCACTGGTCAGAGAAGAGGACTCGCAGCAGCCGGCGGAAGTGAGCACGCCCGATTTGAACGGCACCGCGGGACGGGAACTGACCGACGGGAACGGGACACTGATCATCTTCTGTAAGTATACATGACAGCGGCTTCCCGGGGGGGCGAAAAAAAAAACAAACTGAACTGCTTCTTGAAGCTGCTGTGCTGGACTCTCTGTCGCCCCCTGGCTTTAGTTCATGATGAATTCATCTTTGCCAGGAAAGTGAACTAGATCATTTAGTTCACTTTGAAGATTAGTTCATTTTGAACTGATCATCCACAAACTACCCATCACTACTATAAACTACCCTAAACTCACCTTGCCCATTCTACTGCTCCATTCCACCCTGGTCACTAGGGGGGGAACACATCATTAGGGTAAGTAAACAGTGAGACTGGGGCAGATTGGGCCACAGTGCTGGAGCAGGTGGGGTGAGTACGCTACATTTTTACTATTGAAAAGCCCTAGCAGGCAGAGGATATATGTTTAATTAAATTGGAGAACCCCTTTCATGAGATATGGCGATCTGGTATTATGTTTCTTGATACTTGGAACATAAAAGGACACGTTCCCCTTCAATATATTTATGCATTGCAGATGTAATAGCTACTGGATATTTTATTTCAAGTGAATGACTAGTCTGTTGCATTATGCATCTTATATATGTGGATTTCCTTGGCTGCACATTTTGTTATCCGTCTTCTTGAACCATACTCTTGAACCTATTTTATACTGTGCAAATGACATCAGAGCTGAGCCAGCAGGGGCCGGAGCACAACTTTTATTTTTAAACCACACACATCAATAACTTTAATGCTCCATGTAAAATGTATCACAGGGAGCATGTTGTTGAATTCATTAAAGGCGAAGAACGTTACAGACTGTGACCCAATCATTTCAATCTGGTTAAAATTCAAACTGAGAGAATTCAAAGACAGTAGACCGAAGTGTGCCGAGATGTGCAAACTTGTAGTGTTCCCAATTATAAAACACTATGTAACTTACCATTGGGGTGAACGGTGGTAAAGCAGAGCAAGTAATAATCATTAGAATTCCACACAACTGATCATTTCACTTTACAGATTATGCAAAAAATCCTGAAGGTTCCAGCTGAATTTTACTTTAATATTCACAATGTTTGTAGTGCACAATTAGAAAAGATAGATAGATAGATAGATAGATAGATAGATAGATAGATAGGAGATAGATAGATAGATAGATAGATAGATAGATAGATAGATAGATAGGAGATAGATAGATGATAGATAGGAGATAGATAGGAGATAGATAGATAGATAGATAGATAGATAGATAGATAGATAGGAGATAGATAGATAGATAGATAGATAGATAGATAGGTAGATAGGAGATAGATAGATGATAGATAGATAGATAGATAGATAGATAGGAGATAGATAGATAGATAGATAGATAGGAGATAGATAGATAGATAGGAGATAGATAGATGATAGATAGGAGATTGATAAATAGATAGATAGGAGATAGATAGATAGATAGATAGATAGATAGGTGATAGATAGGAGATAGATAGATAGATAGGAGATAGATAGATAGATAGATAGATAGATAGATAGATAGATAGATAGATAGGAGATAGATAGATAGATAGATAGATAGATAGATAGATAGATAGGAGATAGATAGGAGATAGATAGGAGATAGATAGAAGATAGATAGGAGATAGATAGATAATAGATAGGAGATAGATAAATAGATAGATAGGAGATAGATAGATAGAAGATAGATAGGAGATAGATAGATAGATAGATAGGAGATAGATAAATAGATAGATAGGAGATAGATAGATAGAAGATAGATAGGGGATAGATAGGAGATAGATAGATAGAAGATAGATAGGAGATAGATAGGAGATAGATAGATAGAAGATAGATAGATGATAGATAGTATTTTGTTATGCTATGTTTACACGGAATGATTATCGTTCGATTTTTGCAATAACAATCACATTTGAGCGATAATCATTCCATGTAAACACAGCAAACGATCAAGCGGCGAGCGAGAAATCGTTCACTTTGATCTTTCAACATGTTCAAATCGTCATTTGTCATTCGCTAAATATTCGCAGATCGCTTTGTGTAAACAGTCTTTCACCGATTCACTCTATGTGAAAGATGGGTTTAAGCGATCTTAAAAACAATCGCAATAACAATTTTTTCTTACGAATTTTCGAACGATTTATTTGCCTAATTGCTGATCGTTATAAAAAACGAATTGTTGCTTCAAAATCGTTAAATGATCGATTGGGCGAATTATCGCTTTGTGTAAACGTAGCATCATACGGGCACCACAATGCATAGATTACCCAATCCAAATCACTTGTGAATACTTGCTTCATGGCCTATTTTCTATCAGTTATTGGATGTGAGAAGTGAGAACCTTTTCTTATGTAATTACAATTAACCCATCTCACACATGGATAAGAACCTTTTTAGGGGTTCTACTTACCCAAAAATATATGAGCCCCCCTAAAAAAGATTTCATCCATGTGTGATATGTATAAATTATAAGGTTCTTACTTCTCACATCCAATCTGTAAACGTTAATTATGATAGAATAACTTTCAGGTTACAGACCAGATGCAACCGTTATCCACGTTTTCTCGTTCATTCCTGGATTCTCTCTAGAGAGGACGCTAATTGGACAAAAGTAGCTTCCGAAGTATCTCCGGAAAACCTCCTGAGCATGTGCAATTCAGATCTGGCACATATTCCTCCAAATTGTTAGAGGTTGCAATGGGCTTCTATTAGGCGTGCTGGAAGGAACATCTGTCTGTTAATTATTTACTATATTCTGAGATAATTTACATCTTCACAATCCTCACAGATTAACGTATCTCTCTGCAAACGTACAAGTTAAGTGATGCAAATGGTGCAAATAAAATGAAATCTTAATCGGGTAGTAAATGATGATAAATTACTTACTAAGTACAAATATATGATCCCTCGATGAGTAGACCATTTAGACTATTCTTACATGAATCTACTGAAGCCACATGTGCCTGAAGACAGCATCGCTTAAAGGGGAAGCTACCTGAAAAAGGAAGTGTGAAAACCCATTAATGATTAGATATGAAGGTCCACAGCCGAAAGAAGAACGATCATGTGTGATCATAGATTTGCACTGGTGCCCTCCATTCTCCCTCGCTGTATGTTTATGTGATGGTTTACATTGAGGGCCCTATTCCACGGGACGATTATCGTTCGCACAAAACAACCGTTCGCGTTCAAACAACCGCTATTGCGAACGGCCTGAAATAGTTCATTCATTTACTTGGAACGTTAATCGTTACTTATGATCGTTTTTGTGGTCGTCTTGTCGTCGCTATTGTGTTTGTTGCTACTGCAGACGACCAAATTCAATGCGAACGATTTGCGAACAAGCAACGATAAAAATAGGTCCAGGTCTTATTAAACGATCAATGATTTCTCATTCGTCGTTTATTCGTTAACTGCTATTCAACTGAACGATTATTGTTTAGATCCCAACAATGTAGCGATAATTCGAACGATAATCGGCCCGTGGAATAGGGCCCTGAGTAATACAGCCAGAATCCTGCCTGCCTCTGTCACACAGTGTCTCTAAGAAATGGCTTGCACCCCTTCACTTCCGTCACTCTCCGCTCAAAGAATTGACATGTTGGGGAGCTCCTTTGCGGAATTCTGCCTGTTTTACTAAGTGTAAACGGGCCCTAAAGCCTGAAGAGCAGACTGCTGGTGAGTGCCATGTTTCTTTTCTTCTTTGTTTGGATTGTAATGCCCATTGCTTTATGGATCGCTGAGCACCGGTCGGCATACACCAAGGTCAGCTGGATCCTAGGTCACCAATTTTCTTAGTAAATATATTTATAGAGGTCTTTTTGACTATCCTACCTGTCTAAAGCCTCCCCCCAATCTCCCCGCCCATCCCTCAGGTGAGCGGGGCTTACGGAAAGGTGGGAATCTGTGCCTCTTCCATGGCATATGCCAGGAGCGCATTGTTCATAAATGCCCCCATAAAGAAAGAGAAGCGCAAAAAGTCACGGAAAGACCTGACACCAACTGATATCTACCAGTAATTAGAATACAATCCTGTCACTTGTTGAAAAATGATATCAGCTGGTTCAGCTTATGACCTGTAAAAAAGGAGTTTCATTACCAAGATGTGATACAAGAAACATCTCAGGATGGGTATAACCAGTGAGCTGTCTCGGTATCTTGGCAACCTTGGCAATGTCATACTGGTGGCATTGGTTACAGAATAATTTCTAACCCCTACTATAGGTTCCTTGGTGCCATAATCTGGAAAGGACATAATTTCACCATAAACAAGCCACGACCTGGTGAGAAAGGAATTATTAGAAGATTTGTAGAAGATCCAAGGACCACCTGTGGAAAGCTACACAAAGAATAAGTAATGCAATTCCCTCAACCTCCCTGGCCTGTATGCACGCTCCCCACACAAGACTCCATTGCTGAACAAAAAGGAGTTCAAGTGGGCTTAAAGTTTAGACAAGCCTGTGAGATAAGGAGAACATAGTCTGGTCCTGGTCAGATAAGACCATAACTGAACTCTTTGGAGGCCATAATACACACTGAGTTTGTTGGCCAAAAGGGACTTTATAATACCCCAACAACGCCAAACCAACAGTGAAGTTTGGGGATAGGAAGAAACATCATGGTGTGGGGCTCAGATCTTTTTTATTATTACAACACCATTGGTTTAAAGTGGCCGTCATTCGCAGCCACCTTCCTGTAGGTGAATAATAACTATAGGATTAAATGTTAATTATATTAGCATGCAAATTATTGGCAGAATAGTTGTGACATCATTCAGGTTTGATTCTAATGTGGATGTTTATGTGGACTGGTGTTACATTACATTTCCTTACAGGTATATGGGGGTTCAAGTTGTTCTGTTTGGATGAGTAAAATATAATGCAAATGATATTCTTAGAATTCTAGATGACAAGGAAAAGGATGTTAGAGCTGGGATGTTTAGTACATATTACTGTTAGCATCTTCAAAGCAATACTTAGAAATGTGGCCAAAAACACGCTTTTGTTTTTGTTTTACTTATTGAAAAAGTCACGGAATAATAGGGATTAAGGATTATCCAAAATCCCCGAGTGAATAAGAAATGTTTTCTGCAACGGGTTTAATTTGACAACAGTGGACGGGTAGATCATAAATATATATTTTGCATAGAAAACCATAGTTACTTTTCTATTAATAAATCTCTTTTGCATATTTGTAAGAGAAATAGACAAACAACCGAAACAAGTGTAATATACAGTATATATGTATCCATAAAGGGATGGTCAGTGGTTAATATACCAAAGGGAATCCTTACAGCTAGTTTAAGGATTTTAATGAAGAAGACTCGCATAGCTTATAGTGTTGAGAGGTCATGCTTGTTTCAACTCAGTAATTTAGAATGCCCAAATCTGCTTTTGGAACTTCCCGCAAAACACATTAGAACTCCGCTGGTATGCCGATGGAAATCTAATGTGTCAAGCATAGAGCTCGGTCCACCCCGGAAATTTGGAATGCCCAAAACAAATCTGCTTTTGGAACTTCCAGTAAGACATATTAGATCTCTGGCAGTATGCCAGCAATTGCCAGTATACTGATGGAAATCTAATGTGTCTTGCAGAAACCTGTTGCATTTTTTATTCAAATTTTTGTATATTTCATCCCTTGAAGAGATATGTAAATGAAATATACAAAAATTAGAATGGAAAAATGCAATAGCTCTAATGTGTCTTGCAGAAACCTTATTTTTTCCAAATTTGGTTTACACATCTCTTTAAGGGATGAAATATACAAAAACTAGAACAAAATGCAATAGGTTACTTGAAGGTGACCCTGGCACCCTCTGTGATGCGAGCAGGGGCATCTGGTTAAAGGTGAATTCTGGGCAGGGGGCTTTTTTTGCCAAATTGCCAAGATGGGGGAGGATGAAAGAAATAACATTTACTTCCCTGGCTCCAGCGCTGATGACCATATACCACAGCTCCAGTCCCTGGCCGCTTCCTGGTTAGAGAGAGGACCTGGGACGTGACCATCAAGGCCTGCTCAGCCAGTCAGCGGCTGTAGCGTTGTCCTTCCCGGAACTTTGGCAGTAAAGCCCCCTGCCCGGAAGTCTCCTTTAAATGCTTGAGTCTCCTATTGATTTCAATGGGGCATTTTTGATTCAACAATTACTACTACTGCCCTCTAAATAAACTGGAAGACATGACTGATACAATATAGCTACTGTAACCCTACTGTTAGTGCAATATCTCTATTATAGTAGTGTAGTAGTAGTGTACTGAGCCCCTGGTAATACTGCGCAAATTTACCCATCGCTGTTAATGCCATATATTGGAAGAGCATAGGCAGGTTACTGTATACAGTATATTTGGGCCCCTTCCCCCTTTTTTTTTTTTTTTTTGCTGGTCATGAATGGAACTTTGAAAAAGGTTATATGAATCTAACCTGCCAATATGTCCCTATTGCACAGGAGACACTGAGGAAGAGGGTATGTCTCTTATAGTATGTCTCTTATAGTGTGTCTCTTATAGTGTGTCTCTTATAGTGTGTCTCTTATAGTGTGTCTCTTATAGTATGTCTCTTATAGTGTGTCTCTTACCTTCATCCTCAGCGCCATTCTAGTGCAGTTAGTCGTGTGCTCCTTGGTTTGGCTAGACCTTTAGGAACACTGCCCGTCTCCATTGAGCCGATCCAGCCCGCCCCTGCCTGGCCCGCTCCATTTGGCGGTGCGGATTTGTGCTGTGGGGACGGATAGTGCTCCTAACGGTCTTACTGGACTGTGGAGCAAACGGCACTGAGAATGAAGGTCAGAGACATACTATAAGAGACGTACCCTCCTCCTCAGCGTCTCCTGTGCAATAGGGACATATCAGCAGGTTAGATTCGTCCAACCTGCTCATAGTTCCCCTTTAAGTAATCAGATACCAGACCCTAGTATTACCACTCATCCCTTGGGCCCACTTAGATCAGGTTTAGAATATTCATGCGGTTTATGATGTATTGTGCAGCACATTTCCCCCACCCCAGGCCCAGTCTGTTCCCTAGTTCAGACCCATTTCAGATTCCCTCCACCTGTGATTCTCCATATTCTCTGCCTGTCAGCATTTAGTCCCATCTGTATTGCACAATATGAATGAATTTGTAATTTATTTTCTATTAAAAAAAAATCTGTGCCTCCACACAGTAGTTATCCCTAATAGTTCCCCCACACAGTAGTTATCCCTAATAGTGCCCCCACACAGTAGTTATCCCTAATAGTGCCCCCACACAGTAGTTATCCCTAATAGTGCCCCCACAGAGTAGTTATCCCTAATAGTGCCCCCACACAGTATTGATCCCTAATCATGCCCCCACACAGTAGTTATCCCTAAAAGTGCCCCCACACAGTAGTTATCCCTAATCGTGCCCCCACACAGTAGTTATCCCTAATCGTGCCCCCACACAGTAGTTATCCCTAATCGTGCCCCCACACAGTAGTTATCCCTAATAGTGCCTCCACACAGTAATTATCCCTAATAGTGCCCCCACACAGTAGTTATCCCTAATAGTGCCCCCACACAGTAGCTATCCCTAAAAGTGCTCCCACACAGTAGTTATCCCTAATAGTTTTCCCTACACAGTAGTTATCTCTAATAGTGCCCCCACACAGTAGTTATCCCTAAAAGTGCCCCCACACAGTTGTTATCCCTAATAGTGCCCCCACACCGTAGTTATCCCTAATAGTGCCCCCACACCGTAGTTATCCCTAATAGGGCCTCCACACAGTAGTTATCCCCAATAGTGCCCCCACACAGTAGTTATCCCTAATAGTGCCCCCCACACTGTAGTTATCCCTAATGGTGCCCCCAAACAGTAGTTATCCCTAATGGTGCCCCCACACAGTAGTTATCCCTAAAAGTGCCCCCACACAGTAGTTATCCCTAATAGTGCCCCCACACAGTAGTTATCCCTAATAGTGCCCCCACAAGTAGTTATCCCTAATAGTGCCCCCACACTGTAGTTATCCCTAATAGTGCCCCCACACTGTAGTTATCCCTAATAGTGCCCCCACACTGTAGTTATCCCTAATAGTGCCCCCACACAGTAGTTACCCCATTATTTCCCCCATGCAGTCAGCAATCCTACATAGTAGTTAGGCCCCTATAAGTGCCCCCTGTAGTAGCAAATCCTTCACAATCGTGCCCCATATACTACTCCCCCAATAGTAGTTATCCATAATAGTGCCCCCACACCGTAGTTATCCCTAATAGTGCCCCCACACAGTAGTTACCCCATGCAGTCAGCAATCCTACATAGTAGTTAGGCCCCCATTAGTGCCCCCTGTAGTAGCAAATCCTTCACAATCGTGCCCCATATACTACTCCCCCAATAGTGTCACCATTAGTGCCCCCACATGGAAATTTTGAGTCTTATAGCTAACCTCCTCCTAGTTTCCACAATATATTCCACAACAATAGTAAAAATCACCGTAATATAAATCCTAGAAATTATTTCAATGAAACAAATGCAAATACTCAGTCTACGGATAGTTCACATTTAAAACCTGTGAGAGATTAATCACGGTATTGAAACACTAATAGTTTATTGACAATCTGTGACTTAAAGGACAATTGGATTCCTGATGTGACAGAGATGAATTAGCGGACGAGCCTGAGTGTGATTATACAACTATGACTGCTCTGGTACATTAGCTTTGTTCTTTGCCGAGATTTCTTTGGATAAAGGAGACTGAAGCTTCCTCCAACACCCATGTTTGCTGAGAAAAATAACAAAATACAAGTCAATACTGAAATTCACGAATCATGGGAAGAAGGTAAAAGAAACTCTGAAAAGACTTTTACAAGAATATCAGGTCAAAACGCATTGCCCTCAAAGTTTACAATCTATACACTTAGGGTCCTTGTTTATTGAGCCTATTACACGGTTCAATTATCGTTTAGCAAAGGCCGCATGGACATCATTAGCGATGTCTGTGCAGCCCCTCCCTAAACTGTTCATTCTTGGCTAGTGCTATACTTGGCTTTCTGCCACGGCTCTGTTCATTCTGTATACAGACTGCCGGGGGTTACGGAAGTCGCCCCTCCCATGATCTCTTATTTGTCCCCTATCCCGTGGATAAGGGGAAAGTTAGTTTTATCTTAGAATACCCCTTTAAATAGTACCAGTCATTAAACAGAACTTTTGACATGTCATCAGGCATGCCAGAAGTTATCGATCACAGTATGTTTTAATGGTAAGATCCTCTGTGATCAGGAGATAGAGCCTGGGAGAGGTCTACCTTGTCGGAATAAGCTGTTACGGAGCTCCCAGGTGCAGAAAGTAGGACTTGTATAGGGAAGGGGGCCATGTAGCAAAAAAAAAAACACGCTCACCTGGGAGGGTTGTAGCAAGGGCACAACACCTGTATGTGTATAGGAGGAAGAAATCCATGTCTACTTGGTTCCCAATGCTGCTGCCCATGAATCCAACTGGTCGGAACTAGGCCGGTAATAACATAAGTAGAAAAGAGGAGAACGATGATCTCGATTCAGGTGCTGCATCCAGGTGAAGGGAATAAAAAATTATTGCACTGAATGACAAACAAGTGGATTCGAGAACGGAACGTTCTCTTCATCGGGTAAGTGCATATCACGGCACAAGAATAGAAAGATATATTTAAGAGTTCTGCCGACCTGAGGTCACTCGTAGGTTCCTCCATACGGTGACAGTGAGGTCACCTTGTGCCGTGATATGCACTTACCCGATGAAGAGAACGTTCCGCTCTCCAATCAACATGTTTGTCGTTCAGTGCAATAAATTCTTTTTTCCTTCACCTGGAGTCAAGATCACCGTTTTTCTTCTTCTACTGATACCTCAGGAGCCGGATACATTAAGACAGGACGGCTTCGAAACAGGCTTAGACAAGTAGTTAGAACAAAGTAACAATATATTATATGAAGAAATATAAAATGTATCCATCCACCCCCATTCCCCTTATCCATCCACCCATGTTCCCTTCGTCCATCCACCCATGTTCCCTTCGTCCATCCACCCATGTTCCCTTTATCCATCCACCCTGTTTCCTTCATCCATCCACCCCCATTCCCCTCATCCATCCACCCATGTTCCCTTCATCCATTCACCCCCGTTTCCTTCATCCATCCACTCTCGTTCTCTTCATCCATCCACCCCAGTTCCCTTCACCCGTCCACCCCTGTTCTCTTCATCCATCCACCCCCGTTCCCTTCATCCGTCCACCCCTGTTCTCTTCATCCGTCCACCCCTGTTCTCTTCATCCATCCACCCTTGTTCTCTTCATCCGTCCACCCCCCTTCCCTTCATCCATCCACCCCCGTTCCCTTCATCCATCCACCCCCGTTACATTCATCCATCCACCCCCGTTCCCTTCATCCATCCACCCCCGTTCCCTTCATCCATCCACCCCCGTTACATTCATCCATCCACCCCCGTTCCCTTCATCCATCCACCCCCATTCCCCTCATCCATCCACCCATGTTCCCTTCATCCATTCACCCCCGTTTCCTTCATCCATCCACCCCCGTTCTCTTCATCCATCCACTCTCGTTCTCTTCATCCATCCACCCCAGTTCCCTTCACCCGTCCACCCCTGTTCTCTTCATCCATCCACCCCCGTTCCCTTCATCCGTCCACCCCTGTTCTCTTCATCCGTCCACCCCTGTTCTCTTCATCCATCCACCCTTGTTCTCTTCATCCGTCCACCCCCCTTCCCTTCATCCATCCACCCCCGTTCCCTTCATCCATCCACCCCCGTTACATTCATCCATCCACCCCCGTTCCCTTCATCCATCCACCCCCGTTCCCTTCATCCATCCACCCCCGTTACATTCATCCATCCACCCTTGTTCTCTTCATCCATCCACCCCCTTTCCTTTCATCCATCCAACCCCTACCTTGGTTGAATATGGGTATGTGTCTTTTTTTCTTCCTTAGGCCATGTTCACATGGCGTAAGAGATCGGCCGTTCTGTGACCCGGCCAGGTCATGGAGCGGCCGGTCTCTGAAAAGATCATCCCGGCCGGTATCAATGTATCAGCGCATCAGCGAGCACCCGCATCAGAACTCACCACAGCACACTATGAAGCGAGCGGACATGTCAGTTGTTTGCGGCGCTGCTTGTCAGTTGTTTGCGGCGCTGCTAGGGGTCCCGGCAGGAGCATATACTATGTGTATACGCTCCGACCGGGACCCCATAGACAGCAAGCCAACGTATTTTTTTGTATTTACTACGGCCGTTGTTGCAATCGGCAACGACGGCCGTAGAAATACAAAAAAATACGCTGTGTGAACATAGCCTTACTATGTAACAAGACTTTTAACTATAAGGCTATGTTCACACTACATAAGTTTCGTAATAATCTACAGAACTTATGTAGTGCCGCCTTCTAAGGAATCCCGGCCGGAGTGTATACACATAGTACATATATACATACACATAGTATACGCTCCGGCCGGGATCCCTAGCGGCGCCGCAAGAAACCGACATGTCAGTGAATAGCGGCTGCAGAAAACCTGTCAATGCACACAATGGAGCGAGCGGCTGTATCGGTAAGGATGATCTTCTCTGACACCGGCCCGATCACGGAATGGCCGGTGTCTCACGTTGTGTGAACATGGTCTAAGGCTGTGTTCACACGCAGCATTTTGGTCAGTATCTGTAGCCAAAATCAGGAATGGAACAAAGAAAGAAAAATTATATTGGAAAGATTTGCACAGTTTCTGTGTTTTCAACCTGCTCCTGGTTTTGGTTGAACAAATACTGACTGAAATACTGTGTGTGAACATAGCCTAAAGGACACATTACACAGCCACAGGGCCCCAGTTAAATTGAAGGTGATGGCACTTTAAGGCTAAATGATGGCCCTTTCCCGTAGTAGGAACATAGCCTTAAAGGGATACCAGCAAAAATCTTTTTTTTTTTTTAACCTTTAAATCTACTGGTTTTAGAAAGTTATATAAATTTGTAATTTACTTCTATATAATAAATCTCCAGTCTTCCAGTACTTATCAGCTGCTGTATGTCCTGCCAGAAGTAGTGTATTCTTCTCAGTCTGACACAGTGCTCTCTGCTGCCACCTGTCTGTCTGTGCCAGGAACTGTCCAGAGCAGCAGCAAATCCCCATAGAAAACCTCTCCTGCTCTGGAAGATCCTGACATGGACAGAGGTGGCAGCAGAGAGCACTGTGTCAGACTGGAAAGAAAACACCACTTCCTACAGAACATACAGCAGCTGGAAAGTACAGGAAGACTTGAGATTTTTAAAGAGAAGCAAATTATAAATCTATATACCTTTCTTAAACAAATTGATTTGAAAAAACTAAAATAATTGCCGGAGTACCCCTTTAATGTCTAATTATCATGGAATACTAAGACGGAGCAGCTGTACAATCACTTATAATACCTGTGAAGGATTTGACTCAATCTACTTCTTGCAGACAAGCTCCCTCTAATCATCTTCTTGCCCTTTCTGAAACAGATGTATTTATGAATTTCATTACATAACAAGGTATTTGTGTATGTTAGACCGGACCCCCCCCCCCCCCTACTGTGTGTTCTCCCATTCACGGAGATAAAAATAGCAGAATACACAGATGTTCAGCAGGTTATGTCTATATACAGCTGAAGTGTCGTACAACAGATTACAGGCCGCACTGAGGAATAACACACTATAGTGTTACCGTTTGTTTACACGGAGCGATAAATCGTTCAATCGATTATTTAACGATTTTGAAGCATCGATTTAATTTTTATGCCGATCAGCGTTTAGACGAAGAGATAAATTGTTTTTTACGATCGCTTTAAAAATCGCTTAAGGCCATTCACTAGGGTCCATCTGTACATTACCATTTAGACAAAGCGATATACGAAATATTAGCGAGCAACCAGCCACGATTTGAAAACATGTTGAAAGACCACCAGGTACGATTTTGCGTTCGGCGCTTGATCGTTCCGCTGAATTTACACGGGATGTGATCGTTATCTTGCAGATTGGAACGATAATCGCTCCGACCAATATACACACTTTACCATCTGTCAAAAAAAAATAAAAGTTGTACAAAATCTTACGTTAGTGATCCCAATGGTGTAAATGGGACAAAAATACAGAATAGTGGTCACCACATTCCAGAAATTTTAAAAAGTTACCAAATTGTTTTTTATTTGTCAAATTGATACCAATAAAAACAACTGATCAGAGCGGAAAAGATAAGCCCTTAGGGTATGGGCACACTATGGAATATGCGCAGAGACTTTAATTGGATTCGGCTGCACGGCCTCCTATTGAAGTGTCACCCATCTCATAGACTCAATTCAATTCTTTGGGCAGATGGTGGAAAATGCCGGCAACTATCATTGAGTTTTTTTCAGAATACATTTGGTTTGCATCAGGCAATTAAGAATTTTTGGTGATATTTTAAAAATGTTCTATTTTTCTAACTTTAAAAATATCTGGTGTTATTTTTACAATTTTCTATTTTTCTATCTATTTTATAAAATAATCCTGATATCTTGCAGTTTTCATTCTCACCACTGGGGCTAAAACTAAGCTGAGACTTCCTGTTGTGTCTGTGGTGATAAGAGGAGGCTGCTGTAAAGTGATCTGTACAGCATTGCAGCGTCATGTGACACCAGCAGATAGAGGAGACAATAGCAGCATTACAGTAATGTTTCACATTCATGTCAAGGGCAAAGAATCTGTCTCATGTTGTCTATGACCATGAGTCTGGGTGTAAAGCAGGTGACTAAATGCTGTTAAGAGCAGCCCAGGCAAGATGGCCTCCCCCATAACAATGTACAAAAAGTAAAATAAAAAAAAAATTAGTCAGAAAAAACCCCAGATTAGAATAAAAGAACAAGTTTTAGTAACTGATTCTATTCAGTAAGAGAGAATTAAGGTGAGACTTTCCCTTTAATGGTAGCACAGTAGATATACGCAGAATGCAATATACATTTTTTACATTTGTCACTTTCAGGCAATGTTGCATGGCCTCAGCTTCAGTGTTTTAGGGAATACAAATTGTCATTGATGTAAATGTTTGTGGTGTTTATAAAGTTTTCATACATCGATCAATCATTCTCACATTGATTTATGAGTAAAATCCTTAGAAGTTTTTAGAAACAAATGTGGGATATGATGCGTTCCTCAAAAATAAGTCTTGTTTGTCGCAAAGTTCTGTGCAGGTGGACACGTCTGTTAGCAGCCCATCAGAATAACATCGATTGCCACGTTGTATTCTTTTAGGAAATATAGGGAACATTAATGCTGCGTTTACACGTAACGATTATCGCGCGAATTTGCGCGATAACGATCGAATTCAAAAGATAATCGTGCGTGCAAACAGAGCGAATGATCAAACGACGAGCGAGAAATCGTTCATTTTGATCTTCGAACAACTTCTCAAATCGTCGTTGATCGTTCGCAAAAAATTCGTAGATCGTTCCGTGTAAACAGTCGTTGGCCGATTTAACCAATGTGTGATATAGGCTTAAGCGATCGCAAAACGAATTTCCGTACGATATATAGGACTGTCTAAACGCTGATTGTTATGGGAAAAAACCTTACTCCGACATCGTTAATCGTACGATCGGGCCAATTATCGTTTCGTGTAAACGCAGCATTAGACAACACAGTACAACTCCAAGTAATGCTGCGTTTACACGGAACGATTATTGTTTGAATTTTCGCGATAACGATCACATTTGAGCGATAATCGGCTCCCGTAAACACAGAGAACGATGAAGCAACGAGCGAGAAATCTGTCATTGTGATCTTTCAACATGTTCTCAAATCGTCGTTGGTCGTTTGCTAAAAATTCGCAGATTTCTTCGCGAACTGAATGGAGCTGAACTGTAATACCACAAAGGATGACAGGGATGGGGCTGTTTTTGCAGGAAAGTAGCTGTGTTTTTTTCTTATCCTTTCGAGTATTTGATCCTTTAACTCACTGACCCTTTACCTTTGTTGCATTTATGTGGCCCTTTACCTTCTTTGTGGTTGTCCAACATTTAAGACACTGTGCAGCTATTGGATGTCGTGTGCATTGGTTTCACCCTCCACATCACGGAACTTGACAGCAAGTAAGCGCGGGGAAGCAGAAGCTTCAGCTGTCTTCTGCTCCCCAGACAACGCCTTTAAGGTCTTCCCGAATTGTTGTCACATTTAAGGCTGCCCATATTCTCAATGGGAAGTCATACTTGTTAGTGTTATACCCTATATCTAAGGTGGTAGGTCCTTTAATGGTATATTACCAACAAGAGTAGACGTGATGGTGTCTGGATGTGCTCAGGTGGTGCCCGCGGTGGTACGTGCTTCACCGGTCACTTGCTATGTGGTAACGTGTGACGCCTCCGCTGTGGTGGTTGGTCGAGATATAGCTCATCCAGATGGTAAAGTGTTGTGATGCCAGTGCCAGGTGGGCACACAGGTATGGAGGCACGAAAGGGGGAAGTGGTGCAGCTCACAGGTCTAAGAGCAAATGACTGAGGTTAAAATATAGTCTGCCCCTACCTATAGTGGCATATGAGTACCAAGAAGTGTAAACAAAAATTATATAGTCCTCTAAGTCACAGCAGCCCTATGTGATATAGTATTGAAACATAATAAAATAACAATATAAAATGCTGATTTAATTAGAATATATAAAATCACATATAATGATCATGGAAACAATAAAGTACAATAAAAGGACAAAGATACTGGGTACGGGAAAATAAATAAATGAATATTTGGATACCAGCACTGGAGGCACACCTGCATTTATTTTAGAGTGGCGAGCTATAAACTTTCCCCTGTGGTCGGTCCCTGTCGGTCCCCTGTGAGGGGGTCCCTTGGGTACTTATCTCAGTGGTCCGGAGTGGAGTTGTGACCCACCCGGACTATCGGTACCGCCACCCACAGAAAGGGGAGATGACCCAAGGATGTGATATCTGCTGTGTAGGTGCTTAAATAATAATCACTAAGTCCCGTTAGCATAAATAGATCTTCTTTACTGAGAGAATACTTTGTACAATAGCCGATAGCAGACTGTAGACTTGAGCAAACAGAATCTGTACTGAGAACCTTTAGAGTAGAAGAGCTGTGAGCGGTTAAGAGGAGTTTGTACTGAGAGTCCAGAACAGTGGAGAGGAGTTTGTGAGTAGTGAAGATGAGGTTTGTCGTGATTGTTCCAACCCAATGTAAAACTGTGCTCTGCCGGAACTTTAGAACAAGTAGAATACTGAAGATTTGAGAGTAGACGTTTACTTGTGCCCGTGTTCCGACCTTATCTGTTGTGTACACCTGTTTTCCCACCAGTGTCGGGTAACCCGTCCTATGAGGGTGACACAAGCCCCAGACCTTGTTACCTGAGTTGAGCAGAGTGGCCAATTTACCTGGTTACACCTGTGCTGCGAGATTACTTGCATCATTCTGTTCAACCGTTCTCCTAATATGCAGAAGAATAGGATGCTTGCCACACCCCTCCCCCTGCCTTCCAGCTGCTGATTGATAGTTGATTGTCTATACACAGCATGGATAGATAACTGCCAATCAGCAGCTGGTGGGCGGAGTTTTCTGCTTCTCATGAATATCCAGGACTACTGGGCTCATGCACATAATGGAGAGGACTACTTATTGTCCAGGTTATTCAGGAGATCTCTGGATCAGCTGCACAGAACAGTGTAAGTGATCCATCATCCTGTCCAGCTTCTCTGTCACTAGTTTATGCCACCCTGAGATAGGACGCCATATACGTACTGACAGAGTCTCTTTAATAACTGTTATGTACTGGAATATAACAAGTGACCGCACACTGTTGTATAAATTATATTACAAGAACAAGGAATTTTATTAAAGCTAATTTTATCTGCCTAAAAGGGGCTGAAATAATGACAATGCTATTAATATTACCGTACACACTACTTATGAGGGATACAATTGGCGTCTTTCAAAGTGAATCATTTTTGGAAATTTACGTTCTTTATTTTACACAAGTTCAGCTCAGGTCCTTCATTCTGCTGTAGTAATTATGGGTACACAAAATTAAAATGGAACACAGGAATTCAGTGACATTTGGATGCACTTTCTGAAGTTGATATGAGTCATCGGAGGCAAATGTTCCCATTCACTGCAAATACTAAAATAAAAACACATTTACGTTGTCAATAAAAACACTATGGGAGTTGTGTGTCCTCAGCGGGATGCCCTGTACTTCCCAAAATATTTATGTAAACATTAGAGATGAGCGAGTAGAGAAATATTTGAAAGCTTGAAATTCTATTGGAGCAGACCTTGATGTTCGACTATTCGATCGAATATCGAACCCCATTAAAGTCTATGGGAGAAAAATTATCGTTTCTTGGTGACATTCAAGTGGTCGAACTTAGGTTTCCAAGTCCACAATGATACCTCAAAAATTGATGCAAACACCTCTGGAATGCAACGGGGACAGCAGGAGAAGCATGCCTGGGTGCATCTAACACGCCCAAGTAACAGTATTACACCACTATCACAACCTGTCTACAATACAGTCCAAACACAATATATTGTGACAGGCGACATGTGTTTTACTGCTTTTAATGAGGCACAGAGAGCAAAAACACTGCTATACTTTTTTTTTTCTTCTTTAAACTATGCCTGCACAGGCGTACATGCTATATCTCAACATTTACGTGTGCCAACAGGCGACAAGTGCCAGGTGTTTTACTGCTTTTGAAAAGGCGCAGAGGGCAATCAAGTTCTGCGACAATTACTAACTAGGGCAAAATAGTCTGACACAAGTCTGTGCAAGATAATTATAAGCTGCGTGACTGCCTGTCTGTGTCACTATCTGATATGCTGCTAGACATTCTATGCACTATCCAATGGAGGGAGCAGCTATATGCTGTATGTGCTGTGTAGTTGCCCTGATAAGGGCTTTTAAGGTCTCTCCTGCCTACAATTTTCTAAAATCTTCACTGTCCCTACTCCAAAATCTATCCACTCAACCTGCAACACGTACAGTGAAGGAGGAAGTGGATGCACTGCAGCTTATTCTTCACAGTGAGCAGCAGCTGCTTGCCTGTTTCTGAGAATAAGCTGATGTGCTGGTAGGACTTTTGGGGTCTTACCTGCCTACAAGCAGCTAAATCCTCACTCTCCCTCCTCCAGCCTCCCTCCCTGACTACCGTCAAGATGGCAAGTTCTTATACCCTGGAGGTCAAATGAGTAAGCCAGCCAATGAATGTAGACACTATTCTTGTGATGCCAGCGTGCTCCTAGGGCCTGTGCCCCCCCCCCCCCCGCATAGTTACTGGCTAGAAAAAAGGCACCAGGCAAGGTGGGAGGAGAAACTAATTTTTCTTTGTATTTGGTTGGATGCTCGATAAAAAACGAGTATTTCGAATAGTGTACTATTCCATCGAATAGCTACTCGATCCAGTACTACTCGCTCATCTCTAGTAAACATTGATTAATATTTTTGTTGCATTGTGAATTGCAGGACATCTTTTGTGAAAATTCTAGAGCGGTGGGGGTCAACCTGACATAGATGACATGACATCTTTATTGACAAACCTGAACTTGGTTCAGTAATTTCCTAATATTTACGTTCATCTTAAAACTGGTTAAAACTCAATACAAGAAAAAGAAATTATGAACATTTCTAAAAATAAAAAATTTCTTATTTCTTATTGCCTAAAAACCTAGGGAAGAAATACATGTAGGCATATAGAAGAAGCCCATGTACAGAAAATGGTGGGCAAAGTTCTGTTGTAATAAGTAAGGGGGATTTATAAAGACTGATGTATTCGTAGGCCGGTTTTAAATTTGGCCCCGCCCCCTTTTCCTAAGACAAATTCACTAAGAGGCGCACAGGTCTTACTGAATCCGGCCGGCTGTGTGCCCAACTCTACCAAATCTACACCTGAGCCCCCTCTGACAGCCCATCGGCGTATGCCAGGGAAAAGAGGCGAATCTGTGCCTTCTCCCTGATGTACGTCCTGACCGCAAGGTAGAATATTGTTTCTCTTTGTCTTTTTTTTCTTTTTAATCCATTCTTTTAAAACCTATGGAAAAGCATCCGTCAGAGCGCACATTGTATAACATAGCAGACATAATTCCAACATTTGTATTATGGCAATGTGTGAAAATTCAGGGGGCCAGGAAGGGGTTAAAGAAGCAATCCCACCAGATTTTGTATCCTCACTAACCAATTTATCTTCTTCCCAGTGTCCCAGCGGATTATTGGCTCCATTTTAGCCCTCCCCTGTACCATGTGTGCACACCTGCTGAGATTTACAGCTTTTTATGTTTTATGTTATGATGTTTGATGTTGATGGGAGGTTGATGTCCCTTTCTAAAATAATTTCAATAAAAAAACAAATTAATGCTCTCATTGGAATGAATTGAGAAAAGTGACTTCTACTTTACACTTAAAGGGTAACAAAAACTATATTCTAAACAATCCCCCTTCCAAATACTATTCTCTGTCTAATATACATATATAACCTATCTTGCACCCTTTCTCTGTTTTTTTCTCATACTTACCCGCTCTGGACATCTAAAATCATCTTCTCTGTGTACTCTCTGACAACCCGCTGCTCCCTCTTCCTCCCTCACTTTGTAGACACAGGACATGTGATCTCATCTCGAGGTCTCGATCACCACAGCCGGGGGCCATGCAGCTCTGCTTGCTGCAACATCACTGACTGGCTGATTTGGCAATTGCTCAGCTGGGCCATGATATTGCTGCTGGTAAAGGCAGGTATGTGAATTCCCCAGTTTCCAATTGCAGATGTCATCCGGCAGCCGGCACAACAAGGCACATGCACATACCAAGTGCAGCAGGAACATATATGCACGTTCCTGACTGTGAAGGGGTTTGATGTGTGCGGGACTGCTGCAGTGAGGGCGGTCCTGCACACATCAGTGTGTCGGGGGCCGTAGGTAATGAGTTTTAACCCCTTAAACTCCGCGATCTAAAGTGTTTGTGGCTTTAAGATACTCAGTGACAGAACAAGCTCCTGTCACTGAGTGATCGGGACCCCTGCAGCCATGCTGCGATGGTCCCGATCACATGTACCTGTCGGATCGGCGATCTGCTCTCAGGCAGGCTCTATGCATAGATCGCCGATAACACTGATCTATGCTGTGCTATGGCATAGCATAGACCAGTGCATGCAATCTAATGATTGCATGTTTTACAGTGAAAAAAAAAAAAAGTGAAAAAGTTTCTAAAGTATTAAAAAAAAAACCTTTACACCCCCCCCCCTAATAAAAATTTAATATACCCCCTTGTTGTTCCCGCATGGTGAATGGCGTAAAGGGGGGGGGGGGACGGGGGGACGAAACACACCAGGATTGCAGATTTTTTTTAAATTATATATCAGAATTTTTTTTATAAAAGCGATCAAAACTTTTCAGTTACACCAATATGACATTATTAAAAACCATAGATCATGGCGCAAAAAATGACCCCCAACCAGCCTAGTAGGTGGAAAAATAAAAGCGCTCTGGCTCCTAGAAGGCGGGGAGGAACATTGCATTAGTGTGACCTGGACTTTTGTGCATCAATGGGCGCAGTCTTGAAGGGGTTAAGAAAGAAACCAAAGTGGGGGACATGTATGAAAAGGTGTAAATGTCTTTTTTAGGCGCAGATGGGGCAGATCGGTGCAACGCCCCCTCTCCGCCCCATCTGCGCCACCTTCGCCAGTGCAGCAGAGAGAGGGCATTGCGCGCGGGGGGGGGGGGGGGGCACGGCCTCTGCATGCGCCGCATTTATCATTTTTCCAGAGGAAAAAATGATACTGAAACCTACGCCCCCTTTCAGCTGGTGTAGGTTTCAAAATTTTTAAGCCCGGCGTAAAAAACTTCATAAATGTCCCCCATTGTGTTTTTTTTTTTTTTGTTTTTTTTTTACTAAAAATATACATTTTCTTTTTTATTCTTTCCTCTGATCTGTGCATCATGTAACCTGTCAGTGGTCGGTGTCGGTGACCCTTGTTGTTGGCCTTTTTGTAATTTACAATACATTTGTACTTGTAAAAAAAAAACTTGAACAATTTCCTGATACTCCAATCTCCATAGGCCTCTGGCAGAGCGAGGGTTAAGCCGTACAGCAGTATGTCCAGGTCTGTGGGATATGATTCATTTGTTTCCTTGGTATCTGAATGTTACTTTTCCTGAGATGTAATTATATAGAAGAGGTGGCGGAGTATTGTCGCATGTCGTGAGCCTTGAGAGGTGGAGTTCTTGATAGGGAAGCCATGTCCTTTTATCTGTCAGTGCTGGATGAAATTAATACCACTTAGAAACGAAAATGTGGCTGGTGAATTAATTCCGGATAATGCGGCCGCCGGAGAGAACATTTTAATTACTTTTCATCAACTTTTTATTAAAAACTCCATCACTCTGTAATCTTAGAATAAATATTTTATGATAATTTACCTCCAATATTTTACTTGTTTTCATACAAAATAATAGATGATGGGATCAATTTGCAACTGATTAGATCTATGAGATCTTCGTTATTACGTATTAGATATTAGACAAGTGTTTGTTCCTCCTTGCTGTGATTTATAGTTCCACTGTAGATTTCAGTCTTACGTATCCCTATGCTTAGACAGTTTTAACCCCTTAACGACATCGGACGTAAACTTACGCCCTCGCACCCTGGTACTTAGCGCATCAGGGCGTAAATTTACGCCCAATGTTTCCCCGATCGCTGCGTGTTCGCACACAGCGATGGGGGAAGATGGCCTGCTATAAATCATAGCAGGCCATCTTAGCTTCTCGGCACGGGGGGTGGTTAACACCCCCCGTGCTTACGATCGCCCCTATAGGCTGATCAATTCAGATCAGCCAATAGCGGCGATCGGAACCTTTCCGGGTCATCGGTGACCCAATGACCTGGAAAAAAATGGCGGTCGGTGCTGTCCGAGGACGGCACCGACCGCCATTACAGTAAAAAGTAATGGTGGTCACCGTGCCACCGGCCCGATCGCCGTGAACTTTTACAAACAGGAGCTTTGTAAATGCGACATGGCCTCCATCCTCCATTCCAGCCTCTAAATGGCGCTCTGTCCCTTTGGTGGCTTGCCCTGTGCCCATATGGCACATTATGCCCACATGTGGGGTATTTTCGTACTCAGGGGACACTACCCTACACGTTTTGTGTTCATTTTCTTTTTTAACCCCTTGTGGAAATGGAAAAAAAATCAAGGCTAGACCAACATTTAGTGTAATTTTTGTAAAATTTTTACTCTAAATCATTAATCTTGTCATGATTTTTTCATTTTCACAAGGGGCTAAAAGATAAAAAAAAACACTAAATGTGTAGCGCAATTTCCCCTGAGTACGGAAATACCCCACATGTGGACATAAAGCGCCATGCGGGTGCAGGGTAAGCCTCCGAAGGGAAGGAGCGCCATTTGGTTTTTGAAGGCTGGATTTGGATGGAATGGATTTCGAGGGGCCATGTTGCATTCAAAAGGCCTCTGTGTTGCCAACAGTTGAAACCCCCCACAAGTGACCCCATTATGGAAACTACACCCCTCAAGGAATGTAACAAGGGGTGTAGTGAGCATATGGACCCCACTGGTGACGGGCACAAATGTGGAACAATGTGGCGTGAAAATGAAATATAACATTTTTTACACTATAATGTTGGTTTAGCCTTAAATTTATCATTTTCACAAGGGGTTAAAAGAGGAAAAAAATAAATAAATGTGTAGAGCAATTTCCCCCGAGTCCGTAAATACCCCACATCTGGACATAAAGCGCCATGTGGGCGCAGGGCAAGCCTCCGAAGGGAAGGAGCGCCATTTGGATTTTGGAGGTTGGATTTGGCCAGAATGGATGATGAACGCCATGTCGCATTTACAGAGCCCTCGTGCTGCCAAAACACTGGAAACCCCCCACAAGTGACCCCATTCTGGAAACTGCACCCCTCAAGGAATCTAACAAGGGGTGCAGTGAGGATATGGACCCCACATTTGTGAAAAATGAAATTTTTCCCTTTCACGTCACATTGTTCCACATTTGTGCCCGTCACCAGTGGGGTCCATATGCTCACTGCCCCCTTGTTAGATTCCTTGAGGGGTGTAGTTTCCAAAATGGGGTCACTTGTGGGGGGTTTCCAGTGTCTTGGCAGCACGAGGGCTCTGTAAATGCGACATGGCCCTTGAAATCCTTTCCAGTGAAATTCAGCTTCCAAAAGCCAATTGGCGCTCCTTCCCTTTGGAGGCTCGTCCTGCGCCCGCTTGGCACTTTATCGCCACATGTGGGGTATTTCCGTACTCGGGAGAAACTGCGCTACACATTTTGTGTCTTTTTTTTTTCCTCTTATCCCTTTAAGAAAATGAAAAATTGAAGGCTAGAACAACGTTTTAGTGTAAAAAATATTTTTTTCTTTTTTCACGCCATATTGTTCGGAAAATCTGTGAAGCATCTGTGGGGTCCAGATGCTCACCGCACCCCTTGTTACATTCCTTGAGGGGTGTAGTTTTCTAAATGGTGTCCCTTTAGGGGTGTTTTTTAGGTTTTGGCACCCCAGAGCCTCTGCCAACCTGAAGTGGTACAGTCAAAAATGACCAAATATAACGGAGGCGTTGAAATTCACTAGGCGCTCCTTTGTATCTGAGGCTTGTGGTTGCGTCAAATAGCGCAATAGGGCCACATATGGGGTATTTCTATAAACTGCAGAAACGGGGCAATCAATATTGGGGTGCATTTCTCTGTTAATAGGTTTATAATTATGAAAAATATTGGATTACAATAAAATCTCTGCACAGAAAATTAAAATTTTCAAATTCCTTACACACTTAGCTTTTATTTCTGTGACTCCCCTAAAGGGTTAAAACACTTTCTGGATGTGCTTTTGCAGAGTGTGGGGGGTGCCGTTTCTGAAATGGGGTGCTTTGTGGGGCTTTCTAACATACAGGCCCCTCAAATACACTTTAAACCTGAACAGGTCCCTAAAAATATCTGTTTTTGAAATTTTACAGAAAATTTGGAAATTTGCTGCTAATGTTTTAAGCTTCCTATCGTCTAAAAAAAATGAAAGATCGTTTAATAAATGCCGCCAACATAAAGTAGACATGTTGCTAATGCTATTTAATATATAATTTATGTGGTATAACCACTTTCTGTATACGCAAAAAAGTTTCAAAGTTGGAAAAATGCATTTTTTCAAATTTTTTCACATTATTTGGTTTTTTTTTCATAAAGATTCGTTATGAGTATCGACTCCAATTTACCAGAAATGTAAAGTACAATATGTCACGAGAAAACAATCTCAGAATCAGCCGGATAGGTAAAAGCATCCCGAAGTTATAAATGACTAAAGTGACACTGGTCATATTCATAAAATTTGTCTCTGTCATTAAGGCCATTTCAGGCTCTGTCCTTAAGGGGTTAAAGGGGTAGTTCATCTAAAAAAAAAAAAAAAAAAGAATCTTTCAAATCAACTGGTGCCAGAAAGTGCCAGAGATTTGTAATTTACTTCTATTAAAAAATCTCCAGTCTTCCAGTACTTATCAGCTGCTGTACATCCTGCAGGAAGTGGTGTATTCTCTCCAGTCTGACACATTGCTCTCTGCTGCTACCTCTGTCCATGTCAGGAACTGTCCAGAGCAGGAGAGGATTTCTATGAGGATTTACTGTTCCAGTACTTATCAACTGCTATATGCCCTGCAGAACGTGGTGTATTCTTTCCAGTGTGACACAGTGCTCTCTGCTGCCACCTCTGTCCATGTCAGGAACTGTCCAGAGCAGCAGCAAATGCCCATAGAAAACCTCTCCTGCTCTGGACAGTTCCTGACATGGACAGAGGTGGCAGCAGAGAGCACTGTGTCAGACTGGAAAGAATACACCACTTTCTGCACTACATACAGCAGCTGATAAGTACTGGAAGACTGGACATTTTTTAATAGAAATAAATTACAAATCTCTGGCTCTTTCTGCCACCAGTTGATTTGAAAGAATTCATATTTGTGTTGCTCTACTACCCACTGAGGAATCCTATTCAATATAGGCTGCAAATGGTGGATACATTCAAGTGAGGAGGAGAGAACTGCAGATCCTGGCACAGTCACACGGACAAAAGACAAAGTTGTGATCATTTTCGGGTCATTGATTAAAATGATTTTATCCAATGAATGGTGGAGATTGCGGAGATGTGATGGAGAACGATGTTTCCATATGATGCTCCATCCATGCAGTGGTGCCGGCTCCATAAATAGGTTCTGATAGAAGCAGCTGGATCCTGTGATGTCACAATGATAATAAATGTCATTACTGTTACCCGACCGTCAGTAAATCAGGGGCGCTCGGGGCCGGCTGGCACACAGCCAGGTAAATAGCATTGACCTTTCATTTACTGTTTTTCACTTCTCATTTATCCTCTCAGATACATGGTTGACAGAGGATTTAGCTTCTCATCCTCAAGTTCATTTTAGTGCTGAGAACAGGGAATATAACTCACGTCCAGGTTTCTATTTTTGACATCTTTTTGATACAGTCTATGAATATCTTGGTTAAAGAAGACCCTTAAAGGGGTACTCTAGCAAAAAAAATATTTCCCTTCAAATGAGAAAGTTATAAAGATTTATAATTTATTTCTATTTCCAGTACTTATCAGCTGTTGTATGTCCAGCAGGAAGTGGTGTATTCTCTCCAGTCTGACACAGCGCTCTCTGCTGCCACCTCTGTCCATGTCAGGAACTGTCCAGAGCAGCAGCAAATCCCCCTAGAAAACATCTCCTGCTCTGGACAGTTCCTGACATGGACAGAGGTGGCAGCAGAGAGCACTGTGTCAGACTAGAAAAAAAACACCACTTCCTGCAGGGCATACAGCAGCTGATAAGTACTGGAAGACTGAAGATTTACAAATTACAAATCTATATAACTTTCCTAAACAAGTTGATTTGAAAGAAAACGATTTTCGCTGTATGTTCCCTTTAAAGTAAACCAATTCCCATTCTTAGCTGCTCCCCACTGTATGAAGTATATATGGGGGGAAGGTAAAGGTTAACAGGTTGGGATTAGTGTAGCTTTCCTGTACCTGTCCTGTATTGATCTCTCTTTGTTGTCTCATTGGATTACAGGGACACCTGTTCCATCTGACATTTGGGAGGCTGAGTTGGGTTTTATGATAGAATATCATAGCTATTGATTTTCATCTTATGTGGATCGCTGTGTGTCAACAGTGACGAGCTTCAGGTGCGTCCACCGATATCAACAACCATAGCAAAACAAACAGATTTTGTATCCAAACGGCTGAACGTTAAGATATCTGGGTGTATAATGCGGGAATCCTATGTCTATATAGATGGTTACAGGGATATTGTATAGTATCATGGAGTAAGTCTGTTCTATGTAGATGGTTACAGGGATATTGTATGGTATCATGGAGTAAGTCTGTTCTATGTAGATGGTTACAGGGATATTGTATGGTATCATGGAGTAAGTCTGTTCTATATAGATGGTTACAGGGATATTGTATGGTATCATGGAGTAAGTCTGTTCTATATAGATGGTGTAGGGATCTTCCCGGGGGGATGGTGTGTTTGGACACAGTTCAGGCAGCAAACTTGGGCTCATAAAACAGCTTTGGGTGTTTATTTGTAGCATAAACGGTCCAGCAACATAAATACAGCAACACCGTGCAGTGAGAATAAACAAAACAAAAAGTCCTGCCCGTCTGGGCGCTTACTAATACAGCAGGTTACCTCTCTGGCACTTCACTTGGCAGGTAATATTGCAGGGTGTGCATAAGCCCCAGCTCCCAGCGAACACACCATGCAGGCTGTTCACTCCTGTCTGAGAGCAAACCAAGGATCCTCTGCAGGGCTTTTCTCTGTCAGGCTTGATTAGGGCCAGAGACACCTGACCCCAAAACCTGACCTGGATCGGGGGGAGGGAATGGCAGATCCCACTACCAAAACCTATCTGCCATTCCATGTAAGTCCAGGCCCGGCAATAATAAATAATAGCTCAGCAGCATAACACTGCTGAGCACAGATGCCTCCTGGACTCACCATCTCACGCTACGTATTAACCTGGGTGAGATGTACACCCCCTCGAGCACTTTACCCGTGACATGTCCACAATGGTTACAGGGATATTGTATGGTATCATGGAGTAAGTCTATTCTATATAGATGGTTACAGGGATATTGTATAGTATCATGGAGTAAGTCTATTCTATGTAGATGGTTACAGGGATATTGTATGGTATCATGGAGTAAGTCTATTCTATATAGATGGTTACAGGGATATTGTATGGTATCATGGAGTAAGTCTATTCTATGTAGATGGTTACAGGGATATTGTATGGTATCATGGAGTAAGTCTGTTCTATGTAGATGGTTACAGGGATATTGTATAGTATCATGGAGTAAGTCTATTCTATATAGATGGTTACAGGGATATTGTATGGTATCATGGAGTAAGTCTGTTCTATATAGATGGTTACAGGGATATTGTATAGTATCATGGAGTAAGTCTGTTCTATGTAGATGGTTACAGGGATATTGTATGGTATCATGGAGGAAATCTGTTCTATATAGATGGTTACAGGGATATTGTATAGTATCATGGAGTAAGTCTGTTCTATGTAGATGGTTACAGGGATATTGTATAGTATCATGGAGTAAGTCTGTTCTATATAGATGGTTACAGGGATATTGTATAGTATCATGGAGGAAATCTATTCTATATAGATGGTTACAGGGATATTGTATAGTATCATGGAGTAAGTCTGTTCTTTGTAGATAGGAATATAGGACTTTGCATTTCCAGCTCAGAGCTCTTGATGTGCCTGTTTTGCGCCATCACTGTTTCCTCCTACGTCATGTTCAGGTCCCGGTCGAGATGATCCAGTCTCCACTTCCGAGAGTTGCCTGAGAGAGGCGGCAATCTAGTTTGGCTGAGCGAGCGGTCACCCCCAGACGAGTCCGCCTTGGAAGTAGAGGAAGGATCATCTTGACCGGGACCCGAACATGCCGTAGGAGGCTACCGGGGGAGTGCAGAAAAGTAACAATAGGCTTTTTGTTATTTTCTCACCATCGGCAGCTATTTGAGTGGAATACCCCTTTAAGGCTGTGGAGATGCATTGCGTCATAAAGGCCTTAAATCTTATTTCAGCAAGTTTTTTTTTTTTTTTTTTTATAAAGCGAGCACCACTAAGAACTTGGTTGAGCATTGAGTATTCTCGAGTAAATGATCTTGTGCCATGCTCGGACGATCATGCTCACTGAATACTAGTGCTTAAGTGACAGGCCCCCATGGCGTACCAGTACGTCACGTGTCCTTAAGGGCTTAAATAATATGTAAATTAGGCAGTTTGGCACGCTAGAGGCGGGACTACATACCTCAGTGCACCTGTCTGCCCCACCAGCCCACCCCTCCTCTGATACCCTGCAGGACGGCCAGGATGGCTGGGCTGATCCATACACTAAGGGCTGTCGTCCTGCCCACACTGCACAAAATCGTCCAATTTACATTAATTTAACTGGAGATTTAAAGGAGAAGTCCAACGATTTATTAAATCTGGTAACTGGCAGGGGGGAAATTGATTACAAGTACAAACTTACCTCTCCCTGTGCCCGCAGTGACCAGCCTGGGGACACCTGCTGGGGTCCGGGATCACGACTCGGCTAATGGACTGGCCACCCAGCGGGATGCCACTCCAGTCACTGATTGGCTGAGCAGCCAGTCCATCAGCCAGGAAAGGCCTTTTTCCCCTAATGATGTCATCACAACTTGGGGGAAAATGGCTTCCAGGGGGCAGTCCCACCACTCACCGCGGGCACTGGGAGAGGTAAGTTTGTACTTGTAATCACTTCCCCCCCCCCCCCGCCAGCTGCAGGATTTTATAAATTGCCGGACTTCTCTGGGGCCGATGATGAAGGTGAGGTAAGGTCCCCTCATTCTCAGTGTCACCAGTGCTAGGAGACCTCTCTGACCTCCTTTTAGTTTCCCTTTAATATAAGAAACATAGTTGTCTTTCTATTCAGTAAACCTGTTATAAAACCTGTGACTCAATCATTTCAGCAGCTGGTACATTCAGGATTGTGGAAAGTGATGCCATCCCGGACGAGCGATTATGTGATTACCCGCTGTATTTACAATCTCCAATCTCATTTCTACATCCCGCTTTGGAGGACGACTCTCCTCCAGGCTTCTTTATTAAACTAGCTTTGAAGGTAAAGTGAATTATAGAGTCAATTAGGTTTTTTTATTATTGCATCTCTCCCCCTATTTTAAATTATTTTGTCTTTTAGTTGAGATCTATGTCACTAAATAGCGAGAGACTTTTTATTTTTATGCCCTATGATGCTTAAAGGGGTTTTTCACCCAATTTTTTTTTCCTTTCAAATCAACTGGTGCCAGAAAGTGACAGAGATTTTTAGCTTACTTCTATTAAAACAATCATATACTTCCAGTACTTAAAAGCTACTGTATGTTCTGCAGGAAGTGGTCTATTCTCTGCAATCTGACACAGTGCTCTCTGCTGCCACCTCTGTCCATGTCAGGAACTGTCCAGAGCAACAGCAAATCCCCATAGAAAACCTTTACTGCTCTCCAGACGGGAAGGGATACCACTTCCTGCAGGACATACAGCAGCTGATAAGTACTGAAAGACTGGACATTTTTTAGTACAGTAGAAGTAATTACAACTCTAACTTTCGGAAAACGGCTGATTTGAAAGAAAAAAAATTCTGGCAGGCGCAGCTCTCTGCTGTTGTGTCTGACAGTGTCCAACGGGGCAGCAGTAAAAAAAAGCCATGTTTAATCCTTGGTGCTGGTGTAACAGGCCAAATTAACCATAACAATAACGATTTTTCTTACGAATTTTCTAACAATTTTTCTAATAATTTATTCGTCTAAACGCTGATCGTTATAAAAACCAAATCGTTGCTTCAAAATCTTTAAACAATCGATTGGCTGAATTGTCGCTCCGTGTAAACGCAGCATTACATATCATTGTCAATAGCAACTGCAGCAGGGGGGGATTTTATCAATGGTTTTTGTACAGGATTGGGGACTGTATATCATTGTCACAATTTTTTCAGCAACTGCTTATTTGTTTGCTTAACTTGGGAGTGAATTACTCAAAAAGTTACTGTGCGGTGAATGCCTTAGCAGCTAACTCTCCCCCAAGGCTATCGCACTCATTTAGCAATTTTGTGGCCGTCTTTAACATAAACATTATTTGCAGCCGTCATTATCAAAAAGATCGCCATCCAAAAAGATGGCTGCAAAATGACAGTGTGTGAACATAGCCTAAGAAATAGAGGGGCTCCTTTGTTACCTTACCTTCTGTGCGTACTTACCTTTGATACTTACCAACAACTATATTGTGGGGTGCCAATAGTAAGTAGTAAAGACCGAGTCCATGTAAGCCTCTGGCCTCTCCTTTAAACAGATTAGAGTTATTTAAAATAAAATAATATTCCAGTTATTTTTCATTCTAAAAATAGAAAGAATTCAACTTTTAAAAATTAATTACATTAACAATGTGGTATTGTCATAACCCCATATACAATAAATGTAACAGTTTGAATTACCTTGTATATTACATGTACACAACGTACTTACATCTACAGGTCAGATCTACATTAGGCAATAATCTTCCTGATATTTTTTTTGTGCTTTTTTTGTGCATTAAAGAGTAAAAAGTAAAGTTTATTCTGCCCACTAATAAAAAACGCACCAACCATTCAGAAAAAAAACAGAATTTACTTAAAATCCTAATCACGTGCAGCCTCTTCAGACATGAGAACTTTTGTAACACAATCTAAAAGGAAATGAAAGCAACTAATAGAAACTTTTGATTAATTATAACTGATGGCAATTTTTATTGCACATGATAATTAGAATGTAAGCTCCTCAGGGCATTGGGCGGGTGAATGGAATAGAGTCGTAATAAAGAAAACACTGGAAATGGAAAGATCCAGCCTGATCATTGAACATATAAAAAATAAAATAAATAAATAAAAATACAATTTATGAACAAATTCTTCTGTCTTTGCATTAATTTATAGCTGAAGCATTGGGATTCCACAGCTACAATGCCATCTAATACATCTAAGGGCACTATGACATGAAGCGATTTTTCGACGATTAACGATCTCAGACGACCGATATGACGAATGATCTCAATTGTTTATCCTGTTACACAGGACGCTGATCGTTACTTAGGGTCGTTCTTGCGCTCGTCAATGATTTGCGAAAGATCAACGATGAAAATAGGTCCAGATCTATCAAACGATCAACGCTTACTCGTTGGTCATTTAATCATTGCCACCGCTCTGTTCCCTGGCTGATTCCTGGTCTGAGTTGGGACCTGTGTTGGGATGTGTCAGTCCCCCTCAGCCAGTCAGCGGCCAAGGCGGGACTCTGTTATGGCCGTTGACTGGCTGAGCAAACTTGACATGTCACGACCCGTGCCCCAACTCAGACCAGGAAGAGGTATCAGCACTGGAGCTGGGGAGGTGAGAGCATGTTATTTCTGCCTGGACTTCTCCTTTAAGTAAAGACTACTGAATCACAAAGGAACATTGTTTCTTAGTTACTTTGTTACAAATGTTACACTGTTTTTTTTAAGCTATTCATTGAAATCTAAAGAAATCGTTTCAGAGCTGCCGCGCATGTAGTCGAATTTGCTTGGGGTTCAGTTCTTGGGTTTTTTTTCGCTTTAATTTTACATTCCAACAGTTTTTTGATGTGCTGCCACCTACTGTTTGGCTGGATTTCAGCAGTTTTTCATGTTTCTTAATGTCTTTGAAGTCTAATGAAACCTGATGCAGAAGGATTTGTGATAGATTAAATGCTGTAGTGAAATATAGAATTCATCGGCATGGATCACACAGTCTTAGGGCTTAAACAATTACAGGTTCAATAGTTGGATCACTCAAAGTCTTATGATGGAGGTGACAGAAGCGCAGGGAGGGGGCTTCTCCCTGTCAGGGGGGCACAAGGAAACCTTACAATTCGGAGAGTTCCCTTTGTAGAACTCCTTGAAGGCAGAGCCTGGATTATCACAGGATAAAGACCCTGCGAGCGCAGACCCAGGAGCCGCTTGCTTTTCTACGGTTAATTTCTCGGTATTGTGAAGCTCATTGCGGCCCGTGCCAGGGAAATCTCCTCTGGCATTGGAACACAGAATTCATCCCTTTATAGACCAGAATAATGTCACTGAGTATAAATATCCCAGCATATTTTCTGGCTTCATTTACGTAACCTTGACAACTAGTGCCGGAATTGCGCAAACATCGTCAAACGTTATTTAGGACATAGAGACTTCTGTTTAATATATTAGATATAGTGTATTTTATATACAATTTTATACCTCTTTTATAGAATAGTTGTTTTTTTTGTTTTGTTGTTTTTTTAGATTCCCACTTAGGGATTTTTTTTTATGGGGCCACAATCATTTTTCCAACAGATAAAAAGAGTTAAAGGGAATAAGGAGGAGCTCAGAGCGGACGCAGAATAGCGGAGGACAATATCAGCCCATTCCATGAGATTTCAAATAACTTTACAATGACATAGCATTGACCAGTGTAAGAAATCTAATGATTACATGTAATAGTCCCCTAAGGGGATTTAAAAAGGTGTAAAAAAAAAAATGAATATGAAAAAGCCCCTCCCCTAATAAAAGTTAAAAAAAAAACCACACAGCTGCCAGATGGAATTTTATGGTATACTATAAAAGTTTTTTCAAAACGTAGCATGCTGAGGATTTGGTGTTTTTCTTTCTGCAAACTGTGGCGTTTCTCTCCCATAAATTTTAATGACATTTTTATAGTTTGTCCAAAAAATGCCAAAGGAAAAAGTCAAAATCGCCATAAAAACTCCCCAGTTCTTAGCTGCTGCTTTCTGCTGAAGACACAAAAATCTGTGTGTGATCTTTTCAATCCTTCTCCCCCTCCTCCCCCCCTCCCTTCTGATATAATTTAAGTAAACAAGTTCCTGGACGGCTTTATCTGCAACTTTGTAGCTTCTTTGTGATCATCTCTCCCGGCATTACAAAGTTGCTACAAAGTTGGGACATGTTTACATCAGCCGTCTCAGCAGAGGGGGGGGGGGGGGGAGACAGAGAGAAAAGTTCACTCACAGATTTTTGTGTCTTCAACAGAAAGCAGCAGCTGAGAACTGGGGGAAGGAGACTGAATAGATAATAACAAGTATGGAAGGAATTGTTAGTCTCACCATGGGCAGCAACATATCAAAAGTTATATTTGAGAGGAGTACCCCTTTAACTAAAGTTTAAGGGGGAAACATTTTAATAAGTAACCAAACACAAAAACAAGGGGCACAGTCTGAGGTTATTCGTGTACCATCAGACGCAAAGTGGAATAAATCATTCATTGCAGATCCACTTCACATAGTACAAATGCAGAGAAAGCCTCGTATTTTTCAGTATAGTCCCAGGCACCGCTGGTCACCGGCAGCGCAGAGAAATAGGTTAGCAGGCTTATATATAAAATATGAACTCTATTTTGAATGACATGGGGACAATTGGTTTCCAGAGCGGCTCGCCCTTTCCTCAGGTCTTTGTGTTACATAAAAATCACAAGTACTTCTCTAGATACAAAAACATGTCCTATCTGGAGAAGGGGCAGCTGTGACCCGGAGCAGCGGCAGCATTTTACTGTGCAATCCATTGGGCTGTTCTATACTGACCACAAGCTGACCAGGTCTGTAGATTGGAGTCAAATAACAAGGCATGTCCTTCACCAAAACAATACACTGCCTCTCTATGGTAATAGTAACAAAAAAAATGTGCAGTTACCCATTGCCTCTGATAGCCAGAATCCTGCTCCACACTGACGAGGGGCAAATACCCCGAAACAGCTGTCTGTGGATGGATGCCGAGCCTTGGTAACCCTTGTCTTATGTCGTTACACTCGCTACAGAGTTAGACTTTGACTTATAGGGGCCACCCTGGTGTTTCCCTTCTTGGGTCACAATGCTCGCAACAGAGCGAGGACCTGAGGGGCTATGTATAAGGGGGTTTGGTGTTCTCCCCTTGGCAACAGGCTTCCTTCTCTGGAGAGAGGGATATCTGGCTATTCACGTGTTTTGAGACTCGCAACTGATCCCTTCTTGGCAGTTACCCATCAAAGTAGACTTCACGGACTGAGAGTGAGGACGTACAGGATAGATGTTGGTGTGGGTGGGCAGTTTCGGCCATTTCACGCTGAGATGGCGCTTCTTCTGACCTTGATCTCCACTGCTGCTACTCCTCACAGGGACCACCCACAGGTTTATCTACCAAGGACACATTAAAAGGATACAATTCTCACATTAGAGGTCGACTGTTCCACCCTCTCCCATGAAGTGGTTGGTTGAATACAAAGAATGGAGGTATTACTTTCCTCTGGTGCTTAAGAAACAGAAATACGATAAACTTTGGTGTCCCTTGATAGTATTTATTTACTCAGAAGTCTTTAAAGTGAATGTATCATCACCACTACTGAATTTTTTTTTCTTCCTGTACCTGCTTTGTGCGGGGTTCCCAGTTTTGCCGCCCGGTTCCTGCGCTCGTTGCTGTTTTCCGCTTGAGCACCTGTCTGGCTTGGAGCAGTGGTGGCAGGCCCGGTGCCCCTCAGTGTCACAATAACCCCTCCCCTGCTGTCTCTCTTCAGCTGCTTTGAATGACTGTCTGGCTGGAGAGAGACAGCAGGTCCTGTGTGCAGCGGGGTGAGCGCTGCTATATCATGGTCTCTGCTGTCTCTCTCCAACTGCAGTGGGCGAGAGACAGGGGGAAGATAGATGCCGCACATAGGAGGAGATGCTCCTGTTGATGCAGTTTGTGCGTCCGGCGGGGAGGTGAGTTTTGGGGGCTAGGGGTATATTCACTGGGGCCGCTGGCACTGGGGGGGCTAGTTGAAAGGGGGTCAGCCGCACCACAAATCCCAGCAGCCCCGTCCAATGTGCCGTGCACGGGGCTGCTGGCACCTGTTATGCGGATGGGGCGGCCAGGATGGGGTAGTTTGGGGGGGGGGGACAGGGCTTCTGGCACTTGTGATGCCTTTTGATGCCTTTGGGGTAGCCCAGGGGGGAGTTTTGGGGTCCTTGGGGGGGGTGGGTTTAGGGGTTACACTACAGGGCGGGGGAGGTTGGGGGGGGCACTATAGGTGTATTTTGTGAATCAAAGCAGAGTAAATGCCCTAGTTAGCTTTACAATGTAATTTCTCCATATAGTGCACCCCCTGCTGGACACTTCATATGAATTACACCTGATTTGTGACGTCAAGGTTTTTTAGATAAATTAAAACCTGTCTGATCTACTAAATTGAGAAAAATAGCCCCATGTGTGCATTTCCCATTTCCCTGCCTCAATGTTAAGTATAGGGCGCCTCCAATCTCATGTCTTTTTTTTCAGCAAAGAGGCGCACTATACTTAACAGTGAGGCAAGCAGAATTCCGAGGCAGGGATTCTGCTTGGAATTTCCACCTGTTTTCCGTACCCTTACTGTAAATGATTTGCTAGTTGGTTTCAATGGTTAGTCAATACTAGATTAAATAAATGAGACTTTATTATTATTATTATTATTATTATTATTATTATTATTATAAAAGTAGTTTGAATGAAAGTTGGTCACAAAATTCAGAGATTGTATACAAAGTACTTTTTTATTTATTTTTTTATAAACTGTATAAAACACAAATGACATATCTGAGTCTGTCTAGACAAAACTTCCCTATAACATATAGGAAATCTACAAATAGAAAGTTCAGACTGTTCGACTGCTGCTTCTGAAACAGTCACCTGGCTCCAATCCATCTATTCCCGGGGTTATTAGACAGTTTTCATGATGCTCACTGAACCATCCCAGATGTCCAATATGTCTTCTGTATTCTATCTACTTATTAATGATCTACTTAAACACATGAGGCCATGAGCAATAGTTTGCACACACCGAGGAGGGATTCTTGTGTACTTTGTTAAGCTAATTTTGAAGAGTTTTTTTTTTTGCTAGCAAAGTGAAACATTCCTTTCAGTTACTGGCACAACAGCAGCGCTCATAAGTGATCTAGTCGCCACCACCCATCACATGTTGAACTTTTGACGCAACATTTGTTTATCTTCTTATTATTATGAAAAACTACTAAAAATTTCTTGCTTTAATTGAAATTCCATATGAGTGTTTCCTTTATTAAAGGGGTTATCCAGCGCTCTTAAAACATAACAACAACAACCACCTTTACTTAATTATCTAATCTGCCACACCTGTAGATCTAGTCAATTCTGTTTTTCCTTTTAAACGTTTATTGGGAGGGAATGTAATATTTTTAGAAACATTTTTTACTTTTACTCTTTATAAGTCTCCCTAGAGGACTTATATAAGAAATCATTAGATTGCTTATACTGATCAATCACTATTATGTGCATTTTTCTCATAGAGTTCGCCTGAGACAGACTGTTACAGAAGATCTCTATTAGGTACACCTGTCCAACTGCACGTTACCACTTAATTTCTAATCAGCCAATCACATGGCGGCAACTCAGTGCATTTAGGCATGTAGACATGGTCAAGACAATCTCCTGCAGTTCAAACCGAGCATCAGTATGGGGAAGAAAGGTGATTTGAGGGCCTTTGAACGTGGCATGGTTGTTGGTGCCAGAAGGGCTGGTCAGAAACTGCTGATCTACTGGGATTTTCACGCACAACCATCTCTAGGGTTTACAGAGAATGGTCCGAAAAAGAAAAAACATCCAGTGAGCAGCAGTTCTGTGGGCGGAAATGCCTTGTTGATGCCAGAGGTCAGAGGAGAATGGGCAGACTGGTTCCAGCTGATAGAAAGGCAACAGTGACTCAAATAGCCAACCGTTACAACCAGGGTAGGCAGAGGAGCATCTCTGAACGCACAGTACGTCGAACTTTGAGGCAGATGGGCTACAGCAGCAGAAGACCACCCGTTACTAGCATGGTGTGCCTAATAAAGTGGCCGGTGAGTGTGTATATATATATATATATATATATATATATATATATATTAAGAAGAAAAAAAAGGAAAAAGAATATTAAGTGAGCACTCTAGTATAAAAATGTCCCTTAATCCCTTCACGGAAGCTGATATGTCCCTATTGCACAGGAGACACTGAGAATGAAGGTATGTCTTTTATAGTATGTCTTACTTTCATCTTCGGCAGCGTTCCTGTACTGTCTGCCCCCATCCGGCTGGCCCCTTCTAATGATATGGGGACAGCCAGTGCTGGTAATGGTCTTGCCAGTCCAAGGAGCAAAAGATTACACGAAGGGTGCCGAGGATGATGGTAAGGCTGGGTTCACACTATGTTTTTGCAATGCGTTTTTGCAAAAAAACGGATGGAAAAATGGATGCAATTGTGTGCATCTGGTTTGATCCATTTTTTTCATTGACTTCTATTATAAAAAGGGATCAAAACGCAGTACGTTTTTGTGTACGTTATAAAACGGCTGCATTTTAATCCTTTTTTTTTATAATGGAAGTCAATGGAAAAACGGATCAAAATGGATCAAGAAAAAGGAGCAAAAGATTACGGGAAGGGTGCCGAGGATGAAGGTAAGGCTGGGTTCACACTATGTTTTTGCAATCTGTTTTTGCAAAATTGCTTGAATTCAATATTGATCGCCTTTGCCGAGATGAATTCTTTAATCCCCCCCGTCCGTGTTTTGTAACAATATTTCTTAATACGACATCATTTACTTACTGCCGCTTTGACCCTGTAATTTTGTGCTGCGTTGCACATGACACATGCAAATAACTGTAAGTAACTCTACAACATGAGCTCTTTTTATGCCTGGAATGCCCTGACAGTAAATCAGCTGCGGGCGATCTGAACATTACAGAAGCAGCCACGTCAATGCCACCATAAAATACCATTATAAACATCACATCAACCTAATAATAGTAGCAGGACTATAGGCCAGTGATGAGTTCTAATTCTGTTTGTTATGTATTAGATATAGTCACTTTTAGTCCCAAACAGTAAACAGGGTAAAAAGAAAATTGCAGTTTTTTTTTTATTTCACCATAAAAACTGTAATTTAACAAAAAAAATTCTCAGTAGATTTTATGGTTAAATGAAAGGTGCTAATAGAAAGTATGTTGGTCCCACAAAAACCCTGGCTGTGTATACGGAGAAATAAGGCTATGTTCCCTCTATGGGATTTTATTGGGAAAAGGCGGCCGTCTAGTAATAATGCTCAGGATCCTTTTTTTGGCGGTCAGTATTAATAGACGGACGCCTTCTCCCGCTAAATGTCGGCTCACTTTTGTAGTGGGATCATAGCTTAAAGTGTTCCGGATTTGAGAAGTTGAGGAGAAAAACTGGAAACTAAGAAATAAAATGAGCCGAAGAACGAAAAGAGGCAAAATAATGGAATCTCACCCCAGCCTACATGGCGTTTAAAAGATTTTTTAAAAACCTGTTTTTTTTGTTTTTTTCAAATTAAAGGAGGAGTCCAGCCACAAGCATTTCATACCAAACAGCAGGGACACGGGGGGAACATACTAAATGATTCTAACTCACCTCTCCCCGTGCCTCTCCAGCGATGGATTGTGGCTCCGGGATCTTCGTCTCCACCCGGCTGATGGACAGCCCGCTCAGCCAGTCAGTGACTGGGGTGGACACTGCTGCAGTCACTGATTGGCTGAGGTCACTGATTGTCCATCAGCCAGGACAGGCATTTTCCCACAAGTCTTTATTACTTTTCTTATAACTGCGACACTATATGAAAAGTTTTTTTGGGCGGGCCAAAAATAATGGCACCTGCGGGCCCAGAGTTTTATAGGCCTGGTCTATACTAACCTCAGTTCTGCTGCTGACCTGCGCTAAAGTGACGGTATCCATAAGGTCGCCATAACAAATGTGTATATTTTTATTGTTTGTCAAGAATTTTTTATCTATTTACTATAAACAGAGTCAAGGTATGTTCACACTGAGGAATAGGTGAGGATTTTCAGGCGGAATCCACGCCTAATTCTACGTATATTCCGCCAGTATAATATGTACAGAGCAATGCAGTGTCCCAATGTGTTCAATGGGATTTTCGCTCTGTTGGAATTTACATGCGGAATGTTCCGTCGTGGATCAGCTTTCCGCCCAAAGATGTTGGGTAGACTCCGCTAGTGAAATCCCATAGAAGTCATTGAGGTTTGAATTTCCGATTTCCGCCCGAATTCCGGGCCTGTTCCGCCAGAGCTGAAGAAGAGGAAATTTCAAGCAGAAAACTCTGCAATCCTCAATGTGAACACAACCTTATTATAAATGAGGGAGGAGAATGCAGCAAATTGATTCAAGTCTATTTTTTGGAAACCACATCAGATCAGGAAGGAACTGAACGTCTTATCGCAATCTAATGTTTCCACTGCGTAAGTTTCGCAATAATCATGGCTGTTGTAACAACGGCCATGATTACTACGGAACTTAAGTAGTGGTACTTTGTAAGGAATCCCGTCCGGAGTGTATACACATAGTATATGCTCCGGCCGTGATCCCTAGCAGCGCCGCAAAAAACTGACAAGTCAGTTCCACCCTGTCAGTTGACAAAATGGTGTGTGCGGCTCCGGCCGCATGCTCCATTGTGTGCAGCGGTATTGGTCAGGATCATATTCTCAGACATCGGCCGTTGCGTGACCTTACCACGTGTTACCATAGTCTAAATAGTAATTCATAGAAGATTATTACGTATTTCCTTTGATAATACTGTGATTTCCAGACTCTGTATTGACGAGAATTGTCATTCACATTGCTGCCTTCTTAGTAAAGCTCTTTAAAATCTACATACAAGCTGGTCCTATAGCTGCGGCCGACGACTATTTTACGTAAATATGTGTACCGAGCTTTGTCCAGCCAAGTTATCTCACTGTAATGTTTCCTCTTTGTTGTTTCCTCAGACGCTGAGATTAAAATTCAATCAATATAAATAACCTCCCGGACACTCGAGTGTTTGAAGTGGAAAGACAAAAGGATGTCGGATTTTTTTCCAATTTCTTGTGATGATTATTTGGCGTTCAGTATCGGCAGCATTACGGCCAGAAAGGAAGGAAAATAGGAAGGAAATCTTAAGCTTGTCCCTTGGTTTCTGGGCGATACGGTTAAAAAAGAAAATCTCAATTAATTTTTAATATTATGGATGATTCTCGGATTAAATTGCAATTTTTGGAAAATTTTTTAAATCTATCTGTACCTGTCCCTATTTTTTCCTGAAGTAACCCCTCCCCATCCCTTAGAGCTGTAAGTGTATGTATACAGGGGTAGTGCAGTGTCTGTATATACTGTGGGCTGGGCAGCGTCTGTATATACTGTGGCAGTGCAGTGTCTGTATATACCGGGCAGTGCAGCGTCTGTATATACCGGGCAGTGCAGTGTCTGTATATACTGTGGCAGTGCAGCGTCTGTATATACCGGGCAGTGCAGTGTCTGTATATACGGTGGCGGTGCAGTGTCTGTATATACTGTGGCAGTGCAGTGTCTGTATATACTGTGGCGGTGCAGTGTCTGTATATACCGGGCAGTGCAGTGTCTGTATATACTGTGGCGGTGCAGTGTCTGTATATATTGTGGCAGTGGAGTGTCTGTATATACTGTGGCAGTGCAGTGTCTGTATATACTGTGGCAGTGCAGTGTCTGTATATACCGGGCAGTGCAGTGTCTGTATATACTGTGGCGGTGCAGTGTCTGTATATACTGTGGCGGTGCAGTGTCTGTATATACTGTGGCGGTGCAGGGTCTGTATATACTGTGGCAGTGCAGCGTCTGTATATACTGTGGCGGGGCAGTGTCTGTATATACTGTGGCAGTGCAGTGTCTGTATATACTGTGGCAGTGCAGTGTCTGTATATACTGTGGCAGTGCAGTGTCTGTATATACTGTGGCAGTGCAGTGTCTGTATATACTGTGGCGGTGCAGTGTCTGTATATACTGTGGGCTGGGCAGCGTCTGTATATACTGTGGCAGTGCAGTGTCTGTATATACTGTGGGCTGGGCAGCGTCTGTATATATTGTGGCAGTGGAGTGTCTGTATATACTGTGGCAGTGCAGTGTCTGTATATACTGTGGCAGTGCAGTGTCTGTATATACCGGGCAGTGCAGTGTCTGTATATACTGTGGCGGTGCAGTGTCTGTATATACTGTGGCGGTGCAGTGTCTGTATATACTGTGGCGGTGCAGGGTCTGTATATACTGTGGCAGTGCAGCGTCTGTATATACTGTGGCGGGGCAGCGTCTGTATATACTGTGGCAGTGCAGCGTCTGTATATACTGTGGCGGGGCAGTGTCTGTATATACTGTGGCAGTGCAGTGTCTGTATATACTGTGGCAGTGCAGTGTCTGTATATACTGTGGCGGTGCAGTGTCTGTATATACTGTGGGCTGGGCAGCGTCTGTATATACTGTGGCAGTGCAGTGTCTGTATATACTGTGGGCTGGGCAGCGTCTGTATATATTGTGGCAGTGGAGTGTCTGTATATACTGTGGCAGTGCAGTGTCTGTATATACTGTGGCAGTGCAGTGTCTGTATATACCGGGCAGTGCAGTGTCTGTATATACTGTGGCGGTGCAGTGTCTGTATATACTGTGGCGGTGCAGTGTCTGTATATACTGTGGCGGTGCAGTGTCTGTATATACTGTGGCAGTGCAGTGTCTGTATATACTGTGGCAGTGCAGTGTCTGTATATACTGTGGCAGTGCAGTGTCTGTATATACTGTGGCAGTGCAGTGTCTGTATATACCGGGCAGTGCAGTGTCTGTATATACTGTGGCGGTGCAGTGTCTGTATATACTGTGGCGGTGCAGTGTCTGTATATACTGTGGCGGTGCAGGGTCTGTATATACTGTGGCAGTGCAGCGTCTGTATATACTGTGGCGGGGCAGCGTCTGTATATACTGTGGCAGTGCAGCGTCTGTATATACTGTGGCGGTGCAGTGTCTGTATATACTGTGGCGGTGCAGTGTCTGTATATACTGTGGCGGTGCAGTGTCTGTATATACTGTGGCGGTGCAGTGTCTGTATATACCGGACTGTGCTCCTGATCTGACAACAGGCAAAATCGAATCACAATTAGAAAAAAAAAATAATAAAATTGTGAGGTCCCCAGTGGGCAAATTGATTGAATTAATTTGATCAATCGTCCAGTCCTACTTTGAAATATCTCTTATATAGTGTATCCTATCCCTTCTTATTATTATAGTATTACCTTCGTCCATACAATTGCTTTGAAATATTAGATTTCTATTACAGCCACATGTACATGTCCTTGGAGTCATTCTCATGTATAGTAAACACCTCATGGGCATATCATAAACTTCTGTCATCTAATGTACAGATAATAAAGTGAGGTTAAATTAAAGGGTTACTCCGGCAAAAAACAAACAAAAAAACAAACAAACAAATCAACTGATTTGTAATTTGCTTTTATTCAAAAGTCCCTTATAGAGACGCATTGGAGGCCCTGACTTCTGGCCTCCTGAGCTGCAGGCTAGTCGGCAAAGAGTTCACATGGGCGCCCGTGCGATTTGAATGGCGCTGCCGAACTGGAATGAAGCCGCGCCACGCGATACCAATCATCATTGGTCAGTACATGCACCGGCCCGCTGCTGGGAGAGTAATGGAACCACAGGGAGGTGACTGCCCACCCAGTAGCTCAAAACTACATGAAATACATAGTGTTAAAGAAAACTCCAATAAGGCGACATTCACATATTCCGTAATCACGGTCCGTAAATATGGATGATTCGCTATGGACTGGAATTCGGAACTCCCGGCATCATCATTCCTGATGATGCTGGGAGTCTATATCCTTGTGCACACAGCATGCCAGTACAGTAGCCCAAAGGTTTAAAGGGGAACAATGTGCAGGTTAGATGAATCTATCCTGCTGATATGTCCCTATTGCACAGGAGACGCCGAGGAGGAAAATATGTATCCTATAGTATGTCTCTTATAGCGTCTCTTATAGTGTGTCCCTTATAGTGTGTCCCTTATAGTGTGTCCCTTATAGTGTGTCCCTTATAGTGTGTCCCTTATAGTGTGTCTCTTATAGTGTGTCCCTTATAGTGTGTCCCTTATAGCGTGTCTCTTATAGCGTGTCCCTTATAGTGTGTCCCTTATAGTGTGTCCCTTATAGTGTGTCTCTTATAGCGTGTCCCTTATAGTGTGTCCCTTATAGTGTGTCCCTTATAGTGTGTCCCTTATAGCGTGTCTCTTATAGCGTGTCTCTTATAGCGTGTCCCTTATAGTGTGTCCCTTATAGTGTGTCTCTTATAGCGTGTCCCTTATAGTGTGTCCCTTATAGTGTGTCCCTTATAGTGTGTCCCTTATAGCGTGTCTCTTATAGCGTGTCTCTTATAGCGTGTCCCTTATAGCGTGTCTCTTATAGCGTGTCCCTTATAGCGTGTCCCTTATAGTGTGTCTCTTATAGTGTGTCTCTTATAGTGTGTCTCTTATAGTGTGTCTCTTATAGTGTGTCTCTTATAGCGTGTCCATTATAGTATGTCTCTTATAGTATGTCTCATAGCGTGTCTCTGATAGTATATCTCTTATAGTGTGTCTCTTATAGTGTGTCTCTTATAGTGTGTCTCTTATAGTATGTCTCTTATAGCGTGTCTCTGATAGTATATGTCTTATAGTGTGTCTCTTATAGTGTGTCTCTTATAGTGTGTCTCTTATAGTGTGTCCCTTATAGTGTGTCTCTTATAGCGTCTCTTATAGTGTGTCCCTTATAGTGTGTCCCTTATAGTGTGTCCCTTATAGTGTGTCCCTTATAGTGTGTCCCTTATAGTGTGTCTCTTATAGTGTGTCCCTTATAGTGTGTCCCTTATAGCGTGTCTCTTATAGCGTGTCCCTTATAGTGTGTCCCTTATAGTGTGTCCCTTATAGTGTGTCTCTTATAGCGTGTCCCTTATAGTGTGTCCCTTATAGTGTGTCCCTTATAGTGTGTCCCTTATAGCGTGTCGCTTATAGTGTGTCTCTTATAGTGTGTCTCTTATAGCGTGTCTCTTATAGCGTGTCCCTTATAGTGTGTCCCTTATAGTGTGTCTCTTATAGCGTGTCCCTTATAGTGTGTCCCTTATAGTGTGTCCCTTATAGTGTGTCCCTTATAGCGTGTCTCTTATAGCGTGTCTCTTATAGCGTGTCCCTTATAGTGTGTCCCTTATAGTGTGTCTCTTATAGCGTGTCCCTTATAGTGTGTCTCTTATAGTGTGTCCCTTATAGTGTGTCTCTTATAGTGTGTCCCTTATAGTGTGTCTCTTATAGTGTGTCTCTTATAGTGTGTCTCTTATAGTGTGTCTCTTATAGTGTGTCTCTTATAGCGTGTCCCTTATAGTGTGTCCCTTATAGTGTGTCTCTTATAGTGTGTCTCTTATAGTGTGTCTCTTATAGTGTGTCCCTTATAGTGTGTCTCTTATAGTGTGTCTCTTATAGTGTGTCTCTTATAGTGTGTCCCTTATAGTATGTCTCTTATAGCGTGTCCCTTATAGTGTGTCCCTTATAGTGTGTCCCTTATAGTGTGTCCCTTATAGCGTGTCTCTTATAGCGTGTCTCTTATAGCGTGTCCCTTATAGCGTGTCTCTTATAGCGTGTCCCTTATAGCGTGTCTCTTATAGCGTGTCTCTTATAGTGTGTCTCTTATAGTGTGTCTCTTATAGTGTGTCTCTTATAGTGTGTCTCTTATAGCGTGTCCATTATAGTATGTCTCTTATAGTATGTCTCATAGCGTGTCTCTGATAGTATATCTCTTATAGTGTGTCTCTTATAGTGTGTCTCTTATAGTGTGTCTCTTATAGTATGTCTCTTATAGCGTGTCTCTGATAGTATATGTCTTATAGTGTGTCTCTTATAGTGTGTCTCTTATAGTGTGTCCCTTATAGTGTGTCCCTTATAGTGTGTCCCTTATAGTGTGTCTCTTATAGTATGTCTCATAGAGTATGTCTCTTACCTTCCTCCTCAGCATATTGCTACACAGTCTGGTAAGACCGTTAGGAGCGCTGCCCACCACGACCCACAGGAACCTTTCTAATGATAATCAATGGAGCTGGCAGGCAGCAGGCCGGATTGTCCATATGGAGGTGGGCAGTGCTCCTAACGGTGCTCCGGAACATGGAACAAACTACTAACTGCATCAGAATGGAGACATACCTTCCTCCTCTGCGTCTCCTGTGCAGTAGGGACATATCAGCAGGAGAGACTCATCTAACCTGCTGATAGTTCCCCTTTAAGTAGTTTCGGAGCTCCCGGTATGATGATGAATGATGATGCCGGAAACTCTGAATTCTGTTCCATAGCACTTCGTCCATATCTACGAACCGTAATTACGATATCTGTGAATGCCGCCTTACTGATCTGAGACACGACTTACATAGAAACACATAGGAAGGTGCTCAGACTGTTAATGGTAATCTTTCCCATACGACTGCACCAGTGGTCCGGAGATGAGAAACTGATGGCAGACGCCTAAGTGATCTCCATCCTTCCTGGTGGAAGAAATAGGGAAAATGTGGCATAATGTAATGTAACTTCAGCTAAAGGGTGGGAAACAAATGACGGACACTAAAAATACAAGCGGCGACCTTGTCCCCCTCTGGATTCTGGGTAACCCCATCCTCGTGTTGAGTCGGACCTCCTCGGGGAATCTCTCCGTATCACCATTAGCAGTGTGAGTTAAACTCTTTTTCTCCACCTTGTTACACAGGATCCGTCCGCGATCAGTCATCAATTATCACTAATATTCTTCTCACTTATCGTCATTATTGAGTTTTGTTTTTTTTTTTGCTTTTTTTGAAGGATTTTGTGCCGCCTAATGAATAAAAATATATTGTCCTCTAAGCATTTGTGTTAGTGCTTAAAATAAATACTTAAAACAACGTAACAAACTCATCCGGCAAACTTGTAACATGAAAGAATATTCTACTTCGCCAAAAAAGTAAATAGTCGCAGCAATGTGAGAAATTTGTGAACTCTCTTCTTGATGTGAACAATTAATTCTATGATGCCACCTTCGCTTTGCACGTCTTTGATGATTCATAGGTCATTATCCTTAGAAAAATCTCTTTGTCTTTAGTTGTTTTTGCATCGATATATTTTTTCATGCAGTTGTACTTTACACTTGGAATCAAAGGTGTAAATCCCATAGAGACGGCTGATGCTGGTGCTGTCTGATTCTCTGGAGATAGAGGTCAGAGCCGGGTTGGCTGATTCACATATTGTTATCAGGGGTGAGAGCCGCTGCAGTCATCCCCCTCCACACAGACCCAAATATTGGGAATAGGTGCAAACAAGCGTCCATCCTCCTCTCTGGGATTATGGGTCTGGGAGCAGTAATAAGCAGATGGGTATAAGTCCTGCTAGAAGGCCATAGAGGAGATAGAATAGGTACATTGTGTCCAGGATTTGTTTCATTATTAGTTCAAACTATTTATATAAACAAATCAAACTTTTATAACATTGAATACTGTCCCTGGATTCTGCTTTATGCAAAACACACAGGCACATTAGAAAGAGGGAAATATACAGAATGTGGGAAGAATCTGAACGGTTAAAGAGCCAACAAAAATGTATAAAAGACACATTACTATATCTAAGCATGAATCCAATTACCCCTGTGTCCCCATGTAGTATGTATGTCTCCTCTGTGCCCCCCATGTAGTATACAGGTCCCCTCTTTGCCTTATATGTAGTATGTAAGTCCCCTCTATGTCCCCATGTAGTATGTAAGTCCCCTCTGTGTCCCCATGTAGTATGTAAGTCCCCTCTGTGTCCCCATGTAGTATGTAAGTCCCCTCTGTGTCCCCATGTAGTATGTAAGTCCCCTCTATGTCCCCATGTAGTATGTAAGTCCCCTCTGTGTCCCCATGTAGTATGTAAGTCCCCTCTATGTCCCCATGTAGTATGTAAGTCCCCTCTGTGTCCCCATGTAGTATGTAGATCTGCTCTGTGCCCCCCATGTAGTATATAGGTCCCCTCCTTGCCATGTATGTAGTATGTATGTCTCCTCTGTGTCTCCATGTAGTATCTATGTCTCCTTTGTGTCTCTGTGTAATATCTATGTCTCTCTCTGTGCCCCCCAAGTAGTATATGGGTACCCTATTTGCCCTGTATGTAGTATCTATGTCTCCTCTGTGTACTCATGTAGTATATATTGTATGTCTCCTCTGTCCCCCCATGTAGTATCTATGTTTCCTCTACGTCCCCATGTAGTATATAGGCTCCCTCTGTGCCCCCCCCCCAAGTAGTATCTATGTCTCCTCTGTGTCCTCATGTAGTATATATTGCATGTCTCCTCTGCCCCCCCCATGTAGTATCTATGTCTCCTCTGTGTTCTCATGTAGTATATATTGCATGTCTCCTCTGTGTCCCCATGTAGTATACAGGTCGCCTCTGTGGCCCCCATGTAGTATCTATGTCTCCCATAGTAATAGTTTAAATCCCCCCTCCTATTTTTTAATTTAAAAAAACAACATATTTGTTATAGTAGTCCTTAAAGGGGTAGTGCGGCGCTAAACAAATTATTCTCAAAATAACACACATTACAAAGTTATACAACTTTGTAATGTATGTTATGTATGTGAATGGCCCCCTTCCCCGTGTTTCCCCCCACCCACGCCAGACCTGGAAGTGTGATGCACTGTACTCACATGATTCGTGTCGACCCCCATCCGCCATCTTGGGACAATGATGTCATCTTTGGGTGGCCGGCCAAACCGCTCCATCCCTCGTGCTGGCCTCCCTCTGCCGCGTCATGACGTCATTGTCCCAAGATGGCGGACGGGGGTCGATACGAATCAGGTGAGTATAGTGCATCACACTTCCGGGTACACGGGTGGGGGTGGGGAACACGGGGAAGGGGGCCATTCACTAACATAACATACATTACAAAGTTGTATAACTTTGTAATGTGTGTTATTTTGTGAATATTTGTTTAGCGCCGCACTACCCCTTTAAGGAGTTAAACCTGGTGCTAGGTTACATTGTATGACATATCCTGCGAACGCTATCTATTACGGCCGCACTTAATTCCCTATTCATCAAATAACATTGTGTTTATTGACTGGAGACAGCGAATAGACGTAATAGAATTTCTGGAATCTTTACATTTTGTCTCAGTCTTTGAGGGAAATGTTTAGCTATCATCACCATCAAGTATACACGGCTTAGGCTGGGTTCACACTGCGTTTTTGCAATCCGTTTAATGTATACGTTTTATGGGAAAAAAAACGGACCGATGAAATTGAATTTGTTTTTCCATTGACTTCCATTATAAAAAAACGGATTAAGACCGATGCGGTTTTTTTAACGGACACAAACGTTTCTATCCATTTAAAGTAACCAATTAAAAACGGATACGTTGACTGACTAGGAAAAACGCAGTGTGAATCCAGCCCTATGGAGGTAGAATGGAGCGACTCCCACTTCACACACCAGTAATGTAATAAACCCACAAGACGACTACTGCATTATGTATGGCCACTTCTAAGAATTAGGAAATTTTTTATGCTTCCACTTTTTTTTAGACTCAGATACCATAGACGACTCCTGCTCATGTACAAGATGTCTCCTTAGAAGATATCAGTATGTTCAATAGTACAACACCCATAGGTAAGAGTGGCGGAGGCTGCTACCTGATTATGCTGTCAGTCTCCCCAAGGATTAGTGGTCAACAATGGAGCAGAGATGAAGCTGTATAAGAAGAATGGAATCACTCCATAAATGATTATGTGTCATTGTATCTGCGGCAGCACTGAATCATCCATACATCCACACATATTACTCTCTAGAAGAACCATCTGCTCCAGTGTTCTTTGCCACTGACCTTGCTGGAGGGAAATGTACTTGTAATATTTTGTATAGAGGATTGTATATTTCTCACATCATTTCTAGTGTAAATATTTAATAAGATGAAGTAAAACAAGAACATAAAATAAATAATAATAATAATAAGTAAATAAATGGATTTTTATTTATTGTTTCCAAACAACAGCATTAACCCAAAAGACTTTAGCCCCTTCCCCCATGACACATTCTGAACCTTAAAGGGGTTCTCCAGCGGTACAAAAACATAGCCGCTTTCTTCCAGAGACAGGACCGCTCTTGTCTCCAGGTCAGGGGTGGTTTGCAATTAAAGGGGTATTCTGGCGAAAATCTTTTTCTTTTAAATCAACTGGTTTCAGAAAGTTATATAGATTTATAATTTATTTGTATTTAAAAATTTCAAGTCTTCCAGTACTTATCAGCTGCTGTATGTCCTGCAGGAAGTGGTATATTCTTTCCAGTTGTACACAGTGCTCTCTGCTGACATCTCTAGCCGAGACAATAACTGTCCAGAGCAGGAGAGGTTTTCTATGGGGATTTGCTGCTGCTCTGGACAATTCCTGACATGGACAGAGGTGGCAGCAGAGAGCACTGTGTCAGACTGGAATGAATACATTACTTCCTGCAGGACATACAGCAGCTGGTAAATATGGGAAGACTTGAGATTTTTAAATAGAAATAAATGACAAATCTATATAACTTTCTTTTTTGCTGGACAACCTCTTTAAGCTCCATTCCCTTCAATGGAACGGAGTTAAAAAACCTACTCCCATTCTGGAGACGAGAGCGATGCTGTCTCTTGAAGAAAGTGGCCATGTTTTTGTAGCGCTGGAGAACCCCTTTAATGCCAAAGTCATTTTTTTCCCATGGTTGCCTCCCAAGTGGTATGAACTCTTTATTTTGCAGGCATCGGGGAACTTGGCATTATGTTTCAGTATGATGCTGGGAGCTCCAAACCTGTTATAATCTTCCCACTAATGTACTGATACAGCAACGCGGCTGTGTCAGTACAGTAGAGGGAACATTTGAACAGGTTTCGAGCTCCCGGCATCATAATGATAGATAATGCCAAGTTCCCCGATGCCAACCCGCGACTTTACACTCTGTAGCATCCATACCAAATACCTACACAAAACTGCATGCAACCAACTTGAGTTCTCTAGACTGAATCCATATCTTATTTGCACTACAACCTTTCTTCTTTTTGCATAGGCCTAAAACTGGATATTATCAGGTACCAGGTTTCTTTCTTTTTTTTTCCTCGTAAATTCCAATGTGTCTGTGTGGGTGAATAACATGTATAAGTCCACCACAGGCTCAACAGTTCTGTGACCTCCACTTGTCACCTTGTAACCCTGTATATACAACTCTTCTTTTACCTTAAAGCAGATGTACCACCAGGTACATTGCTATGGGTTTTGTACATTAAAGGAGAAGTCTGGCAATTTTTTTAATTATAGTATTGTATTGCCCCCCAAAAGTTATCCAAATTACCAATATACACTTATTATGGGAAATGCTTATAAAGGGCTTTTTTCTCCCTGCACTTACTACTGCATCAAGGCTTCACTTCCTGGATAACAGGGTGATGTCACTTCCTGGATAACATGGTGATGTCACTTCCTGGATAACATGGTGATGTCACTTCCTGGATAAAATGGTGATGTCACTTCCTGGATAATATGGTGATGTCACTTCCTGGATAATATGGTGATGTCACTTCCTGGATAACATGGTGATGTCACTTCCTTGAGAGGGTGACGCAGCTCTATTGATTGTATTGGAGGGCAGGGGGTTTCGTCACAATGGGGCCGGTGGTCCTGTCCCCAGTGCTTCATGCTCGGTCGGGGTTCAGGGGTAGACCAGCGCTGTAACCAGGCAGCGGTTCAAAAAAAGGACCGCACTACCAGCATCCCTGTGCCGGCGCTGGTCTGTTATTGTAAAAAACCCATAGCGATGCACCTGGTGGTAGATTTGCATAGTCATGTGACTACATCCAAGAATGGCTTTTCAGATACTGACTATACTGTAGAAAGTGACATTTTTTAAGATTGGAAAAAATCCTTTAAGAATGAGAGCAATGATGTTAAAGAGGCACTGTCACTAAATCAATAGGGGTTGTGATCACCAGCAGTTTTGCAATAAGCTTTTATAGAATTATTTATAGATTAATTGGTTAATTCAAACATAGAAAACAAAAAAAAAAGTGAGTATATAGCTTGTGCTTGTGATGACAACCTCTGGTGTCTTTAAGAAATAAATACATTTTAAGTTTTTTAAATATTTTTTATTTGTGACAGGTAGACTTCAATAATAAATGCAGGATACAACTGAAAATGAAGCAATGATATAATGTATGACTAGTACTATCAAACATCAGTGTATATCACCATGTACAGTCATCAGCTAAAGTGACACCAAAAACAAGAGACATAAATATACATTCTATTATAGGTTTTATATAAATGTAAATTAATTTGCATATTTTATCATTTTAAAGAACACAAGGAAACGTGTCCATCTTCTCCCTAACCACTAGTGAACCAAAAGGGGTCATTGAGCCAATATTTCCCTGGGCATCTCTCCACATCAGGAAGGTCAACATGTTCCATTAGTCATCCACTCTGGAAGCCTGGGCTGGGGAGAGCTTGGGCAAACCATGATAATAATAATTATAAAAAAAAACAAATTAGGCGCTGTTACAAATATCACATAAAATTGTAGAGATCTATATAATAAAACCAAAGAAAACAATCAAGCATAATATCGTTTTATAGAACACATTTCACATGTATATATAGAAGAAATGTTCCATATTACTCATGACTATACATTTTGTAGAGGTTTAATGTCTCCTAAATATTGATAAATCAGGAAATATTTATATATGTATAATGAACTGAAAGTGCAACAGCAACCTACAGGTGCAAGTGCTTTCCGTATATACTCCCCCTGGGCGTACACACCATAAAAACCTGCTCTGTAGATATTAAAAAATGAGGACCTTGGCAAACTATTTGATCAAACAGAGTGTCCCGTGTCTCCAGGTTACAGAGTGTCCCCCCCGTGTCACCGGGTTACAGAGTGTCCCATGTCACCAGATTACAGAGTGTCCCCCCATGTCACCAGGTTACAGAGTGTCCCCCTATGTCACCGGGTTACAGAGTGTCCCTCCATGTCACCAGGTTACAGAGTGTCCCCCCATGTCACCAGGTTACAGAGTGTCCCCCCATGTCACCAGCTTACAGAGTGTCCCCCCATGTCACCGGGTTACAGAGTGTCCCCCCATGTCACCAGGTTACAGAGTGTCCCCCCATGTCACCGGGTTACAGAGTGTCCCCCCATGTCACCGGGTTACAGAGTGTCCCATGTCACCAGGTTACAGAGTGTCCCCCCATGTCACCAGGTTACAGAGTGTCCCCCCCCCATGTCACCAGGTTACAGAGTGTCCCCCCATGTCACCAGGTTACAGAGTGTCCCCCATGTCACCAGGTTACAGAGTGTCCCCCCCATGTCACCAGGTTACAGAGTGTCCCCCCATGTCACCAGGTTACAGAGTGTCCCCCCATGTCACCAGGTTACAGAGTGTCCCCCCATGTCACCGGGTTACAGAGTGTCCCCCCATGTCACCAGGTTACAGAGTGTCCCCCTATGTCACCGGGTTACAGAGTGTCCCCCCATGTCACCAGGTTACAGAGTGTCCCATGTCACCAGGTTACAGAGTGTCCCCCCATGTCACCAGGTTACAGAGTGTCCCCCCATGTCACCAGGTTACAGAGTGTCCCCCCCATGTCACCAGGTTACAGAGTGTCCCCCCATGTCACCAGGTTACAGAGTGTCCCCCCGTGTCACCAGGTTACAGAGTGTCCCCCCCTGTCACCAGGTTACAGAGTGTCCCCCCATGTCACCAGGTTACAGAGTGTCCCATGTCACCGGGTTACAGAGTGTCCCCCCATGTCACCAGGTAACAGAGTGTCCCCCCATGTCACCGGGTTACAGAGTGTCCCCCATGTCACCAGGTTACAGAGTGTCCCCCCATGTCACCAGGTTACAGAGTGTCCCCCCATGTCACCGGGTTACAGAGTGTCCCCCCGTGTCACCAGGTTACAGAGTGTCCCCCCCATGTCACCAGGTTACAGAGTGTCCCCCCATGTCACCAGGTTACAGAGTGTCCCCCCATGTCACCAGGTTACAGAGTGTCCCCCCCCCATGTCACCGGGTTACAGAGTGTCCCCCCGTGTCACCAGGTTACAGAGTGTCCCCCCGTGTCACCGGGTTACAGAGTGTCCCCCCGTGTCACCAGGTTACAGAGTGTCCCCCCGTGTCACCAGGTTACAGAGTGTCCCCCTATGTCACCGGGTTACAGAGTGTCCCGTGTCACCAGGTTACAGAGTGTCCCCCCATGTCACCAGGTTACAGAGTGTCCCATGTCACCAGGTTACAGAGTGTCCCCCCGTGTCACCAGGTTACAGAGTGTCCCCCCCCCATGTCACCAGGTTACATAGTGTTCCCCCGTGTCACCAGGTTACAGAGTGTCCCATGTCACCAGGTTACAGAGTGTCCCCCCGTGTCACCAGGTTACAGAGTGTCCCCCCCCCATGTCACCAGGTTACAGAGTGTCCCCCCGTGTCACCAGGTTACAGAGTGTCCCATGTCACCGGGTTACAGAGTGTCCCCCCATGTCACCGGGTTACAGAGTGTCCCCCATGTCACCAGGTTACAGAGTGTCCCCCCATGTCACCAGATTACAGAGTGTCCCCCTATGTCACCAGGTTACAGAGTGTCCCCCCATGTCACTAGGTTACAGAGTGTCCCCCCATGTCACTAGGTTACAGAGTGTCCCATGTCACCAGGTTACAGAGTGTCCCCCCATGTCACCGGGTTACAGAGTGTCCCCCATGTCACCAGGTTACAGAGTGTCCCCCCATGTCACCAGATTACAGAGTGTCCCCCTATGTCACCAGGTTACAGAGTGTCCCCCCATGTCACTAGGTTACAGAGTGTCCCATGTCACCAGGTTACAGAGTGTCCCCCCATGTCACCAGGTTACAGAGTGTTCCCCCGTGTCACCAGGTTACAGAGTGTCCCCCTATGTCACCGGGTTACAGAGTGTCCCCCCATGTCACCAGTTTACAGCGTGTCCCCCCCATGTCACCAGGTTACAGAGTGTCCCCCCATGTCACCAGGTTACAGAGTGTCCCCCCCATGTCACTAGGTTACAGAGTGTCCCATGTCACCAGGTTACAGAGTGTCCCCCCATGTCACCAGGTTACAGAGTGTCCCCCCATGTCACCAGGTTACAGTGTCCCCCCATGTCACCAGGTTACAGAGTGTCCCCCATGTCACCAGGTTACAGAGTGTCCCCCCATGTCACCGGGTTACAGAGTGTCCCCCCATGTCACCAGGTTACAGTGTCCCCCCATGTCACTAGGTTACAGAGTGTCCCATGTCACCAGGTTACAGAGTGTCCCCCCATGTCACCAGGTTACAGTGTCCCCCCATGTCACCAGGTTACAGAGTGTCCCCCCATGTCACCAGGTTACAGAGTGTCCCATGTCACTAGGTTACAGAGTGTCCCATGTCACCAGGTTACAGAGTGTCCCCCCATGTCACCAGGTTACAGAGTGTTCCCCCGTGTCACCAGGTTACAGAGTGTCCCCCCATGTCACCAGGTTACAGTGTCCCCCCATGTCACCAGGTTACAGAGTGTCCCCCATGTCACCAGGTTACAGAGTGTCCCCCCATGTCACCGGGTTACAGAGTGTCCCCCCATGTCACCAGGTTACAGTGTCCCCCCATGTCACTAGGTTACAGAGTGTCCCATGTCACCAGGTTACAGAGTGTCCCCCCATGTCACCAGGTTACAGAGTGTCCCCCCATGTCACTAGGTTACAGAGTGTCCCATGTCACCAGGTTACAGAGTGTCCCATGTCACCAGGTTACAGAGTGTTCCCCCGTGTCACCAGGTTACAGAGTGTCCCCCCATGTCACCAGGTTACAGTGTCCCCCCATGTCACCGGGTTACAGAGTGTCCCCCATGTCACCAGGTTACAGAGTGTCCCCCCCCCATGTCACCAGGTTACAGTGTCCCCCCATGTCACCAGGTTACAGAGTGTCCCATGTCACCAGGTTACAGAGTGTCTCCCCATGTCACCAGGTTACAGAGTGTCCCATGTCACTAGGTTACAGAATGTCCCATGTCACCAGGTTACAGAGTGTCCCCCCATGTCACCAGGTTACAGTGTCCCCCCATGTCACCAGGTTACAGAGTGTCCCCCCATGTCACCGGGTTACAGAGTGTCCCCCCATGTCACCGGGTTACAGAGTGTCCCCCATGTCACCAGGTTACAGAGTGTCCCCCCATGTCACCGGGTTACACAGTGTCCCCCCATGTCACCAGGTTACAGTGTCCCCCTATGTCACTAGGTTACAGAGTGTCCCATGTCACCAGGTTACAGAGTGTCCCCCCATGTCACCAGGTTACAGAGTGTTCCCCCGTGTCACCAGGTTACAGAGTGTCCCCCCATGTCACCAGGTTACAGTGTCCCCCCATGTCACCAGGTTACAGAGTGTCCCCCCATGTCACCGGGTTACAGAGTGTCCCCCGTGTCACCAGGTTACAGAGTGTCCCCCCCCATGTCACCAGGTTACAGAGTGTCCCCCCATGTCACCAGGTTACAGAGTGTCCCCCCATGTCACCAGGTTACAGAGTGTCCCCCCATGTCACCAGGTTACAGAGTGTCCCGTGTCACCAGGTTACAGAGTGTCCCGTGTCACCAGGTTACAGAGTGTCCCCCCATGTCACCAGGTTACAGAGTGTCCCCCCATGTCACCGGCTTACAGAGTGTCCCCCATGTCACCAGGTTACAGAGTGTCCCCCCATGTCACCAGGTTACAGAGTGTCCCCCCCCATGTCACCAGGTTACAGAGTGTCCCCCCATGTCACCGGGTTACAGAGTGTCCCCCCGTGTCACCAGGTTACAGAGTGTCCCCCCATGTCACCGGGTTACAGAGTGTCCCCCCATGTCACCAGGTTACACAGTGTCCCCCCATGTCACCAGGTTACAGAGTGTCCCCCCATGTCACCGGGTTACAGAGTGTCCCCCTATGTCACCAGGTTACAGAGTGTCCCCCCATGTCACCAGGTTACAGAGTGTCCCCCCATGTCACCAGGTTACAGAGTGTCCCCCCCATGTCACCAGGTTACAGAGTGTCCCCCATGTCACCAGGTTACAGAGTGTCCCCCATGTCACCGGGTTACAGAGTGTCCCCCATGTCACCAGGTTACAGAGTGTCCCCCCGTGTCACCAGGTTACAGAGTGTCCCCCCCCCATGTCACCAGGTTACAGAGTGTCCCCCCATGTCACCAGGTTACAGAGTGTCCCCCCATGTCACCAAGTTACAGAGTGTCTCATGTCACCAGTTTACAGTGTCCCCCCATGTCACCAGGTTACAGAGTGTCCCCCCCCCCCCCGTGTCACCAGGTTACAGAGTGTCTCCCCATGTCACCAGGTTACAGAGTGTCCCCCCATGTCACCAGGTTACAGAGTGTCCCCCCATGTCACCAGGTTACAGAGTGTCCCCCCATGTCACCAGGTTACAGAGTGTCCCGTGTCACCAGGTTACAGAGTGTCCCCCCATGTCACCAGGTTACAGAGTGTCCCCCCATGTCACCAGGTTACAGAGTGTCCCCCCCCATGTCACCAGGTTACAGAGTGTCCCCCCATGTCACCGGGTTACAGAGTGTCCCCCCGTGTCACCAGGTTACAGAGTGTCCCCCCATGTCACCGGGTTACAGAGTGTCCCCCCATGTCACCAGGTTACACAGTGTCCCCCCATGTCACCAGGTTACAGAGTGTCCCCCCATGTCACCGGGTTACAGAGTGTCCCCCTATGTCACCGGGTTACAGAGTGTCCCCCCATGTCACCAGGTTACAGAGTGTCCCCCCATGTCACCAGGTTACAGAGTGTCCCCCCATGTCACCAGGTTACAGAGTGTCCCCCCATGTCACCAGGTTACAGAGTGTCCCCCCCATGTCACCAGGTTACAGAGTGTCCCCCATGTCACCAGGTTACAGAGTGTCCCCCATGTCACCGGGTTACAGAGTGTCCCCCATGTCACCAGGTTACAGAGTGTCCCCCCGTGTCACCAGGTTACAGAGTGTCCCCCCCCCATGTCACCAGGTTACAGAGTGTCCCCCCATGTCACCAGGTTACAGAGTGTCCCCCCATGTCACCAAGTTACAGAGTGTCTCATGTCACCAGGTTACAGTGTCCCCCCATGTCACCAGGTTACAGAGTGTCCCCCCCCCCCGTGTCACCAGGTTACAGAGTGTCCCCCCATGTCACCAGGTTACAGAGTGTCCCCCCCCCCGTGTCACCGGGTTACAGAGTGTCCCCCCCCCCCGTGTCACCGGGTTACAGAGTGTCCCCCCATGTCACCAGGTTACAGAGTGTCCCCCCATGTCACCAGGTTACAGAGTGTCCCCCCATGTCACCAGGTTACAGAGTGTCCCCCCATGTCACCAGGTTACAGAGTGTCCCCCCATGTCACCAGGTTACAGAGTGTCCCCCCATGTCACCAGGTTACAGAGTGTCCCCCCATGTCACCAGGTTACAGAGTGTCCCGTGTCACCAGGTTACAGAGTGTCCCCCCCCCATGTCACCAGGTTACAGAGTGTCCCCCCATGTCCCCAGGTCACAGAGTGTCCCATGTCACCAGGTTACAGAGTGTCCCCCCATGTCACCAGGTTACAGAGTGTCCCCCCATGTCCCCAGGTTATAGAGTGTCCCGTGTCACCAGGTTACAGAGTGTCCCATGTCACCAGGTTACAGAGTGTCCCATGTCACCAGGTTACAGAGTGTCCCCCCGTACTCAGATACGTGGTCCGTGGTCCCTACTCTAACATTCATCACACTAGCATCTCTATATATATAGCAGCCACAGGACATGGATGGAGCACAAGCCAACAGGGGGCAGCCCCCCCCCCCCACATACAACTGAAAAAAAGCAAAAATTGTCCGCACCCCAATGTCTCTGTGGACCCCTGTGGAAGGATACTTTCAAAGGTGACAGAGTGCTCAACAATGTTTTACTTTCACGAACTGGAGAGAATGGAACCGCTGCACATCCCATCTATGGCTGATACTAAAGCTGCTAGGCCTATATTAAAAATCAACACCAGAGTGTCTGTATATGAATTGATCAAGCCATATTGCCCCGTGTACCACCGTACAGGTCCTCTGGTCCACACGGGTCCCCACACCAACTCCACACCGTGCCGGCCAGCGGCAGCCAACCCCGCAAAGCGTGTGCTGTTTGGGGGCGACCTTCTCCGCCGGCGGTGCTGGCCGGGTTCTGGTGTGGTGTTTTTGGGTCTGGTCCTGTGGCATGGGGGTCGCAGGGCCTTCCCATGGCCCCCGATCCCTGACTGTGCGTGCCTGCGGGGTTGGTGGCCACTGACTGGCACGGTGTGGACTTAGTGTAGGGACCCATGTGTATCAGATACCTGCACGAGGTACATGGGGCAGTATAGCTTGATCAATTCATACACAAAATTCTGATGCGTTTTTTATTTAGCCAAGCGGCACTAGTATCAGCCATAGGTGTGAGGTGCAGCACTCTTTTTTTCCCTGAACCGCATAATGTTTTACTTTCATCTCAAGGGGACAGAGTCTGTCTTTGTCTATGAGTCTTGCTGTAAAGCATGTCACTAAATGCTGTTAAAAAGGCTCAGACAAGATGGCTGCCCCCATAAAAATGTACAAATAGTAAAATAAATAAAAAATTACAGTCAGAAAATAGAATAAGACTAGAATAAAAGTACAACTTTTAGTAACTGATGCTAATGTAAATGAAAAATTAGGTGACACATTTCCTTTAACCCTTAGGCGACCCTGGATGTACTGGTACGTCCAGGGCCGCCCTCAGGTGTTCAGAGCGGGTCCCGGGTGCCGCATGTAGCCCGGGACCGCGGCTATTAGCGGGCATGATCTGATCGCCGTGCCCGCTAATTAAATAATCGGATGCAGCTGTCAAAGTTGACAGCTGCATCCAATTACTTGATGCAGCACTTCCCTGGTGTCTAGTGGCGAAGATCGCCCCCACAGGACGTTGTCCCAATGGAGCGATCTCCGTGTCTGTTACCTGCCGGGGTCTTCGACAAAATGGCGCTGATCCCGGCTCGGCATTCGGTTGCTTTCGGCTGTAGCAGCCGGAAGCAATCGAGTGCTTATCACATCGATCTATGCTGCATATCTATGCAGCATAGATCTGTATGATAGATCAGTGTGCTTATACTAGAAGTCCCCCAGGGGGAATAACCCTAACCCCAGGGGAGAATAACCCTAACCCCAGGGGGAATAACCCTAACCCCAGGGGGGGAATAACCCTAACCCCAGGGGAGAATAACCCTAACCCCAGGGGGGCTTCTAGTATAAGTGTAAAAGTAAAAAAAAAAAGTGTTATTATCAATAAAAAGCATAAGCGCCCAAAAAATGGTGTAAGCGCAAAAAAAAATCACAAAGTAAAAAATTGCATCAAATCCAGAAAAAATGTAATAAAAAGCGATCAAAAAGTCGGATATGCGCAATCAAGGTACCGATAGAAAGAACATATCGTGGCGCAAAAAATGAGACCTGACACAGCCCCATAGACCAAAGGATAAAAGCGCTATAAGTATGGGAAGGGAGTGATTTTAAGGAACATATATTTGTTAAAAATGGTTTGAATTTTTTACAGGCCATCAGATACAATGAAAGTTATACATGTTACATATCGTCGTATTCGTAACGACTTTAGGAACATATCTAACATGTCAGTTTTACCCCAGGGTGAATGGTGAAAAAAAATACCCTCCAAATAAAAGAAATGCGTTTTTTTTTTTCCATACTCACCACACATTGAATTTTTTCCTGGTTTTGCAGTGTATTTTTTGCAAAAATTCAGCCTGTCATTGCAAAGTACAATTAGTGGCGCAAAAAAATAAGGGCTCATGTGGGTCTCTAGGTGAAAAAATGCAAGTGCTAAAATTTGGCCCGGTGCTCTAAGGGTTAAAAAAAAGCGTTGTGTGAGCTTTAGGGTATGTTCACACAGCCTGAATATGCTATTGGTTTTTTTTTTGCCAGAGTTTATGCAACTATGGATTTTAAATACATTGCTTTAGGTATTAGATATTCCTGCATATCCGTCCAGTGTGAATGTAGAATTAGGAACCCATGATATGCCCTTCGTATCGCTCACACTGAAGTAGGTTTGTTATATTGAGCTGTAAATTGCAGCTTCTCTTCTCTCTCTTCCCTCCAGATACAATGATGAGTGATGGGACCCGGCACAATCACCAGGACTTTATGAGATGAAAAGGTGTGAACACTAAACTATAGACATATTAGAAGGAAGATCATTTGCGCCGATCTGCTTAGAGGTCTTTATAGTATTATTGCTCAGTGCCGGAATGTTAGTACTGAATAAAGCAGCAGATATCAGCCGTGACCTATATGGTGCGTTTACACGGAACAATTATCGTTTGAATTTCCGCGATAACGATCACATTTGAGCAATAATCACAGCGAACAATCAAGCGACAAGCGATCTTTCAACATGTTCTCAAATCGTCGTTGGTCGTTCGCTAAAAATTCGCAGATCGCTTTGTGTAAACAGTCTTTCACCAATTCACCCTATGTGTGAGATAGGCTTAAGTGATCTTAAAACAATCGCAATAACGAATTTTCTAAACGATATATCGGTCCGTCTGAACACTGATCGTAAAAAACAAACAAAAACACATTGTAACTTCGAAACCGTTAATCGTTCGATTGGGCGAATTATCGCTCTGTGTAAAGGCAGCAAAACACTTCTTTATTAACCCATTCACTATACCTAGCATCACCTAGTACTGCTTTACTGACATCTAAAGGCCCTATTACACGGGACGATTATTGTGCGAAAATATATCGTTTGATATCGTTTGAATTAAAACTATAATTGTCCTGTGTAATTGCAGGCAACGATCAAAAAATCGTTCATGTGTCGTTAATCGTTGCTTTAGATCTGACCCTAAAATCATTGTTAATCTTTCGCTGTAATTCCGCATTCGGTCACTGATTGTTCAGTGTAATTGCACATTGCTCATTGTTTTGCTGGGATCAGATGGAGTAAACAATTGTAACTAACGACTATCGCTCTGTGTAATATGGTAAACGATTTCAGGTTAACGATAAACAATCTCATTTGCGATCGTTTATCGTTAGTTGTTAATCATTAAAAATCGATTTGTCTAATAGGACCCCAACTCTTATGGAAAGACCACTGACCCATTGTGCTCAGTTCATTTTACCCACCACCCAGCTCAGTATCGCTGCCTCCCCCCCCCCCCCCCCCCCTCCTCAATTTCACAAAACATTTCACAAAACATTTCACCAGGTTCATTAAAGGGGAACTCCACCGAAAATGAATCAACAGGTGCCAGCTGTAGGAAACCACTCAACAGGCCAAAATAAATCGTTTGACATGGCTGTTCCAGGCCGGAACCTCATAGCCCATTACTAACACGCTAACATTAACAACAACAAAATAAAACGTATTGTAGGAACAGGTTCCACGGCCTTTGTGTGCAAATCATGCGTAAAGTGCAACCGAATCCCATGGAGCACAAGCTGTCCGTCCGGGTCAGCAAACAACCCAGATTATAGTGCATGTATATATATATATATATATATATATATATACCAACAAAACACAACAATCACTGAACTCAGGGAGAACAGTGAAAAATTCCAATGGAGTACTCATTTACGAGTCTCCATTGATTGTCCCATACAAAATTTGAATATGCAAAAGAATATGCAGAGAAGGAAGCCCATTGCCAAGGGGTGCCTCCTAGTGGGGAGAGCACCAAACCAAACCACCCTGATACGTAGTCCCTCAGGTCCTCACTCTGTAGCGAGCTTTGGGACCTAAATAGGGAAACACCAGGGTGTCCCCTGTGAGTCAAAGTCTAACTCTGTGGCGAGTACAACGACATAAGACAAGGGTTACCAAGGCTAGGCATCCATCCACAGACTGCAGTTTCGGGGTATTTGCCCCTCGTCAGTGTGGAGCAGGATTCTGGCTACTGGGGCAATGATAAATAAACCAACAAAACACAACAATCACAACAATATATACACATTAGGGTCAGCAAACAGCCCAGATTATAGGGCATATATATATATACATCAGAATCAGCAAACAGCCCAGATGATAGTGCGCATATATATATATACAGTATACACATTAGGGTCAGCAAACAGCCCAGAATATAGTGCATATATATATATATATATATATATATATATATATATATATATATATATATACACACACATTAGGGTCAGCAAACAGCCCAGATTATAGTGCGTATATATATATATATATATATATATATATATATATATATATACAGTATACACATTAGGGTCAGCAAACAGCCCAGATTATAGGGCATATATATATATATATATATATATATATATATATATATATACATCAGAATCAGCAAACAGCCCAGATGATAGTGCATATATATATATATATACAGTATACACATTAGGGTCAGCAAACAGCCCAGAATATAGTGCATATATATATATATATGTATATATATATATATATATATATATATATATATATATACACACACATTAGGGTCAGCAAACAGCCCAGATTATAGTGAGTATATATATATATATATATATATATATATATATATATATATATACAGTATACACATTAGGGTCAGCAAACAGCCCAGATTATATGCGTTTATGTCCATCCAAGTCCTTATGTATCCGTTGTCATATACAAAATATATCCTCATTTAGTTTTAGCTCCATAGCTTTTTGTGGCCCTATGCACTTCCATCGGCGCTGTATCTTCCAGGGTCTTGTAAAGGGAATCCTTATCATAGTTTTAGGAGACCAGAAAAGTGCACGTGTATGACTCTGATGGCGGCCGGAAAAAAAATCAGTGCACAAATCCTATTGTAATTTTGTGAACAATAAAGTGTTTTTTAAAGGGGTATTCCGAGATTTAAAAAAAAAACAAAAAAAACTGTACCCTATCCACAGGATAGGGGCCAAGTAAGAGATCACAGGGGTCCAACCTCCATTCCGGCCTGTGGAACATACAGGGGCAATTTCCATATTGACCAGCGGCTCTATTCAAAACAAAGGAGCTGCGGGCCAATAGAGCACATGATCTGTGGCTCCATTCATTCTCTATGGAGAGAACAGAGTACAGCACTCGATTTTTTCCGATGGCTCCATAGAAAAGAATAGAATCACAGGTCATGTGCTGTACAAAGGAGTCAGGGGCCGATCTGGAGATTGCCACTGTATGTTCCAGAGGCCAGTATGGAGGTCGGACCCCCGTGATCTCTTACGTAGCCCCTATTCTATGGATAGGGTACAAGTTATTTTACCATGGAATACCCCTTTAAGTTTTCTACAAAAAACTGTGCAATATCATTAATTTTTTTTTTTTTATATCAACAATATCTAAATGATTATTCACTATTTATAATATTTAGATGTAATGAACTCACCACTGCCAGGCCATGTTCTCTGCTCGCTCTCCTCCTGCTGCTTCCTCCATGGCTGCAGTTCCTGGTCTGCCCTCTAGGGGCCACTCACGTGCACTAGGTCCAGAGCATGTTCTTTAGTCATGTGGAGCGAGCGCTTGAGTGCGCATTTCGAGCAGCTAGTCATCTGGCGGCACATGGTTTGGGTTATATTCAGCCATGTAGAAAGGTAAAGGAGGAAACATCCGTATTATAAAGTTGTTAATAATCCTATATATTGTAAACCCTGATGAGCCAGACACAGCCCCTCCATTGTAATTGTATTTCATGAGGTTCTGAGAAAATGTGAGATTTGATTAGAAAGATAAAATTCTGGAGTCGTAGACGGTGAAAGTCATTATTTGCTCATTACCAAATCAAATGTTATATTATCTACAGAGAATAAACCAGACTGTTTCAATACAAGGAAATGGCTATCTGCGATGGTGATTGTTCCATAATTATCATATAGAGACGCAACGCACTGAAGGGTCAGATTCAAGTCAATGGCAATGGTTAATAATACAGATCTCTGGACATATGGAGGATAGTGAGATCAATAAAAAAAAAAAAAAAGCTCCAACTCCGTACAGTATAAAGCCATGTTCACACAATGTAGGTTTTGCATAAATCACGGCCGTTGTTGCTATTTGCAACAACGACCGTGATTTATACAACACATACGTTGTATGTTAATGAATGAAATTTATTGAATAGCGGCCACACAGACGTGTCAGTTCACACAATGGAGTGGGCGGTCACCTACGGGTGTGACCGCATCCAAATTCCCCAGAAGTGAAGATCACCCGCCCAGTACTGCACTACCGGCCAGGATGATCTTCAGTAACACTGGCCAACGCCATTCTATGATCTGGCCGGGTCATAGAACGGCCGGTGTTATACACCATGTGAACATGGCCTCAAAAAGTGCAAATTAAATAATCCTCTTTATGCAATACTATAAGGGCCTGTTCACATGGCCAAAATATATGAATCTGCTCAGCTCCTCCTGCTCTATAACATGATGGTGATAGGTTAGGTAGCATTTTCATGGTGAGCGTCCCTTTAAATTTTTTGGGTAAAAAGAATTCTATGCGTTGATTGGTAATAGTGTATCTAATAGTGTAGATATCAAGTCTTATTTTATTAGAGAGGAGACAGACTCATAAGCACAGGTGGAGGCTGCCAGGTCTTTCATACTTTACCGCTCCACTAGGAAGAAAGGAAATGCCAGGCCGTTCTACAAGTCAGTGATTGGCCTATAAAACCACGCTGTAAGTGCTGATCTGCAGACTTTTTTTCAAATCAACTGGTTTCAGAAAGTTATATAGATTTGTAAATCACTTCTATTTTTAAAAAAAATCTTATATTCCAGTACTTATCAGCTGCTTTATGTCCTGCAGGAAGTGGTGTATTCTTTCCAGTCTGACACAGTGCTCTCTGCTGCCACCTCTGTCCATGTCAGGAACTGTCCAGAGCAGCAGCAAATCCCCATAGAAAACCTCTGCTGCTCTGGACAATTCCTGACATGGACAGAGGTGGCAGCCGAGAGCACTGTGTCAGACTGGAGAGAATACACCACTTCCTGCAGAGCATACAGCAGCTGATAAGTACTAAAAAAAATTTCTAACTCTATATAACTTCCTGAAGCAGTTGATTTGAAAGGAAAAAAAAATCGGAGTACCCCTTTAACACATGTAGCCATGTATATTTGAAGGTTATGTATCTTGGACTTTCAATCGTTTTATTTTAGGATCTTAGCTTAAAAAATAATTTGCTGGGAACCAATGATTTTTAAATGAACGTGTAATTCACTCAACTTACTTAGCGGTATTCCTAATTGATTTTCCTGAAACCTCTCTGGGCTTCACAGCAAATGAATTGCCCTACGTATAGTTCTCTGAAAGGTTGGAGCATCCTGGCTAATAAAGTCACAAACCGGACAAGTGGAGATGGATGAAAGGAAAGACGCCATAGAGACCGTGTTCCAGTGTATAAAGCTTCTGTTTTATATGAATAATATCTAGTGAGGGTAGACAGATGCTTTATAGAACAGCAGATTATTAACAGCTACCTCCGCATTTACTTTTGTGCGACACAGAGTAAAGCTCAGTGTTTTATTATTAATATATATATTTTTTAACTTTAAATGAATTTTTTCTTTTTACAATTGCTGTCAACAATACATTGTTGTGATGTATTTTCCTTAAAGGAAAACTGTCAGTTGGAGAAGAAAGTTGATTGCGGTTGCATCCAGTGACTCACAGGGGGACCATCCAGTTATATCCAGTGACTCACAGGGGGCATCTTTTTCTTTTTTTTTCTCTATGCGGCCCAGACGGCCGTTATGACTTTCTCCAGCGAAGACTCAACTTCACAGAAACTGCTGAGCAAACATTTCCAACATCAATTTTCCATACCAATAGTTCCCTTAATGATAATAAATGCCCACACAATAATAGTCCTACTTCTATTGTGCCTATTCTATTGTGTGTAATAATGTTCCTTTTGTGCCCTCACTCTGTAATGCAGCCCCACTGTGCCCCTAAAAAGAAGTTAAAGAGGCACAAGTATAAAGAACAGACATACAAAGCTTCTGAGTGTCCGCACTGTGCAGTCTTCTCACCTAACCAAATCAGAGGTTAACGGTGAAGTGGCCAGAAGGAACTGAGCAGAGAAGAGACGGGTGCGGCAGGTGAATCAATAGGCAAGGCTAAAGGAGTAGGACAGTGTTCAGAGAGAGCACAGGCAATTGCAAAGAGCACACAGAATAAGCACAATTTCCATGGCCAAAAGTGCAGTCTCAGTTGGACCTTACAAAACGAAGATAGTCCCAACAGGCACAGTCCAAACAGTACTCCAATGAAGTACATAGGCAGTGACATAATACAAATACTGTATCATAAAAGTATAACTAAACAGGCATGATATGGAAATACATCTGCAGAAGATACATAGTAAATTATTGTTACCAACTTACCTGACCTGGCTCCAGCAAGGGAATCCTGTGGCCTCTGCAGCGCTGCCCTGGACCATCAGAAGAACGCCATGGCAGCGACTGCCGTTAAGCTCCAAGGGTCACAGGTGTTTCTATTTGGATCAGAGGGGCCGGTCCAATCCGCTCCTGAACCGGACCTCTGACTTCCTATATAGTGTGCAATGTCCCTTATTTTGTGCCTGTTATATTGCCTATTGCCTTGTACTCTTGATCTTGCTCTGTCTTGCTGACTTTCCCTGTTTGCCGCCAACCCAGACCTCTTGTCTGACTTTAGACTGTGATTTTGGATCCTGATTTTGTACTCTTGTTGACTACTGAATGCTGACTACTCTCTTGTGTTGTTCATCTTGTCTGCATTATACGTTCCACATATACAGGTTAGGGACTGTTGCCCAGTTGCTCGCTGCCATGTAGGGCAGATTGCGGCAAGTAGGCAGGGACAGCGGGCGGGGCGCTTAGGATTCACTGTCTGTGTCTCTCCTGTACATCTCTATGACCCCAGTCGTAACAGTTACAGTTAGTAAATACTAACAATACCTAATATACTGACGTTCATCATTGCTTTGTCGGTGCAGTATAACTTTGGAGAAAAAAAATTAGATATATTATTTAAGGATTAAACTGAATTTCATATTTTCCAAAGAGTCAACGAAACGTCGAGGTTTTCACCAATTATTGGGAATAAAAAGGTAATATGTAATGTGTCCGTGTAAACGTCTTTGTGCGCGTTCTTCTCCACCTGTCCACGGCCTCAGCCATCCCACCGGTCACTCTGCCAATTTCTATTGCACATCAAAGCTTAATTGACATTTAACTAATTTGGTTACCAGGCAAATCAGTGAACAGATGCTATTGCTGGATCTTTTTTGATGGAAGCTTTTGAGGAAGATGGTCAGTCCTGGGAGATTTTTAGCTGGCTCCTCGCCATGCCTTAAAAGCTTAGTCCACCGGCAAATGACTCACACTGGATGTGACAAATAAACTGGAGTTAACACTTAACAACGTGAAGAAAGAACATTCTCTGGCTGGATATCTGTGGAATCTGTTGGGAATTCCATTTAATATGTCGGCGGCCTAAATACTGATATACAAAAATACAGATATAAGTAGTAGGAGTCTAAAAGGAACAGTTCTGTTTGTCCTCACTCGTGACTACTTCATTTCTACTTACAGTTGTTTCCTAAAACAAATGATGGAATTTAACCTTTTTATATTTATTAAGCCTTGCTTGCTGTTTACGGTATGTCCAGTACTTCCAGTACTTATCAGCTACTGTATGTCCTGCAGCAAGTGGTGTATTCTCTCCAGTCTGACACAGTGCTCTCTGCTGCCACCTCTGTCCATGTCAGGAACTGTCCAGAGCAGCAGCAAATCCCCATAGAAAACCTCTGCTGCTCTGGACAGTTCCTGACATGGACAGAAGTGGCAGCAGAGAGCATTGGAGAGAATACACCACTTCCTGCAGGACATACAGCAGACGATAAGTACTGGAAGACTTGAGTTTTTTAATAACTTTTTGGCACCAACTGATTTAAAAATATTTTAAATCAGAGTACATTTGTTCCACCAAATGCAAAATTAATATAATACATAGTTATACTGTGGAGCAAAATGTAGGAATCCCATTCCATGTATCCTGTGTCTGAATCAATTTTTTATTTGGCACCAGGACAATGTAATATAATATATACACATCATGTTATAAATTTGTTGATTAAAATTCCTGCTCATTTTGTGATAAGGAGTCCAGTGGGTGGGAGTCCAAAAAGGAGCTTATTGTTACCTGTCCGTGCTCCCCCGGTGTCCCTCGCTAATCACAGCCCTCCCACTTCCTGACTGTGACGAGAGTGACAGCCCACTTAGCCAATCACTGGCCGGCGCTGTCTCAATCTCTTTTCAATCTCCTTCCATCAGTTCTCAGTTGCTGCTTTCTGATGAAAACACAAAAATCTGTGGGTGAGTATTTCTCTCTGTCTCCCCCTCCTCCCCCCTCCGCTCTAAGATGCTAATGTAAACAAGTCCCTGGATGGCTGTTTCTGCACTATGTAATGGTGGGAGGCTTAATCTGAGATCACGTTGCTGATGAACTCACTGTCATTAATCCTCCTTTTACAAAAAGCAGATACAGCTGTCTATGGAGCTGTCTCAGAAGGGAGAGGGGAGGAGGGAGAGACAGAGAGAAAAGCTCCCACACAGATTTTTGTGTCTTCAGCAGAAAAAAGTAGCTGAGAACTGGGGGAAGGAGACTGAATAGATAATAACAGGTATGAAAAGAACTGTTAGTCTCCGGGAGGAGGGATGATTTTGCATGCATGGGTCTAATTGTGACTGCGGCAGGGGAGAGAGGGGGCAGAGCTCACGAGTGCGCGCCCAGCCTCCCTTCCCTTCCCCCTGCCGGCCTCCATAGCCAGGAAACCGGAAGCTTGAGGCTTCCATTTCCATGGTTACCATGGGGGCTCTGCGTTCACCTTGCAGAGCCCCGATGGACAGCGGACAGAGAATTCTCCCTCTATAGAGAGAGAATTCTCTGTCAGAAGCCCTATAGATGCTGCTGTCGTGCTGACCGCAGTATCTATAGGGTTAACTTTCAGCACTGAAGCGCGGCTCCGGTGCTGAGAGTTGCGGCGGCTCTCTGACTATGACTGATAGCCGGGACCCGCCGCAGATGACACAGGCGCAGCTCCTGCGCCTGTGTCATCCTGCGCCATAAATTAACATTGCTGTAGCATCAGGCATAGGCTACAGCGACGTTAATTTACTGCCCAGCGGCGGGAGGGGGTTAAAATTCCATATTTACAATCACTTTTCTATTCTAATTTCAAAAAATCAGAACAATTATTTTTTTTATACAAATATTTAGTCATTTCACCGCTCATATTTTCCTACTACCTGAATTCTTTCCATTGCTTGATGAAACCGTATGTAAACTACAGATGCAAATGACTCAGTAATGTGGATTTCTTCATCCTACACAATGAAGCACACCCTCGCTATTATTCGCTATAATCAGGCCAATTATGAAAACTATAGTAAGTCCGTCTAATCAGATCTCGTACACAGAAGGAAAACGATGATGCATCACGAAGAGACATTGGATAGAAGACAATGCCACAACGCTGTCTAGACGAAAAGACATTGTTAATTGAATTATTCTCGTCTTAATTGCTTCAGTAAGTCTTAAAATTGCTCTGTGTAAAATCCATGGTGAACTGCCCGCCTTGCACATTACACGTCCATTTTAATGAGAAGTAAACAGAATAATTGCTGATATCGCCGAAAAAGAGAAGATGAAAGCGGGAGAACGGAGCAGGCTGCGCCTTCATATTCTTCAAATGTAAGAAACTCGCCTCATATATTCTAAGGACAAAGGTATCAGGACCCTCCTCTAATTCAGAGAACGCTCGTGTTTCATTCAGTCCCATTGTGATAGGTGGAGGAAATCCGGCCCCTACCCATGTCTGCCCATTTGTGTAAGAATGGGTCTTTGATGAGCGAACCTGGAGCATGCTCGAGTCGATCCGAACCCGAACGTTCGGCATTTGATTAGCGGTGGCTGCTGAAGTTGGATAAAGCCCTAAGGCTATGTGGAAATCATGGATATAGTCATTGGCTGTATCCATGTTCTCCAGACAACCTTAGAGCTTTATCCAACTTCAGCAGCTCCAGCTAATCAAATGCCGAACGTTCGGGCTCGGATGGACTCGAACCCGGTTCGCTCATCTCTAGTCGTTTTTAAAGAGTTAAAGGGGTAGTTCACAAAAAAATCTTCGCACACAAATCCTGCACACAGTGGACACAGGGATAACAATGGAAAATCTGCACCCTTTGCGCACCAGAGTTCTCAGATGATCATCCTGGCTGAAGATGGGTAGGTGTTTTTCAACAATATTACGAACTTTGTAAAATTGTTTAGAAAATGTTGTCACAAAAGTAAGTAAATTGTCATTATTTTAAGATGTTTTTTTCAGATTTGCCAGGGCCATATAACAAATCCTTTCTGTCCTTTTGGCTAGCTATATTAACCCCTTCACGTCAGCCATCTGTATATATACGTTCCTATTGCACATGCCCCGTGCAGTAGGAATGTACATATACGTTCCTGACTGACAGGGGCTTTGTGATGAGAACGGGATCGCTGCAGGGACAGCGATCCCGCTCTCATCTGTGTACAGCACCGGAGATAATGAGGATCAGCTGCGGGATCGCAGCTGACCCCCATTAACCCCTTAGTGACCGCCGAAACGGCGGTCACTAATGGGCCGGTGCCGCCGCTGTATTTCATCTCCCCCCACCGTGAATCCACGGTGGGGGGAGATGAAATAAGTAAAAATCAGACCCCAGATCAGCCCCTAGTGCCCCAGTCACTAACCCCCCCTCCCGCGGCGGCCATCGGATCCAAGATGGCCGCCGCGATCACTGTGAACAGACTAATGTCTGTTCACAGTGATCAAAAAAGAAAAATGAATGAAAGCCCCATGCTCTCCGCCACCGGAGGTAGCGGAGAGCATGGGGCAGCCATCGGGACCCCACCTGTGGGGTCCCAGTACAAGCGATCAGCGGTATATACTATATACCGCTGATCGCTTGTGCCATGTGCCGCCGGCAATTTTTATCCCCTGTCACCATGAATGATTGGTGACAGGGGATAAAAAGTGATGTCCCCCCACCCCCCAAGTCGCCGCCCCCCCCCCCCTTCCCGTCCCCCAGTCACCCCCCCCCCCCCCCTTCCCCATATACTCACCTGCTCCTGGAGCTCCTTCCTCCTCGGTGTCCTGGCTGGTTATGAAGTGCGCATGCGCTCCACAACCAGCCAAGCTCTGAAAATTTAAAGTGACAGAGACCAATTTGGTCTCTGTCACTGAACTATGATTACTGAGATAGAAAATATCACAGTAATCATAGTAATACAGTGAAAATGAATGTATAAAGTACAAAAAGTGACAAACATACAAAAAAATGAAACACACACTTTTTATTATAGTAATAATTGCAGTTTACTCCCAAATTACCCCTAACCCCCCCCCCCCCCCCCCAGATTACCCGTAACCACCGCAGGTTGCCCGTAACCACCGCACGTTGCCCGTAACCACCGGACGTTGCCCGTAACCACCCCAGGTTGTCCGTAATCACGTCAGATTGCACGTAACCCCCCAGATTACCCGTAACCACCGCACGTTGCCCATAACCACCGCACGTTGCCCGTAACCACCACACGTTGCCAGTGACCCCCTCCAGATTGCTCGTAATCACCCCAGATTGTCTGTAACCACAGCAGGTTGTCCGTATTCACCCCACGTTGCCCATAACCACCCCAGGTTGCCTCTAACCTCCCCAGGTTGCCTGTGACCACCCCATGTTGACCGTATCCACCCCAGATTATCCGTATCCACCCCAGATTATCCGTAACCACCCCAGATTACCCGTAACCACCTCAGACTGCCCGTAACCATCTCAGACTGCCCTTAACCACCTCTAGATTACCCGGATCCACCCCAGACTGTCCGTAACCACCCCACATTACCTGTAATCTAATTTTTTTTATTGTATTTTAGTAACTGCGCTATTATAATAACTGTTACTAGCTGCGGTTTTGCTCCAGCAAATTGGAGCTCCTTCCCTTCTGAGCCTGGCTGTGTGCCCATACAGTGGTTTATGCCCACATATGGGGTACCGTTGTACTCAGGAGAACCTGCATTACAGATTTTGGGGTACATTTTTTCTCCTGTTCCTTGTGAAATTTAGGAATTTCAAACTAAACCAACATATTATTGGAAAAATTCAAGTTTTTCATTTTTACTGGCCAATTTTGAATACTTTCCTCTAATACCTGTGGGGCCAAAATGCTCATCCTACCCCAAGATGAATTCTTTGAGGGGTGTACTTTCCGAAATGGGGTGACTTTTGGGGGGATTCTATTCTGTAGACATTACAGGGGCGCTGCAAATGCACCTGGTGCTCAGAAATTTCTTCAGAAAAATCTGCAGAGAAAATGCTAATTGGCGCTCCTTCCCTTCTGAGCCCGGCTGTGTGCCCATGCAGTGGTTTATGCCCACATATGGGGTACCGTTCTACTCAGGAGACCCTGCGTTACAGATTTTGGGGTGAATTTTCTCTCCTGTTCCTCGTGAAATTGAGAAATTTCAAACTAAAGGAACATATTATTGGAAAAATTCGAGTTTTTCATTTTTACTGTCTACTTTTGAATACTTTCCTCTAATACCTGTGGGGTCAAAATGCTCACCACACCCCAAAATGAATTCTTTGAGGGGTGTACTTTCCAAAATGGAGTGACTTATGGGTTTTTTTCTCTCTGCTGACACTACAGGGGCTCTGCAAATGCACCTGGTGCTCGGTAACTTCTTCAGCAAAATCTGCAATGGAAAAGCTAATTGGCGCTCCTTCCCTTCTGAGCCCCGCTGTGTGCCCATGCAGTGGTTTACGCCCACATATGGGGTACCGTAGTACTCAAGAGAACATGTGTTACAAATTTTGGGGTGCTTTTTCTCTCATGTTCCTTTTGAAAATGAGAAACTTTAATCTAAATGTATATATTATTGGAAAATTTTAATTTTTAATTTTTTTACGGCCTAATGGTGAATACTTTCCTCCAGCCCCTGTAGGGTTAAAATGCTCATTATACCCCTAGATTAATTCTTTAAGTTGTCTAGTTTCCAAAATGGGGTAACTTATGGGTGTTTCCAGTATACAAACCTCCTAAATCAACTTAAAATAAGAACTGGTCCCTAAAAAAATCAGTTTTGGAAACTTTCACGAAAATGTGGTAATTTGCTGATACATTTCTAACCCCCGTAACACCCTAAAAAAGTAAAATATGTTTATGAAATTATGCCAGAATAAAGAAGACATATTGGTAATGTGACTTAGTAACTAATTTATGTAATACAACTTTCTTTTTTTAGAAGCAGAGAATTTCAAAGTTCATAAAATGCTAATTTTTTAAATTTTTCATGATATTTTGATGTTTTTCACAAAAAACACACAAAGTAGTGACCAAATTTTGCCACTAATATAAAGTGCCATATGTGACGAAAAAACTATCTCAGAATCGCTAGCATACATTAAAGCATCACTGAGCTATAAGCGCATAAAGTGAGACAGGTCAGATTTTGAAAAATGAGCCTGGTCTTTTAGGTGCAAATAGGCTTGGTCTTGAAGGGGTTAATGCCCCTATTGATATCTCTATCATGATAGCCCCTATTTTTTAAACGCAACATCAAAGAATCCATTTCTTGTTTATACGCCCATTCAGATGAGCAGTTTCTACGTATTCTAATACACTCTCCCACGAGGAGAGCCCTCACAGTGTGTCTGGGATGACATGAGTCTGCCCGTAGGAGAGTGTTCCCCGCAGTGGGTTTTCTGTAGTTTGTAGTGTGAATTCTGTCAGAAAAAGCAGTCAATTTTATGTCCCAAAAAGTTCTTTCATTTTTATGCCAGTCATAGGTAAAACGGAAAGCAAAAGGGTTATTGTTACAGCAGGACATAAAGTTCGGTATGGCCGCCACATCGGAACGCCATATAATGATGACATCATCAATGTAGCAGCCATACCAAACAATGTCCTGACTGAACGGGTTAGAAACATCAAAAATATAACTCTCCTCCCACCAGGCTACATATAAATTAGCAATGGCTGGTGAGCATTTAGCACCCATTGATGCTCCAACACACTGTAAATAATAATTGTTATAAAACATAAAATAATTATGAATTAACAAAAATTCTACAGCTAGTCTGATAAACAAAATGTGGTGGTATGTAACAGCTCTGGTGGCTAAGGAGTGTAAAGAGTTTCAATGTCCCTCGTAATCCGCGTGTATTCCGGACTCCATGTTTGTGCACCCACAGCTTGCAGGACATGTTTAGTGTCCCTCAAATAACCAAAATATCTGGTGACCAGGGGTTGTGATAGAGAATCTATCCACTCTCCCAAACGTTCATTCAAGGAACCGATTCCCGCAACGATAGGACTCATAGGCGGCGGGAACCGATCCTTGTGAATCTTCGGGAGCGAGTGGAAAATAGGGACAACTGGATTGTCTGGGACAAGGTATTCACTTTCTTTCTGTGTGATTACACCCAAAGAAACACCTTCCTCAGCTAGCTTGGCCGAAGCATCACAATATATTTTTGTGGGGTCTGACAAAAGGTGCTTATATGTTACATTGTCAGCAAGCATTGATTCATTTATTTTACATAAAGACCTTTGTCCAAAGGGACCACTGCCCCACCCTTGTCCGCAGAACCGACCAACAGATCACTGTTCTTTTTTAAAGAATTTATAGCGGTCTGTTCACACTTAGGGCCCTATTCCACCGGACGATTATCGTTTGCATAATCGTTAACGATTAACGATCTCGAACGACCGCTATTGCGAAAGACATCCAAGGAATCAGTTCTTGCTTGTAGTGGATAGAAATGGGGATTTGTCACTGTAGCAGGTATGTGTCTGATGTTATTGGTTCTCACATAAACTTTGTAGAGTAGATGTAGCAACACATTCCTCAAAGGTGGTAAACGCCATGGTCATGTTCACACTAGGATCCTCAGTATTTTCTGTGATGAATTCCTGGTTGATTTGCAGTTGGTCCTCATTAGAAAAGTGTTTTTTAACCGTGATCAGGCGTGCAAATTTGTTTACATCCATGATAGTTTTATAGAGATCAAAGTCATAAGAAGGTGCAAAATTCAATCCTAGCCAGTAACTTTACATGTGGGGGTAGAAAGTGCACTTGCTGCAAACATATAGAACAAACGCAGCATGTGCACAGCAACATAGACCATCAAGAACACCAAGTCCGTAGTTTTATTACCACCTATATTGTATACTTTATTAAATGCCAGATATGTAACATTGGGTATGTGGGCTGTACTAAACGGAAAATGAAAGACAGATTAAGAGAAGACATTTATGGAGCAACCCACAATAATGTCAGAAATGCTTCTAAGGTTTCAAAAATTTTTCTTCCATTCCCGCAGGTGATGTGTCTGCACTAAGTATCACTGGCATAGAAAGGGTGTCCTGCCCCGACCGTGGAGGAGATAGAAGACAAAAATTACTCGGCAGGGGATTGGATACTTATGCTATCTACATCTTTTCCAAATGGCTTAAATCATAGAATGGATCTTTTACTTAAATATTTGTATTTCTGTGTATTTTATACTAGTTTTGTATCAGTGTTTATCTATGTGAAGCATAAATTAGCCAGCAGGTGGGAGTGGGAGGGGAGGTTCCAATTCTCACATAAATTCCCTGCTTGGCCTCATACACACTATCTATGATTAAGGGCCGGTAAGGCCAGAAACGTGTCGGACTGTGTGTCCTGTATGCATTTCCATAGACTTTTATGGACTCTTGTGATGACTTTTTATCAAGATTATCAATAAACGAAAAAATTTTTGCCAGCAAGTGCCGACTCCTACAAGTTCCTTCGTTATCGTTTACCCTGGATCCAAAGGTCCTCTGGTCGTGCACTACCCAGGTGAGCCGGTTACCACTATCTGCTTCTACCACTTACAAGCTATGTGTTATTCTGGAAGTTTGATGGAAAACAGCTGTGTAAAACTTTAAATACTTAGCTTTTTGAGTATTAGGTACATCATGTATGTGTAAGGGTAGCTTCACATGTATCGCATTGCAGTGGATTTCATGATGTGGGTTCCACAGCGAAATCTGCTGCTATACCCGGTACTGTCATTTTCTATGGCTTTAAAGGGAATCTGTCAGCACTTGGGCTGGTCCCGGGGTGCTGACAGTGCAGTGTAGATGTGTGCCCCTATAGTGTGTGGTACCTTTCTTGAAGCCATTGGTGCTGTAGATTTTCCACAATTTTGCTTAATACCTTTGAAACAAGCATCAAAGAGGAGTAGTGGTGAGTTGTTTGTGACGCACTTCAGCACGCCTCACCACTTCTTCTTCCCCCGTTTGCCACATATATTGATTTGGGCCCAGCCTCCTGCTCCTTGGTGAAGTCATCTCCATGCGTGCATGAGCCAAGGCTGGCAAGGGCCACGTGTGCCCCCTTGCCAGTTTGTGCCTACGCCCTGCATCTGTCCGTTCTGCATGCTCCTCGCCAGAATCACGCATGTGCCATAGTGTGGAGGAGCGGCGCAGGCATTCAGTTGGCATGCGCACCTGAAGATGACGTCACTAGGAAGCAGGAGGCTGGCCTGAAATCAATATGCACGGCAAACAGAGGAGGAAGAAGTGGTGTGGTGTGCTAAAGTATGGCACAAACACCTCCCCACTACTCCTCTTTGACACTTGTTTCAAATGTATCTGGCAAGATTGTGGAAAATCTACAGCACTGATGGCTTCAAGAAAGATGTCACACACAATAGGGGACACACATCTACACTGCACTGGACTAGCCCAAGTGCTGACAGATTCCCTTTAAAGTCATAAATGTATCTATTAATGTAAAGCCCCTGCCCACTTTCCCCCCGCCCCCCCTACTGCCCTGCTAATACGTTACCTCCTTCTCAGGCTTCTGGCTCTCTTGTGTCCTCAGCCAATCAGTGTGAGGACCCGCCGCAGCCACTGATTGCCTGAGTGGGACGTCAGGGAGTCGGGAGCCTCAGAAGCAAGCGGGAGTTGATGTTGCGAATTTTGTACCCGGTATCGCAGCAGATTTTTTTTGTTTAGTGTGCAGCTATGCAGCCCTCTTCACTTCAAATTGCAATGCACTGTGTGTTCTGACACCTTACTCATTTTCTTTGTGCTAGTCCTTAAGTTCTATGTGAAACATTTAGCCTGTCATTAATCCACCATTAACTCTTCACCCCTTTATGGGGAACTGCATTTAAGGCTGGTGAAACAGCGGTTGAAACTAACTTAAATGTTTATAGATCTTTTTTTCCAGGAGGAAGGACAACACATCGTTGAGGAAGAGACAGATGTTGGAGCCATTCCAGATCTCAAAGAAGCAATCCTAGCTGTATGCCAATTTTACCATCTCAGATGATTAAGAAGAGCCAAAAAGCCTGAAGCCAATGAACAACGAAGACGTAAAGCCATTCCCATCCCTTTCATATTAGGAAAGAATAGACTAGAATCTGACTTTTCACTTTCATTTGTTAAGCCTCAAAGTGGTGAAGACCTCAGCATACACACAGAATGGGACAGATTGTCATCTGCTTTTGATAATGGTTTCAAAGGGGGGACTGTTAAGGATGCGGTATTTTGTATACTTAGTGAAGCCAATACAATATGGCGCTGACTTTTTTTAACACGTAGAGATTAGAAATGAGCAAACCTCGAGCATGCTCAACTTCATCCGAACTCAATTGTTTGGCATTTGATTAGCGGTGGCTGCTGAGGTTGGATAAAGCCCTAAGGCTATGTGGAAAACATGGATATAGTCATTGGCTGTATCCATGTTTTCCAGCAAACCTTAGAGCTTTATCCAAGTTCAGCAGCCCCAGCTAATCAAATGCCGAACGATTGGGTTCGGATGAACTCGAGCATGTTCGAGGTTCGCTAATCTCTAGTAGAGATGTTACATTCCTTCAAGCTTATGTAAGGAAACACTAGTGCTACGTAAGTAACTTTTTTCGTACCTCACCCAATGAAGTACTGACACGAGCCCTAGGATATATAAACTGGCTCCCATCTTTGATTAAAGAAGCTACACCTTAAAGGAGAACTATCAGCAAGTTATACGAATCTCCAGGGACGCTGAGGAAGAACGTATGTGTCTTATCTTCCTCCTCGGCGCTGGTCCTGCACTGTTTATTGGGGTAAACTCCACTTCGGAGCACTGTTAGGAGCACTGATGCATCATCCGGCCATAATCAATGGAAGAGGCGGGCCAGATGATGCAGCAGTGCTCCTAAGGGTGCTCCAGACCTGAGTTTACCCCAATTAACACCGTGGGACCAGTGCAAAGCAGGAAGGTAAGAGACATACCTTCCTCCTCAGCATCCCCGGCGCTATTGGGGGGCGATCAGCAGGTTCGTATAAGTTCGTATAAGTTCCCCTTTAACCATCAGTATGTGAGGGTGTTTGATTCTCAGTACTCACTATAATTGTTTTACTATATAATTCTGAACAGACATTCAATACGACAGCACTCTGGAGGCGCTTCCATATCACTTGCACTATTTTGGAGGTACAAGTCACTATACATGACAAGCACCCCACCATTCCTCTAGCCATTACAATTTGTTTCTTACCGTATCAGGTGTCATTATAACAACATAATATTCCCTTTAATGGTTTTAACATACTAGCTATATCAGTGTCAGCTTATAACTGCATATACTGAGTTATATATAAAGTGCAGGTATCGGGAGCTATAAGCCTGGTCTCATCTTAAAAAGACAGAATGACACAATCCATATGCAAGACCATTGGAATTTGCAGTGATGATAAAATCTCTTTATTATCTGCATATTTCATAAGTTACATTCATTTTGAAAAAATATTATAATTTCCCAGTATCCACTTTATATATAAGTAATGCTGTCATCAGCAAAGATATACTCAGCTTCATTTCTGAATATTTATGCTGTAGATAATTTTTTACATTAAACAAATCTCTCCCGTCTATCTTCCTTCAGGCTTCGTCTTAACCGTTTAACGTCCTCAGCATTTTACAGTATAACATTAAAATGACAGATACACTACATTCAGCCTTTATATCGGATCAAAATTATCAAAATCTTTAAGAAAAATAAAGGTTAAATACAAATCATGAAAAGTTGTATGATTTATATGGGCCGCGCGTTCGGTGTACGTATTTGGGAAAATAGACTTCATTGTCCTCGGAGTACGAGAATTATACTGTCGTTAAAATCCAATATGGTTCAATATGTGAATATAAAAGTCTACACAAAACAGACTGGGCCTCAAGTCTCAAGACTATTCGAGGGTTAGGCTGGGCTCACACTATGTTTTTGCAACCCGTTTTTTTTCATCTGTCTTTGTAAAAAAAAAACGGATGGAAAAACGTATTCATTTGTGTGCATCCATCTTTCCATTGACTTCCATAAAAAAAGGAACAAAACGGCTAAACACAAAAACATAGTCAACCTAATTTTTTTGTCTTTTTTTTTTTTTTTATAATAGAAGTCAATGAAAAAAACGGATCAAAACTGATGCACACAAATGTATACGTTTGTCCATCAGTTTTTTCATCCGTTTTTGGAAAAGAATGAATTGCACAAACGTAGTGTGGGTTCACACTACGTTTTTTTCATCCCTTTAAAAAAAACGGATGAAAAAACCAATGCATTTGTGTGCATCCGTTTTTCCATTGACTTCCATTATAAAAAAAGGAACAAAATGGATCAATTTTCTTTAAAGTACACAAAAACGTAGTCAACCTCATTTTTGTGTCCATTAAAAAAAAAACGGATCTGTTTTAGTCGTTTTTTTTTTTGTTTGTTTTATAATAGAAGTCAATGGAAAAACGGATCAAAACTGATGCACACAAATGTATAAGTTTTTCCATTAGTTTTTTTATCCGTTTTTGCAAAAAAATGGATTGCACAAACGTAATGTGGGTCCGCAATCAGTTTTTTTCATCCATAAAAAAAAAAAAAAAAGAAGGATGGCAAAACGGATGCATTTGTGTGCATCCGTTTTGATCCGTTTTTCCTTTGACTTCCATTATAGTAAAAACAGATCAAAACGCATATTTTTTATTTTTTTTTAAACGTACACAAAACGTGGTCTACTTTGTTTTTGTGTACGTTAAAAAAAACAATGCATTTTGATCCTTTTTCTTTTTAACGGAAGTCGATGGGCAAAACGGATCAAAACGGATGCGCACAAATGAATCTTTTTTTGGCAGAAACGGATTAAATAAAAAAACGTAGTGTGAACCCAGGACCATAGGACCCAGTTTGTAATGTATTTTTACGGTGCAATTGAGAGCATCATCACTGAGCTCTGATTGGCTGCTATGGGTGCGGAGTGATGCGGGATGTCTTCCCAAGGCTACACGTGGCCTCCCTCAGCCTTCAGCCTTCTTTATGAGGCCAATTCGATGCTTGTATATAAGGCGCCCAGAATGAGTTCATCCTACAAAGTTGGAGACTTTCCTTATTCTCTGTGTTCATCTTTCAAATGCATTTATTGAAATAAAGACTTTGAAGCATATGAAATCACAGGCTTTTCATGAGTATTGCATCTCTATGTACAGCTTTAGGTAGAGATCTCTAAAGTAATATTTACAGTGTAAACATCCATTTGTAAATATAAGAAACAGATTTGCCACAATTTTCACCTCACAACATTGGTTTTGGTTTGAATACAGAAGTAATCTCTTTGAAATACTATGTCGAACTCAAAAATATAGTAAACTTGTTCTGTCGATTAAACAACGGAGTGCGTTCCTCAAAGGTTCTAAAAAGGAGGGGAAAAAAAGAAGTATTTTTAGCAATCACATATCATCCATATAATACGAATGGCAGATGAATACATTATTATAGTCATAGAAAGACATTTTTATTTGAAAATATTTTATTGGTCAAGATCTAGGTGTTCAGACCCAGAACGATCACGAGAACAAGTGGGAAGGAAATCTCCCTGTTCTGTGTCTATGAGGCCAGGATGATCCTAAAGATTAGGAGTCCAACATGAAGAAGGATTCAGCAGCTCGGTAAAACTCCAACATTGACGTCTTTATTTGTTGGTAAAACAGGTATGGCATGATTAAAGGGGTATTCCCTTCATACATAACTTTTGATATGTCGTTGCCCATGGTGAGACTAACAATTCCTTCCATACTTGTTATTATCTATTCAGTCTCCTTCCCCCAGTTCTCAGCTGCTGCTTTCTGATGAAGACACAAAAATCTGTTTGTGAGCTTTTCTCTCTGTCTCCCCCTCTCTTCTGAGACAGCTCATATAGTCCCTGGCAGGCTTTATCTGCAACGCTGTAGTTTCTATGTAATGCTGGAAGGGTTATTCTGAGGTCACATTGCTAATAAACTCACTATGATTAACCCTCCCAGCATTGCTAAGAAGATAGAATTTTGCAGATAAAGCCTGCCAGGGTTTTGTTTACATCATCTTAGAAGGGAAGGGGGAAGAGGGGGGAGACAGAAAGAAAAGCTCACACACAGATTTTTGTGTCTTCAGCAGAAAGCAGCAGCTGAGAACTGGAGAAAGAAGACTGAATAGATAATAATAAGTATGAATGAATTGTTAGTCTTACCATGGGCAACAACATATTAACCCCTTTAACCCCTTGTTCCTGCAACATGACGCTCCTGGGACCGCAGTGTCTATGGGGAATCCGGAGGGAGATACACTCCCTCCGACCTTCCCCCCATTCACCCCCCCCCCAGAGTCGCACGAGTGATCACACGGCTCCAGGGGGTAACCCTAGCAACCCAGACGCTGCCCAATGCGTCTCGGCTGCTATGGTTATAACGATCAGGCCCTTGCACTGAGGCAGGGGTCTGATCGTTTGAATGAGCGGTCAGTGTAATGCTGACAGCTCATTCACTATTTAATTAATTACAGCACAGATCATGTGCTGTAATGTATGATATATGTACCTGCAAAAGTTAAAAAACACAAACAAATACATAAATAAATACATAACTAAATTAAATAAATTAAATAAATAAATATAAATAAATAGATTATTTTATGTTTATAAACAATCCCCTATAAATGAAATACACGTTTGGTATCACTGCGTCCATAATGACCCCATCTATTAACCTGTTACATTAAAATTATTATTAAAAAATATTAATAAAAAACGCAACAAAATGACTTTTTTTTTGTAAATCCCGCTCCCCAAAAATATAGAAAAAAGCTTTCAAAACGTCATATGCACCCAAAAGGTGTACTGCTAAAAACGTCAGCTTATGCCGCAAAAAAAATCCCTCACATAACTCCATTGACGAAAAAATAAAAAATATTACTGCTCTTACACTATGCAAGACGCAAATAGTTTTTATAGTATAAATGTCATAAACTATAACAAAAGCTATCTAACACTATATATATATATATATATATATATATATATATATATATATATGTATATATATCACTGTAATCGCACCGACCTGACGGATAACAATAACATCTCATATGTAACGTATAGTAAACGGCGTACAAGAAAATGATAAAAAACAGCTGCTAAATTGTGTTTTTTATTTGTACCACCTCATAAAAAAATGTAATAAAAATAAAACAGGGTTTCACTTGTCCCCAGAATGGTACCGATGGAAACGTCAACTTGTCTTACACAAATATTTTGGTACCCCCAAGGCCTCTGTGACATGATATAATGCGTCAGGTGACGCACTGTGGCCGCACATGGGGGATTTCTAGAAACATTGGAATAAGGGGAGTCAATAGTGAGTGGTATTTCTCAGTTAGTATTTGCTGTGTTAAATGAAAACAATGGATTAAAATAGAATATCTGCCAAAACAATGAACATTTTAAAATTTCCAACTCAAATTTCTGTGCAACACCTAAAGGGTTAAAAAACTTATGAAATGCTACTTTGAATACTTTGAGGGGTGCCGTTTTTACAGTGGAGAGATTTATGGGGGTAACTAACATACAGACCCCACAAATCCACTTCAGAACTGAACTTATCCCTAAAAAATTAAATTTTGCTGAAAATGTGAAAAATCGATGTGAAATATCGTAGCCTGCTACCATCCTAACAAGTAAAAGGAATAGGAGATTCTTTAGTCCTCAAGACCACCACAGCCCTATCTTTTAAATAATATGGTATAGTAAGTAAAAGGAATAACGGCGATAGTTAAAAGCATCGCAGAGTTATCACTACATAAAGAGAGACAGGTCAGATTTAAAATATACGCCCTGGGCATTAAAGGGGTGGTGCGGCGCTAAACTTTAATTCACAAAGTAACACACATTACAAAGTTATACAACTTTGTAATGTGTGTTATGTATGTGAATGGCCCCCTTCCCATGTCCCCCCCCCACCCACGCCAGACCTGGAAGTGTGGTGCATTATACTTACCGCATTTGTGTCGACTCTGGCCGCCATCTTGTGAAAATGATGTCATCTTTGGGAGGCCAGCCGGACCGCTCCAGCCGTCCCCCATGCCGGCCCCTCTCTGCCGCGTCATCAGCTGCTCAGCCGGGATTGGCTGAGCACAGTTATGCCTCCTGAAAATGACGTCATTGTCCCAAGATGGCGGCCGGAGTCGGCACGAGATGCGGTGAGTATAATGCACTAGACTTTCGGGTCTAGCATGGCTGGGGGGGAACACGGGGAAGGGGGCCATTCGCATACATAACATACATTACAAAGTTGTGTAACTTTGTAATGTGTGTTATTTTGTGAATAAATGTTTAGCACCGCACTACCCCTTTAAGGCCAAAACAGGCTGAAGAGGCAAGGGGTTAAGGGCAGGGAAACACGTTGGTGTACAGTCGTGTGTCCTGTTTTAGCAATAAATAAAGAGGTCAAGATTGGAGTTTCAGCGAGCTTCATGAATCCTTTTTCCTCTGTTCTATATTCGTTTGGGATGTTCTTAACATTCAGCTGACTCAGATGTCTCCCAGCTGGTATGTTGAGCTGTGTCTACATTAGGAGTCCATGCTGGTCACATGACACTGAATTGGGGGAGACTGGGCCAAATGTAGACTTCTCCCAGCTAGTTCTCGTGATTGGCCGGGGTCTAAGCATTCAGACCCCGACTTATGAACATTTGATGTGTGATACAGTATATATAACAAATACCCTTTAAATGGTAAAGGACAGAACATATTTGTCCATGGACAAGGTTATTGGAGTTCAGAGCGATTGATCGAGCTGCTTTGTCACCTTAAAACAAGGACAGACATATCAAAAAGTCACACCATGCGGTGCCCTCAGAAAAAGGAAGTTTGCCCTAGCCTGTCCCTTGCCATCACCTCTCCAGTGTCCGTGCAATGTTAGTAAACACGGAGAATTGTTTACTAAAAGAATATTGAAGAAACAAATACCAAATTCTTCTATCCTGGGAGGGAAACCCCAAATCAGGTACACCGGCACCGGCCTGGCTCTGTGCACTGGGGGCTGGGCTGCCACCCCCCAGTGTGACCATATCCCCTCTCCTCTGTGATATGGCTCTATTGAGTCTAATGCAGCCGCGTCACTAAGGGATTTCGTCACACTGAAGGGTGGCGGGCCTGCCCCCAGTACTCCGAGCCTAGCCGTTGCGTGAAAAAAGAACGGCACTGAGCACCTGATCAGTTCATGTTAAAATAAAAGGAATGAACCTAATGGTACATTCACTTTAAAGCCGAGCATTCTTACAATATTCTACAAAAAATAACTGTTTATAGCAGGGTTGGACTGGCCATCTGGCAGTTCTGGCAAATGCCAGATGGGTCTGTGTCCTCTTTGGGCCACTCTTCTTCTCCCAACCAGTGAATGAAGTATTGTTCTTCTATTTTGTACAATGGAAAAAACATGGAAAAAACTACAGACTTCTAAGCAGCTAAAAGCTGTGATGACGTCATTAAAAGTTCTTGAGCACTAGCTAGAGCTCAGCAAGCAAAGCAAATCAGCAACTAAAGCTTAAAGGGATATTCCTGGAAAAACACAGGATAGGGGACAGGTAAGAGATGGAGGTCAAACCTCCATACCCCTCCCAATGATCTCCATTTCAGCCTGTGGCTCCTATGTTTTGAATATTCGATTGAAATCGCAGTAAAAATTTGTTTGGTCCTCCCATCCCGCCTGGCGCTTTTTTCACCCAATAAACATGCAGGGGGAGGGACAGGCACTAGGAATAGACAGGACTTTAGCTATGATTGGCTGGCTAAACCATGTGACCTCCTGAGTATTAGAATTGTGGATTTCAGATTCGTTTTACTTGCTGGTTGGAGCTAGAGAGGGACAGACTGTGAACCAGGGACAGTTAGCTTTTAGGGGAAGTTAGGAAGGAAGGGACCCCCAAAAGCCCTTGTTAGGGCTAAAAGTATAGAAAACAGAGATTTAGAAGTTGTTGTGAGACCGTGTGTTCAGACAGGCAGGCAGTGAAGTGTGAGCAATAGGCTGTAGTGTATTTACTGTAGAGATAGAGTATACAGCTGCATACTGTGAGTTTGCCATAAAAGCTATTATCTTGCTACTTCTCATTTGCGCACTGTGTGTCCTATAAGAAATCTGAAATAATTTTTGGAGGGTTCACTACATCACACACACACACATACATACACAATGACAGTTAGTGGTGGGTGCTGTTTAATTTCCCCCTTGTCTATGCCATCTGTGGTTGTCATGGGCAACATGATTTAAAGGGGTGCATGATAAAGTTTCTTTTGCTTAATATTTGGCTTTCTGTCTACGCTAATGTAGAGGAAAGAAGGTTTCCAAGTATTTTTTCCATTATACATAGCGGTTAGATTGTGCTTGGAGTGTATTGTAGACAGGCTGTGATAGTGGTGTAATACTGCGACTAAGGTGTGTTAGATGCAGCCAGGCATGCTTCCCCTGCTGTCCCAGATGCATACCAGAGGTTTTGGCATAATTTCCTCTGGTGTCATTGTAGACTTGGTGACCTCCAAGTGGTCGAATATTGATTTCCAAATCCCGAGTATTTTTCTCCCATAGACTATAATGGGATTCAATATTCGATCAAGTAGTCGAATATCAGGGGCTATTCGAATTGAATTCCGAATTTTCGAATATTTCACTATTTGCTCATCTCTATTTGTTAGACTTGTATTATATATATTATATATTTTACACATTATATATATTACACAACCATTAGACAAGCCATAGCCTTCAATGAAACCCCGTGGTAGATACGAAGCTATGGTGAAAAGTGTCTATGTAGAGAAATCTTGTTAACAATCAATGACATACCAGTGGTAGGTGGCTGAGCAACTCATCGATGGTGGCATCATCATAATTTTCAGAATATGGAGCTTGACTTAGATCTGCATCTTCTCGAAGGCTTGAAGGATTGATATCCTCTTGACTTGAAAAAAATAGAAAGTAATTTGCCTTTATATGAAAGCTCCCAGCTGTTTGTACAACAGAGACCAAGTTCTCCTATCCAGGTGGAGAAAACTCATCCCATTGAAGCAGTACATTTACTCCACCCACTTAGACATTTGTATTAGAAGACAGACAGCATCATGTTTGGTGACATCTGACAATAAATTGAATTCTTTTTAAATAAATAAGCTATAGGCTCATATATGCATATTTATTTATTTATTTTTTATTTATTTATCTACCCCCCCCCCCCCCCCCCATTTTGTGGACTATATTTTTGTATACTTATAGATTACAATCAATGAAAAAGGATGCGGCACTTACCACTATTCAGTGCAAATTTCTTTAATTTTACAACGTGCCGTTACATCTTGGCTGTGGTATGCACGAGAAGACGCCAGCATGCAATTAGGTGAGTACAGCTGTTTCGCGCTGGTATGTGCTTCTCCAGACCTGGCGTCTTCTCATGCATACCGCAGCTAAGATGTAACTGCACATTGTGGAATAAAGAAATTTGCATTGAATACTGGTCAGTGCCGCATCCTCCTTCCTTGATGGTATAACAAATGGACTCATATTTGCTGAGCACCACTGTATTCATCTGCCCGCTCATGGAAATCTTGCACGTTAGCCTGTTATCTCCACCAGTGACAGACGCTGTGCCGTTGCTTTTTCTTCTTGTGTACAATTATACATTATCAGTCTCCTATGCAATTGCCCATAGCAAGCCACAAGATACATAGAAATGTGGATGCAAAATGTGTTAAGAAGTAAAAGGCTATGCACAGTAGGAGGATATAAAATCTTACACAATGCTAGCCTCCTCCTTGTACTGCTGAAAGCCAATAATACAATATATAAAGGGTCCTTTGTATGGATTGTTTCATTAGATGCGGCACATAGCAATCATTTCACTTGTCTGCAAAGTATCCAAATTAATCCCTGGAGATAATGATAATCATGACTAAGTAGATGGATCTGTCCCCCTGCCATTCTCAGAGTTAGTGGGATTTTAATTAAAGTCCTTCGGCTTCGCCATCAATACCTTCTCTTCCCAGTGAGGACTGAGTTTAAGTACTTCTTTACTGCCATCTGCTTCCTAAACCGACTGTAGTTATCAGTGAAGACGGCATCGGAGTGACGCTTTACAGGGACTGGATCTTCCACCACATTATTACTGATAGAGGAAAAAAAAGGGGGAAAAAAAGTCAAAAATTTATAATCGATCAATACGAGTCTCAGCTGCATTACTAGCGCAAAGTAACAAACAATTCTTTACATATTAATTTTTACAAATGTTTCCTCTTTACTACTAGTCCATTTATTTGTTTGATAATTCTTCATGGCCGACCGGACAAATGTTTTTACTAACAATTTTCGGTTAAAATAAAACAAAATAAAAATAGTTAAATGGTGAAAAGTGTTACTAAAATTTTTTAGAATAATCTATTCCGTCCAGTTTTTTTTTTTTTTAGCATTTCTGATGACATCTGTAGTTTATAGCTTCTTTATTTCCTTCAAAAGACTAGAAAGCCAACAGAAACCTTGTGGTCTGATGGTAATGGGATCCATGAGGATCTTTTTGAAAATATATCCATCAATCCTTCACGGGTCCCTTCATCACAGGAGTCACGGTGCTAATGTGAAGAGGAAATGAGTCTAGTTTGGTATCAAGAGACACTTGAGATTCAACCCCTATTGTTTTTATTGCGTTATGTTGCTGCTTAATGTTACATTGGTTTAAATGGTTCTTTATGTATCCGTGACAAAAATTAGCATGTAAATAACGTTATCTGTTATGTACATACAGGGAGTCTAAATTCCCTATGTCAATTGGGTATGTATAGCATATATATATATATATATATATATATATATAGTGTTTGTACCAAGCAGGATAATCAATATACAAGTGTACCCAGTTTGTGACTCCATTATTGTCTTTACAGAAAAAAAAAAAACAACAACTTCCTGTTTTTATTTCTAATGGTTACTTTTCAGAATGTCGCTATCTTCCATCTTAGGCTGGGTTCACACTACGTTTTTTTCGTTATTGCAAAAACGGATGGAAAAAGGGATACATTTGTGTGCATCCGTTTTGATCCATTTTTCCATTGACTTTCATTATAGAAAAATAGATCACAAAATATACACAAAAAGGTAGCTGACTTTTTTGTGTACGTTAAAAAACAGATGTGTTTTGATCCTTTTTTCTATAATGGAAATCAATGGAAAATGTTATCGAAATGGATGCACACACATGTTTTTCATCTGTTTATTTGCAAAAATGGATGAAAAAAAAAAACGTAGTGTGAACCCTGCCTTAGAAACACATTTATAAACTGTAAATTGGTTCATACATTTGTATATGTTATAGCGATATAATAGATTGATCATTACATCTCACCTGACTCTTTTGCCAATTAGAGATTCTAAGTATCTTCTCGCAGACAGTTGACCCAAGAGCTTGCTATATCCACTAGTGAAAAGTCCGTCGGCATGTCGTGATGTTCTGCCGTAATATAGAAGAAACATTGAAATATGTCATTTCCACAAAACACAATATTTTTTCATCTTTAAAATAAACAACTAAATAAATCTAATGTAAACACGTTCCATTGTGATCGGCCAAAGCTGCAGATTCCCCCAGGAGCAGCTGACCATCTACTCGATATTGGGGCCTCCCTACCATCAAGGAACGGACGGATTGGGCCGTTGGATTTCAGCATCCTCTAATATCTATAGGATATTGCTTTAGCTTCTCTTGATGTATTGAGCTCTTCTCCCATTTGTAAGCTCACCTGATGAGAGAGACTCTGATAGCTAGCCAATACTCTCCTTCTGGCCATTTACCATAATATTTTTTTCTTCTAATTTCAATTACGAACCTAAATACAAGCTCTGTTATTAACCCCTTCATGATTGGACCTGATTGGGTCTTAAAGCAAATCTGATGATTAGACACTGCCCCAAAACCTTTGGCACCATTTGGTTCTTTTCAGTCCATGCCTGGTCCCGAGCTGTCCTTCTCTCCTGGTGCAGGTATTCAGGTGGAAAACTTTCTTTTTTAGCATGCCCCCAAGGATGGACCTTTATCTTTGTGAGGCCTAGGGCACGTATTCTCTTGTCCCCGCCTCTTTGACACCCTGTTTCACCAAACTCCCGGAATAAAAGTTTTTCACCCAAATACCCACTCCAGGAGAGAAGGACAGCCCCAAACTAGGCCTGGGTTGAAAAGACCCACCGAATGGAGCCGGAGGATTGGGGGTGGTGTTGGACCATGACTTTTTTTGTTGTTTTTTGTTGTTGTTTTTGTCTCTGCATTTCAGGAGTCATAACTCTTTTATTTCCCATTGCCATTGCATTGTTTGCTGATACGTTTAAATTATTGTGTAATTTATAAAATTTTATGATATGAATACAGGAAAAAGACTGTTTTCTGTATCTTTTTGTTTTTTTATTATGATCCCACTATGTTTTTTTGGGGTCCGTTTTACAGACACCTTTTTTGGATGGGTCCAAATAATGTCCGTATTCTAACAATAATATGCTATTTGCAGAATTTATTTGTACTCAAAAAGACTCAAAGACTCAAACAGACAGCCGTAAGATGGCACCAATTGTAAGTGTGCCCTTTCTAATGGGGTCCTTTCTAATGCCCCAGATAACCATGCAGCCCTCCTTAAGGATTCCTGCACAGGGTTCTCCTGGAGACCCCCTTAGACCATGCTGTGATCACTCCCGACTCTAAACGCAGCCATTGGAGCAGGAATTCTGCCGCCATTTGTTAGTCATCTCCCAGGAGAACAGGACGTTTGCAGGATTACTCTACAGCACTGTACAACATGGCACTGCACAATACGGTCCCTTAACATCTCCCATGACAAGGTGTTAAGCGTGAAGGGATGTAGAGTCTTACGGCAAGGTACGGAAATAACCCATCCACATCCGGGGTTATCCGGAGAGCAGAAAAGGTCCTACCTCTTCTCAGAGAGTCCTCGCTCATAACTTCCACAGACAAGATTGGGGAAGGAGCATGTTGTGGGCAATGAACAATAGTTGCCTGATATTACCAATGTTGCGACAACATTGGGCGGCTATTAGACATTGCATGAAGGCGTGGCTTCACCCCGCCTCCCCCTCCCCCATCTCGGCAGTTATCATTAAAGACAGAGTGACGGAGAGCAGAAGAGGTAGGACCTTTTTTGCTCTTCGGATAACCCCTTTAAATTCTCAACTCCCACCAATCTCCATCCTCACCACAGTAGGTTTCTAAGTTTATGGCTATATTCATCATACCCTCTGAGAAAGCATTAACTGAACACAATTCAAAACTGTGGATATCTGATATTACTAATTACGTTTAATATAAATACAAGGAAAGGTTAGAAATAAGTCAGTGATTTTTAACCTTTTTGCCAGGATAAAACCCTGCAAAACTTTTTGGGGGACAATTACTAACATGCGCCCCTGGCGTACACCACGGCAAAGGAGCAGGCTAACGCCAGCCGAATCCCCCACTCACCTGATGGGTGAGTGGGCACGTGGCAAGGCGGGGAAGAGGCGTTGCCACCTCCCGCTCCGACCTTTGTGCAATGCTTGCTCAGGGACGGCCCTGGGGGAGAAGGGGGCGGGGCTTCATTTAAGACTGGCGTACGAGTACACCAACCTTGATACATGTCCCCCTTTGTTTTTAAAAAGAGGAAGTATCAGCAGGTTAGATGAATCTAACCTGCTGATATTGCACAGGAGATGCTGAGGAGGAAGGGATGTGTCTTATAGTATGTGTCTTATAGTGTGTCTCTTACCTTCATCCTCAGCAACGTTCCTGTGCAGTTAGTCTGGTGGTGAGACCATTAGGAGCATTGCCCCGCCCCCCTAAGCACCCATGTGGTCCACCCTGGGCCAGCTCGCTCCATTCATTCTCATTAAAAAGGCACCGGCCAGCCTGGGACGGATCGGCACTATGGGGGCGGGCCGTGCTCCTAACAGTCTTACTGGACCATGGAGGAAACTACTAACTGCACTGGAACAGCGTCGAGGAGGAAGGTAAGAGACACACTATAAGGGACAAACTATAAGTGACATACTATAAGTGACATACTATAAGTGACACACTATAAGAGACGCACTATAAGAGACACATACTATAAGGAACAAACTATAAGAGACATACTATAAGAGACATACTATAAGGGACACACTATAAGTGACACACTATAAGAGACATACTATAAGAGACACTATAAGAGACATACTATAAGAGACACACTATAAGAGACATACTATAAGGAACAAACTATAAGAGACATACTATAAGAGACATACTATAAGGGACACACTATAAGTGACACACTATAAGAGACATACTATAAGGAACAAACTATAAGTGACATACTATAAGAGACACACTATAAGAGACACACTATAAGAGACATACTATAAGGAACAAACTATAAGTGACATACTATAAGTGACACACTATAAGAGACACACTATAAGAGACATACTATAAGGGACACGCTATAAGGGACACACTATAAGAGACACATACTATAAGGAACAAACTATAAGTGACATACTATAAGAGACACATACTATAAGGAACAAACTATAAGTGACACACTATAAGAGACATACTATAAGGGACATACTATAAGGAACAAACTATAAGTGACATACTATAAGAGACATACTATAAGAGACATACTATAAGGGACACACTATAAGTGACACACTATAAGAGACATACTATAAGGAACAAACTATAAGTGACATACTATAAGAGACACACTATAAGTGACATACTATAAGAGACACACTATAAGTGACATACTATAAGGAACAAACTATAAGTGACATACTATAAGAGACACACTATAAGTGACATACTATAAGGAACAAACTATAAGTGACATACTATAAGTGACATACTATAAGAGACACACTATAAGAGACACACTATAAGTGACATACTATAAGAGACACACTATAAGAGACACACTATAAGTGACATACTATAAGGAACAAACTATAAGTGACATACTATAAGAGACATACTATAAGTGACACACTATAAGAGACACACTATAAGAGACATACTATAAGGAACAAACTATAAGTGACATACTATAAGAGACATACTATAAGAGACATACTATAAGGGACACACTATAAGAGACACACTATAAGGGACACGCTATAAGAGACACACTATTAGAGACACGCTATAAGAGACACACTATAAGGGACACGCTATAAGAGACACACTATAAGAGACACACTATTAGAGACACGCTATAAGAGACATACTATAAGAGACATGCTATTAGAGACACGCTATAAGAGACCTACTATAAGAGACATATTATAAGGGACACGCTATAAGAGACGCACTATAAGAGACACACTATAAGAGACATACTAAAAGAGACATACTATAAGTGACATACTATAAGAGACATACTATAAGAGACATACTATAAGTGACACGCTATAAGAGACGCACTATAAGAGACACACTATAAGAGACATACTATAAGAGACACGCTATAAGAGACATGCTATAAGAGACGCACTATAAGAGACGCACTATAAGAGACACACTATAAGAGACACACTATAAGAGACACACTATAAGAGACATACTATAAGAGACACACTATAAGTGACACACTATAAGAGACACACTATAAGAGACACACTATTAGAGACACGCTATAAGAGACCTACTATAAGAGACATATTATAAGGGACACGCTATAAGAGATACACCTTCCTCCTCAGCGTCTCCTGTGCAATAGGGACATATTAGCAGGTTAGATTGGTCTCACCTGCTGATAGTTCCCCTTTAAGGAACCCCTTAAACCAACATCCATCAGTCTCTATTGTAACTTGAATGCCCTGGTGACATGCAAAAGATCCTAATACACAATAATACACAATAAACGCAGATGTTTCTAGCAGAAGAGCAGTGACCCATAACAACAACCCACCAAGCACATCAGATATAATTCAGAGGCTTCCTATTAGAATAACGCACAATTATTGCACAGAACAACTGCCTGCGTTTTACCGGGAATTGGCTTGGGTTTGCGGTGCAGGTTTTGACCACATGATTTTTTAATGTAAAATCCTTTTTTTAACTTGTATCATGTGTTAAAACCAGTTTTGACACCCAGCGAGTTCTGTGCACAAGCCCTTTCCTGATGAACAGGACACATGCACAGAACTTGCCTTTGTAACTATAGCACCCAGCGTCTTTTCACACCAATCATTAAAGAAGGGGCGGGAGGTGACACTGGAGAAACACTTCCAATTATTTCACAGGTGCGTAAACTCCCATTATACTTTAAACCAGGGATGGGGAGGCTTTGGCTGTCCAGGCATGATGGGAATTGTAGTTTTGCAACAGCTGGATGGCCGAAGGTTCCCCATCTGTGCTTTAAACTCTCACTGTCGCCATTAAAAATTTTTTGACATGTCATAGAGAAATCATAAGTGTCAAAAGTTTGGATCGGATCAATACCAATTGGGAGAACGAGCTGGGAGAAGACTGCGCTAACCGTGGTCCTCTCTCAACTCTGTATCATGTGATCAATCGGGCTCATAATTCAAGTCTATGAAGTCTGAGTAGGGAGCATACGTGCTGCACGCGGTCTTGTCTCGGTATCAGTCTCTAGGACATGTCAAAAGTTTTCTATGATGACAGTAACACTTTAAAGGGGAACTCTGGTGAAATTTTTTTCTTTCAAATCAACTGGTTTCAGGAAGTTATACAGATTTGTAATTTACTTCTATTTAAAAATCTCCAGTCTTCCAGTACTTGTCAGCTGATGTATGTCCTGCAGGAAGTAATGTATTCTTTCCAGCCTGACAGAGCGCTCTCTGCTGCCACCTCTGTCCATGTCAGGAACTGTCCAGAGCAGGAGAGGTTTTCTATGGGGATTTGCTGCTGCTTTGGACAGTTCTTGACATGGACTGAGGTGGCAGCAGAGAGCATTGTGTCAGACTGGGGAGAATACACCACTTCCTGCAGGACATCCGGCAGCTGATAAGTACTAGAAGACTAGAGATTAGAAATAAATTTCAAATCTATATAACTTTGACCAGTTGAACCAGTTGATTTGATAACACTTGATAGAGGTTGCAATGGTTTACTACAAATAAATCATAGAAAACAAAGATCTTGGACATAAGATACAGCGGAGATAGATGTATACCTGCCAACTCCTTGCGCCATGTCCAGAAAAAACTTCTCATTCTCTGGAAGAGTGCTCTGCAGAATGTCTGTATCTTGTTTTATTGTCCCCTGTGTCTGATCGGCTTCATTCGCTCCCTCAAATGATAATCTGTTTCCTAGCCTGAAATAAGTTACATAGTCACTACGGATGAAAAAAGACACATGTCCATCAAGTACAACCAAGGAGGGGATGGATACAGGGAAGGGGGATATAGAAGGAGGGGATGGATACAGGGAAGGGGGATATAGAAGGAGGGGATGGATACAGGGAAGGGGGATATAGAAGGAGGGGAGGGATACAGGGAAGGGGGATATACAAGGAGGGGATGGATGGAGGGAAGGGGGATATAGAAGGAGGGGATGGATACAGGGAAGGGGGATATAGAAGGAGGGGATGGATACAGGGAAGGGGATATACAAGGAGGGGATGGATGGAGGGAAGGGGGATATACAAGGAGGGGATGGATACAGGGAAGGGGGATATAGAAGGAGGGGATGGATACAGGGAAGGGGGATATAGAAGGAGGGGATGGATACAGGGAAGGGGGATATAGAAGGAGGGGAGGGATACAGGGAAGGGGGATATACAAGGAGGGGATGGATGGAGGGAAGGGGGATATAGAAGGAGGGGATGGATACAGGGAAGGGGGATATAGAAGGAGGGGATGGATACAGGGAAGGGGGATATAGAAGGAGGGGATGGATACAGGGAAGGGGGATATAGAAGGAGGGGATGGATACAGGGAAGGGGGATATAGAAGGAGGGGATGGATGGAGGGAAGGGGGATATAGAAGGAGGAGATGGATACAGGGAAGGGGGATATACAAGGAGGGGATGGATACAGGGAAGGGGGATATACAAGGAGGGGATGGATGGAGGGAAGGGGGATATAGAAGGAGGGGATGGATACAGGGAAGGGGGATATAGAAGGAGGGGATGGATACAGGGAAGGGGGATATATACAAGGAGGGGACGGATACAGGGAAGGGGGATATAGAAGGAGGGGATGGATACAGGGAAGGGGATATACAAGGAGGGGATGGATGGAGGGAAGGGGGATATACAAGGAGGGGATGGATGGCGGAAGGGGGATATACAAGGAGGGGATGGATGGAGGGAAGGGGGATATACAAGGTGGGGATGGATGGAAGGGGGATATACAAGGAGGGGATGGATGGAGGGAAGGGGGATATACAAGGAGGGGATGGATGGGGGAAGGGGGATATACAAGGAGGGGATGGATGGAGGGAAGGGGGATATACAAGGTGGGGATGGATGGAGGGAAGGGGGATATACAAGGAGGGGATGGATGGGGGAAGGGGGATATACAAGAAGGGGATGGATGGGGGAAGGGGGATATACAAGGAGGGGATGGATACAGGGAAGGGGGGTATACAAGGAGGAGATGGATACAGGGAAGGGGGATATACAATGAGAGGATGGATGGAGGGAAGGGGGATATACAAGGAGGGGATGGATGGGGGAAGGGGGATATACAAGGAGTGGATGGATGGGGGAAGGGGGATATACAAGGAGGGGATGGATGGAGGGAAGGGGGATATACAAGGAGGGGATGGATGGAGGGAAGGGGGATATACAAGGAGGGGATGGATGGGGGAAGGGGGATATACAAGGAGGGGATGGATGGAGGGAAGGGGGATATACAAGGAGGGGATGGATGGGGGAAGGGGGATATACAAGGTGGGGATGGATGAAGGGAAGGGGGATATACAAGGAGGGGATGGATGAAGGGAAGGGGGATATACAAGGGGGATGGATGGGGGAAGGGGGATATACAAGGGGGGATGGATGGGGGAAGCGGGATATAAAAGAGATATATTGAGATCATTAATAATTCTGCCTGTATATATATTACCAATAACAATACAATATAGCTCCTTCTGACTTCTATCAGTTACAATGACACTCTGGTAGGAGGTGGCTAAAGGGGTAATCCCACAATCCAATCCACAGGAGAGAGCAGGTATAAGGAACCTTCGGCCCCCCAGCTGTTGCACAACTACAATTCCCATCATGCATGGATAGTTAAGGCTTTGGCTGTCTGGGCATGATGGGAATTGTAGTTTTGCAACAGCTGGAGGGCTGATGGTTCCCTATTCCTGAGACAGATGATGAGTATGACAAAGGAAAAGAAATGTCCTCCAGAAAGAATAAGTGCATTTACACTCCATTTGTTCTGTATGGAGCAAAAACATTTATCACATTCTTTGGCTATGTTCACACCATCAAAATGGCTGCCATTTTTATTGAACAGCAGTTATTTAACTATTATTATGTTACAAAAACAGCCATTGCTGTTAAAAGGGGTACTCCCATGAAAATCTTTCAAATCAACTGGTTTCAGAAAAATATTTAGATTTGTAATTTAATTATATTTAAAAAATCTCAAGTTTTTCCATACTTATCAGCTGCTGTATGTCCTGCATGAAGTGGTGTATTGTTTCCATTCTGGCACAGTGCTCTCTGCTGCCACCTCTGTCCATGTCTGGAACTGTCCAGAGCAGGAGAGGTTTTCTATGGGGATTTGCTGCTAATCTGGACAGATACTGACATGGACAGAGGTGGCAGCAGAGAGCACTGTGCCAGACTGGAGAGAATACACCACTTCCTGCAGGACATACAGCCGCTGATAAGTATGGGAAACTTGAAATTTTTAAATATAAGTAAATTACAAACCTAAATATTTTTCTGAAACCAGTTGATATGAAAGATTTTTACATATTCCACAGTTCTGTACAAAGGCTGTCATTACTCACTGTCCTCATTGGGACTGACAATCTACAGTAATTTCTAAATTCTACTACCGTCATAGCCAACAGGTGCCAAAAAGACTTCCGTTATTTCCCTTTAAAATCCGTCTATAATGATCATGATTTTTCGGCAAATACCAGACATCTTTTTGACGGCCATCGCCAATGACGGCCACAAAATCCCATTGCGTGAACATAGTCTTTTTTTGGGGTGTAGGTGATAACCCAGAGAAAAACCCACACAAACACAGGGGGAACATACAAGCGCCATACAAACATGTCAGCTAAAGCTTTGGCTGTCCAGGCATGATGGGAGTTGTAGTTTTGCAACAGCTGGAGATCCAATGTTCCCTACCCCTGGTATATGGTCATGGACATGGTGGCTCCTCTACTTTCTGCTCTAGCTAATTGAAGCATGAAGGACACCCCTCTATTAGATCAGAACGCCCTTGTTTCGAAAGAAGAGACTGTATCCTACAATGAAGATTTTCCAAAACCACTTCTATTCAATCAAGTCCCGGTCCTGGCAGATGGGTTGCAGCCATTCCACCACTAGAGAGCTCCATCGTGATGACTTATCTCCTGCTCCCAGTATTGATTATAGGATATAAGTCACTGACCGGCTTGTTGAACATTCACTTTGTGTCCACATGTCACAGGTTATCACCTAATCAATAAGCCACATATTAGCAGATGCAAGACATCTTCATTGCCGTTGTTTATTGAAGGCGAGAAGAGTCTAGTGTCATTCAGCCTCTAAGAATTCCACCACTTTGATATTAATTTACTGAAGAAGATAACATGTTGCAATTTGTAAAAACAACATTGTGTAAATACAAAGTAACATAGTTAATGAGGTTGAAAGAAGGCAAGAGTCCATCAAGTCCAAGACCCTACTGTGTTGATCCAGAGGAAGGCAAATGATACGTGATAGAGAAACCTTACTGTGTTGATCCAGAGGAAGCAAATGATAAGTGATAGAGAAACCCTACTGTGTTTATTTAGAGCATGGGTCTCCAAACTGCGGCCTTCCAGCTGTTGCAAAACCACAGTTCCCATCATGCCCGGACATGCTAAAGCTTTGGATTTGGCTGTCCAGACATGATGGTAAATGTAGTATTGCAACAGCTGGAGGGCCGCAGTTTTGAGACCCATGATTGATCCAGAAGAAGACAAACGATATATGATAGGGAAACCCTACTGTGTTGATCCGGAATAAGACAAATGGTATGTGATAGAAAAACCCTACTCTGTTGATCCAGAGGAAGCAAATGATATGTGATAGGGAAACCCTACTGTGTTGATCCAGAGGAAGCAAATGTTACGTAATAGAGAAACCCTACTGTGTTGATCCAGAAAAAGACAAATGATATATGATAGGGAAACCCTACTGTGTTGATCCAGAGGAAGGCAAATGATATGTGATAGGAAAACCCTATAGAAACCCTACTGTGTTGATCCAGAGGAAGGCAAATGATACGTGATAGGAAAACCCTACTGTGTTTATTTAGAGGAAGACAAATGATACATGATAGAGAAACCCTACTGTGTTTATTTAGAGGAAGGCAAATGATACATGATAGAGAAACCCTATTTGGTTTATTTAGAGGAAGCCAAATGATACATGATAGAAAAAAACCCTACTATGTTGATCCAGAGGAAGGCAAATGATACGTGATAGAGAAACCCTAATGTGTTGATCCAGAAGAAGACAAATGATACGTGATAGAGAAACCTTACTATGTTGATCCAGAGGAAGGCAAATGATACGTGATAGAGAAACCCTACTGTGTTCATCCAGAAGAAGACAAATTATACGTGATAGAGCCACGTGATAGATATAACTTGTGTGTGCAATTAACTCATTTAGACAACATATTATTGCACGTTCTCATAGAACGATGGATCGAGGATACAATGTGTTTCCCGACAAGTAATTAGCGAGACATACTATCGACTTTCATTGCATTTTTGTAAAATGTGTAAAGAATCAGCCTTGGGTGAAGAATTTTTAAAAGCTTATTGAACCGGAGTGAAGGTCATGGACCGGAGTGCTGTGTTTAATAAACGTTATTTCTTATTTATGGACTGAGACATTGAAGCCTCGGTCAGGCTGATCGGTCACTGCACATGCGCCACTTCTGCAGTACATGGCTCCCGAGATTTTGTAAGTTTATGAGTATATTATATTAGTACTTTTGCACATTTTTTTGCTATATAACTACAGAATAGTTTAGGTTTACACTAGTTTATGTCTTATTAAAGGCTTTTTCACCTAAAGCAACCTGCATGACGTAATCCGACAACACCCCCTATGCAGTGTGTCATTGGATATACACCAGGAATTACTTTTATCTCATAGGAATGAGCTACTATTTAGTAATGGGGCTTAACACTTAGGGTTTCTCCACACAGGTATAATATATAGCGCAGGCAGCTGTCATGTCACTTCTTCTCGTGCATATCCCCAGCTAACACTGAAGTCAATGACTTCTTGCTCAATGTTCGTTCATCTGAGTATTGATGTCAACTTCAAGTATATACCTAGCAAGATTATAACATGGGCAGCCCAATGGTTGAGTAGTCACGACTAGTTATTGCTGGCACTGGGGTTCTAGGTTTGGAACTCTATTAAGGCTTCATTTACATCCACATAGGCTTCCATAATGATAGGAATGAGGCATCTACGTACAGAGCCTGAGGAATCCTGGCCGATCTCTAAGACTTATATTGGGGCCTATCAGGTTTCCAATCCTTTTAGCAGCAAGAACAATACAAAGTCTATGGATATCATATTCTCCTCATCACAAATAACTGGTGAAATATGAAACCAAACCACTCCTATTGGCTTACCAAGGAACCGACCCCTTTATGGGCCGTCAGTGTGAACAGGGTGTGAGCCCCATTGTGGACAGGGACAATAGCCTGTGCATGATGCACCACTGTAGTATATGAGATATCGATTATAATCTATATCACCAACGTTACTCTATATTATTTGAGATAACAAAAGCGTCTAGCGATGAAAATGTAAAAAGTCTGAGTGGACCAAATCCTTTTCTGCATTGCGGTGTCCTCATGCGGTTGCATTCTATTGCTGGGAATAGTCTCTACTGGGTAACAGGTCATTTTGCATTTGCGAGCTTATTAAATGAACTGTCAATTTACTGTCATGTTACATTGTAAATAGTAAAAATGTTACGGCCCTTCCACATGTATAATCCAGATGGAACATACGGTCATCACATATACAGAATGATAATGGTAATAACCAGCCGACTGCACCAACAGGAGACACTAGAGGGGATGGTTCTACCAATATGAATGAATCTGGTCATCCACTGTTCTTTATTTTCATTGATATTGATTGATTTCCATTGATATTGTAATATCGTTCATTATGTCAGAGCGCATTGTGTAAAATTTTTTGGAAGTCCATCAAATAACCCTACAGAATGTCTCCTAGATCCCCCGGGCAGCACTTATTCCAAGTACAAAGAACGTCTTTGAGTCT